>NC_089491.1:51650954-51959744 GCF_036850765.1 Saccopteryx bilineata
GAAGAAGATTTGAGGCTCATTTTGGTTGATTTCAGGGTTGGCTTGAAAATTGATTCTCACTAGTATGGGCTGCCTTTTATATCCTGGGCCATGACCTTACCTGCCAGTGTTTTTCAGTACCTGTAATTACTGGGTACTATATATTATAATACCAAATTCTAACATCTAAGTGTGAGAATGTTTAGAATTAGAAATGTGGTATCAAGAAAGCTCAATTACCTGATCATTAAAAAGAAAGAAAAAACCCTATACTCTAAGGGTTTACAACCCAAGGCATATTCAAACAGGAATTTTAAATGTTCTTTTGCAATCTGTATGACTTCTACTTTGTGCTATGAACACCTCTTTGCACTGTACCAGCTTCAGGGTCATACCAAGATTCTGAATCCTGACCTTAGCAGCCAAGCCTAACATAGAATAGGAAGAAAGAATTAAAAAAAATTTTTTTTGTCTAAGTATTTAAGGGCATTCTTCAAAATACTAGTCATGTGACATAATTATTTTTAAATGGTCTATGACCAAGTAAGCATGGTAGCCCTGTATGTCTATTCCACTCTTCAAGGTTCACAATGCACTTTAAAATAATAAAGGTGGCCCTGGCTGGCTGGTTTGCTCCATGGTAGAGCATCAACCTGGTGTGTGGATGTCCTGGGTTCAATTCCTGGTCAGGGCACACAGGAAAAGCGACCATCTGCTACTCCACCTCTCCCCCTTCTCTCTCTCTCTCTCTCTCTCTCTCTCTCTTCACTTCCTGCAGCCATGGCTCAATTGGTTTGAGTGAACCAGCCCTGGTGCTGAGGATGGCTCCATGAAGCCTTCACCTCAGGTGCTAATAATAGCTTGGTTGCAAGCATGGTCCCAGATGGGCAGAGCATTGGCCCCAAACGAAGGTTGCCAAGTGGATCTCAGTCAGGGCTCATGTGGGAGTCTGTCTCTTTAGCTCCTCTCCTCTCACTTGGAAAAGAAGAAAAAATAATAATAATAACAAAGGCACTAAAGCTATATAGCTATCTTATATGGTAGTAATTAGCTACATGTGGCTATTTAAATTAATTAAAATTTAAAATAAAAAGTTCAATTTTTTAGTTGCATTAACTTTATTTCAATTTCTTAACATCTCTATTATTATAAAATTTCTTCTGGATGGTACCTCTGAGAATTTCTGTAATATAGAAATCCACTGTTTTCCAAACTTATTGATCATAGAAATTTTTTTCAAGTAATATATATAAAGACATTTCACAGAACAGAGTTTGGGTGATGTTCTATACAGAACATCTTAATGGCAAAAATCAGTGCTGCCTGATTGGTAGTGGTACAGTGGATAGAGCATCAACCTGGGACACTGAGGACCCAGGTTTGAAACCCTGAGGTCACCTGTTTGAACACAGGCTCATCCAGCTTGAGCGCAGGCTCACCAGCTTGAGTGTGGGGTCCCCAGCTTGAGCTTGGGAGCATCTACATGATCCCATGGTCACTGGATTGAGCCCAAAGGTTGCTGGCTTGAGCCCAAGGTCTCTGGCTTGAACAAGGGGTCACTGGCTTGGCTGGAGCCCCTGGATCAAGGTACATATGAGAAAGCAATCAATGAACAACTAAAGTATCACAACAACAGTTGATACTCTCTTCTCTTTCCCTTCCTGTATGTCTGTTCCTGTCTGTTCCCATTATACCTCTCTCTATCTCATCAGAAAGGAAAGAAAGAAAGAAAGAAAGAAAGAAAGAAAGAAAGAAAGAAAGAAAGAAAGAGAGAGAGAGAGAGGAAGGGAGGGAGGGAGGGAGGGAGGGAGGGAGGGAGGGAGGGAGGGAGGGAAGAAGGGAGGGAGGGAATGAAGGAGGAAGAAAAGAAAAGAATGTCAACTTCCTTAGGACAAAACCAGATTTGAATTCCAGAATTGAGAGGTATATCAGATGGCTTTCAAAATACTTTGTGATAATAAATAGTGAAATTTCTACTTTTAGGAGTACTCAGTTGAGATCAACTTGATTAAAAACTTCCATGGCTCTTCTCCTGTTAAATGAATGACTCATTAGTGGCAAGATACATATTACAATTAAAATGTAGGTGCTACCTCCACAAGTATAAGAGGTAATAACTGCTTGATCAAAAAAAATATAACCTGGGAGGATACCTCAGTTTTATTAAAAATAAAGAGTCTGACCAGGCAGTGGCGCAGTGGATGGAGCATCAGACTGGGACAAGGAGGACCTAGATTCGTAACCCCAAGGTGCTGGCTTGAGCTCAGGCTCATCTGGTTTGAGCAAGGGGTTACTTGCTCTGTTGTAGCCCCACCCCCACCCTGGTCAAGGCACATATGAGAAAGTAATCAATGAACAACTAAGGTGCCCCAACGAGTAATTGATGCTTCTCGTCTCTGTCCCTTCCTGTCTGTCTGTTCCTCTCTCTGTCTCCCTCTGTCTCTGTCACAAAAAAAGAAAGAGAGAGAGAGAGAGAGAGAAAGAAAGAAAAGAAAAGAAAAGAAAAGAAAAGAAAAGAAAAGAAAAGAAAAGAAAAGAAAAGAAAAGAAAAGAAAAGAAAAGAAAGAGAAAGCCAAAGAAACAACTGCCCATCATACACAGAGTTGTCAGAAACTGGAGCAAAGAATTTTGGGAATCTCTGTGAACATAAGAGATGCAGTTCTAACCCTCCATTTCTTAAGAGTAAAGTCTACATGAACCATTATCAGATACTGTATATGTAAGCTTAACTGTTTTTCTTATACAATATGCACCATAAAAATTAAATTCATTATTATATCAGTTTCAAATTATCAAACCTGAACATGGCAGTTCTAAAAGCTAGTTTTCTGCCCGTTGAGCAGTGGCTCCCACTTCCTGTTTCTACATGGCCAGAGCTGATGTGGCTGGGACAAGCTAGCACTGGGGCCTGGGAGTCAAAAGGGGGGTCCAATTCCCATTTCAGGATTTTTTTTAACCAGGTCTGCCTTTGCTGAAAGGGCTTTAAAAATGTTTTTCTGCTGGAGCCCATGCCAACTCTTGGCAGCCGTGTATATGATCTAATAATACTTGATGTTATTAATCTGTTTCTTCTTTAGAACCTCCTAATTCTCTGGATCTTAATGACACTCATCCTCAGAGAATCAAGCTCACAGCCCCAAATATCAATCTTTCTCTGGATCAGAGTGAAGGATCTGTTCTCTCTGATGATAACCTGGACAGTCCAGATGAAATTGATATCAATGTGGATGAACTTGATACCCCTGATGAAGCCGATTCTTTTGAATACACTGGACATGGTAAGTTGCCAAATTGTCAAAGCCAAAGTTATGTGAAAATTGAAAGATTTATCTAACTGATATGAATAACAAACCTCCATTTTGTTACTGGTGGCTCTCTTCTGTGATATCTAGTAGCTTCTGTATGTATCTTAGCTTATAGGTGGCTGCGATTGACAGTTCCGAGCTTGATAAAGATCACACATAGGCGTTGCTCTTTTGTGAAACCCCTGCTTTATGCCAGGCCCTGTGCTAGGCATTGGGGTTGAAAGAAAGCTGTTATATGCTATGTTGTAAGAAAACCGGGGCTGGGTTTGCAGAGAAAAAGAATTTAATCTGGAAGATAAAATTTGAAGCAGAGAAATCAGAGCTTACCAATTTCTTTGTACAAGCTCCCACTGTCTGAAATGCTTTCTCCCAGATTCCTAGTGGCCGTTTTCTTCTCTTTGTTCAGATCTTAATCAGATGTCACCTTCACAGCGAGGCCTTCCTTGACCTCTATAATCAAAGGTGGTCCTTATTCCCACCCCACCACCCAGTCACTTCCTAGCCCAGTACTCATTTTATTTTCCATGTATCACTAATTGGAATTGTATCATTTAACTAATTGTTTGCTTGTTTATTGTCTTTCTCTCCCCACTAGAATGTCTGAGCCATCAGGGCAGAGACTTGATTATGTTTGTTGTTATATTGCTGATAACAAGGAAAACAGGATGGATAGAGGAGGGTATGGTGGGGAAGAATAAGAAAAGGAGACGTAATCTCTGTTGATCTAGATGTAGTTGCTGGATCAAACACAGACACTGCTAGCATGAATATCAGTCTCATTTTAGTTTTTCCTCTTGCTCAGTAGAATTGGTTTTATTAGGGAATCCTGTGAACAAAATAAACTTGAAGTAGAAACAGACTTATAGATACAGAGAACAGACTGACATCTCTCAGAGGAGAGGAGGGTTGGGGGGCTGGGGGGAAAATGTGAAGTGATTAAGTAAAAGGAAACAGTATGATGATTGCTCCAGGGAAAAGGGTGGGGGGGGGGAGAAGAGGGTAAATGTGGGGCGGTAAATGGTGATGGAAGGAGACTTGACTTGGGGTGGTGAACGCACAGTACAACATACGGGTGATGTGTGGTAGAGTTGTACACTTGAAGCCTGTATCATTTTATTAACCAATGCATCCTCAATAAGTTCAATTAAAAAATAAATCTTGAAATTCTCAAAGGAAAAGAAATATGTACAAGTGGCATCACATTGTTTCTGTTCCATAGGATGGCACTCTCTGACTTCATCACATTGAGTTAGAGACTGAGAGACTCTTGACCACAGCTGTTGCTTTGCTGCTGTGTAAAAATTCCTCTCAAAATGAAATATTTTCTTAAAATGTTTTTAAATCTTCTTTAAAATCGCCTGACCTGTGGTGGCGCAGTGGATAATGCATCGACCTGGAAATGCTGAGGTCGCCGGTTCAAAACCCTGGGCTTGCCTGGTCAAGGCACATATGGGAGTTGATGCTTCCAGCTCCTCCCGCCTTCTCTCTCTCTCTCTCCCTCTCTCTCTCCTCTTTAAAAATGAATAAAGAAAAAAAAAATCTTCTTTAAAATCACTTAGAAACACCGTTATTGTGCTGTGTTCCCCACCCCAAGTCTGAGTACCTCACATCAGTCGTTATCCCCCTTCTCATCCTCGACCTCCCCTCCCCCCTTTCACCATGGTAACCAACAGGCTGCTGTATGTCTCTGAGGTGTATGTTTTGTTTTCTTAATTCCTTCATCGTTTTCACCCCCTTCCCCCTGACAGCTGTCAGTCTGTTCTCTGTATCTATGTCTGTGTCTGTTTTGTTTGTTAGTTTATGTAAATTTAGCAAAGATAAGTAAATAAAAGAACTTCACTAAAAAAATAAATGCCATTATTAAATGATGCCCTGACTTTTAAAGCCATGTTATTCCCAGCAGCGTCATTCATAGGAGAACATAATTTGAAAATTTGGTAATTCATCAAATTAGTGAATTAATTCAACCAATGATTGTTGAGCCACTGGGTTTACAAGCATGACCAGCACAGGTCGAGACCCTGCCTTCACAGAGCATAAGGCTTTATCTCCTCGAGCTAAAAAAAAAAAAAAAAGAAGTGGCTAAACTATTGTATTTTTGTTATGCTTTTGAATTTCTATAGTTGCCTGGGTATTAGACTCTATAGGTTGAAATACACAAGTAAGAGGCAAAAGGTCTTGAATTCACATTCTTTTCTACCATCTCAGAGACTTCCCCAGCTGCTCCATCCATCCCAGCTGCCCCTGGCTGCCCTGGCTGCCCCCGGACACCTCAGCCCTCTCCCTGCTAAGATATTCTCCCATGTGAGGCTCATGCCTTGATTTACAGCCCCACAGAAGACAGCTCTGGCCTGACCCTGCGGTCCCTCCCTCTCCTCCTCTGTATTTTCTGTTGCCCCGGGGAGCTGTATCACACCACATCTGAAACTTCTATTTTTATAAATAGTAAAACTGCCAAGCAAAGTGGTAGTGGCTGAACACACTGGTAATTAAAGCTGCCACTTGCTGACATAGTTCTTTTATTTGACACAGTTATGCTGAAAGGACCAGTTTAACAGCCACAACCCTACTTTTAGGTCTTCAATTTAAAGGACAGAATTTTAATATAACTTGAATATTAAAATCCACCCTGATTCTCAAATGAAAGATGTATATTTAGACACTGTTTTAAACAAACAAAAACATTAGACATAAAAACACAAAATACATCTGAATAGCTATATTGTCTAAGCATGTAGACATGGATAAATGACTGTGTTAAGAGGAATGGAATATATTTTAATCCCAAAGTATGAAATAAATGCTTGAAAGCTGCATATGTTTTGAGTTTCTTATGTGAGCATTTTGCACTAAGCATATACATTCTAAGCAAAATTGAAAATTTTAAGGCACAGTGTTTCAAAAGTATTTGGTCAGTAATTTATTCTATTTAATGAACACTTCCATAGTGCTTACTATGTGCCCAGATCCATGTTAGGTACTTTAAAAACATGACCCATGTTAATCCTCATGTCAACTCTGTGAATAGGTATTATGTTTCTCTATTTTAAGATGAGAACACTGAGGCACAGAGAGGTTAAGTAATTTATCTAAGGTCACATAGCTAGTAAATGTCAGAGCCAGCACTTAAACCCTGAGTTGTTGTCCTTGGCTCATGGGCCAGGCTGCTTCTCCATAAATATACTGACAATGAATAGGACAGAGTCTTTTACTAGATTTAGCTAATATATCTGATAGTCTAAGAGCCTGATAACAACCCCCCCCCCATTGTGCTTTACATAGTCGCTGAGGACCATTTTTACTGCTAAGTTATTTGCCTACAATGTGATTTTTCTTTTGAAAAGATTTTGGATTTCACTTTCAAAGGATGTTAAATTGGTCTTTACTTTCAAGTTATTTTATTTAATATTATGTCCAAATAGTAGGGAAATATCATCTAAAGTACTGATATAAGGTTTGATTTTTTAAAATATATTTACAAGTACAAAGATATCAGAAATGTATAGATAGTGAAGGAGTTGGGAGATCAATCTTTGTATTAAGGGAGATCTGAGGTTTCTTTTTAATGCTTTATTATACTAATCTTAGAAACTTCAATATATCCAAAGGCCAGAAAAAATGATGACCTATTTCTGTTTTCTAAACCAACCGCAGTTATTTTTACCATAATTCAGATCTCAGCAAAGGCATTTCATAAGGAAATGAAAAAACGATAGAGACTTTTAGCCTGAGTATTTCTAATAAGAACATTATAAGGAATGCTCAATGTGCATTTATATTACTTCTTCCTAAGTAATGTTCAGTGACCCATTTAAGCCACCTCTTCTGAAACTATCCTCTGGTGACAGATAGTTTTCTGTGGGAATAAGGCAACCCAACATTTTTTCAAGATAGAGTCACTTCATTCAACTTCTCTATCTATGGTATTCCATTATTTTCACAGCCTGCTGGCAATCAGTTTATAAAATCAATTCCATGTTTGAACTCTGCATATAAACTAATCAAATGCTATCTTATTTTATCTTACCCACAAGCAAACTTGTGCTGTTACGGTATGGTCTGAAGGAATGATTTTTCTTTGTAGTTTTGTACGCTTAGTTTTTGCATTCAAATTTAATGCCTACCTGCTCTTTGTCTCCAAAAAACTTTAAAGACTTATTAACTGTATACAAGATGTCTTTCCTCTAACACACAAAAAAGTTAAAAACATAATGTCTTCTAAAATTATTTACATTATCAGTGCAAAATCACAATATAGACAGCTAGTCACCTTTCCTAGATGTAGGTCCCCTATTGGAAGCCCACAGCTGATGTCATCTCTAGTTAGTTCATAATGATACCAACAATGGATTCTGCACTGTGGTCTGTATAGCAGCACAAGGCATTCAGGAACTGGTATACTGAATAATTTTACACACAAAAAGAAAAAGGAATGTTCAAGTTGATTATTCCCCTGTGTACTAGGGCTTAATTGACTTTAACAGTTACCAGTGGAAAAAAAAATTGTTATTGAGAAAAGGAAGCAAAGAAAGTCAAGCATTTCTCAGTGAAGACAGCATGATACCAAAAACTAAATCTTATGGGCCTGTCGTAGAAAGTTAACTGAGACCTGAAAAATTTCAAAATAGTGAAGAAATGATGGCTAATGGTAGGATGGTAATTTATAGTTATAGCAGAATCCTTAAAATCAAGGGGGGATATTGCTACTTCAAGGAAGTTAATAAAGCTAGCTTGACTTCATACTAGCTTATATTGTGGACCGCTGAAATTGAGCACCCTAAGAGAATGTACTGTACCCACCGCCCTTCAATAGTTTCCTGTGCCCATTTGCATCGTTTCTCAGAGGTGGGGAAGGAGAAGGAACCCGCAAGGGCTGCTCTCACCCTCTGAAACATTCGCAGTAACATTTCATAAAAAGGCCCAGCCTCACACTTTTATACCAAAATTAGCAATAATCCTGTTGTGTTTTTTAAATAAAGTATAGGAAAATATGTGAGTATACATATGTACTCTTAAGGTAGAGATGTCTTTTCTTATGATACAAATAATCAGACAACATAAAGATAAAGGTTAACAGTCAACTACATAAAATAGTATATTCTTATTTGGAAAAACCCCACAAATTTAAAAGGTAAACGTAAGGCAGAAAGATAATTTTAATATATGACAATGTTCTATATAAAGAAATCCAACAATCCATAAGGACAATAGGTAAGGGACAACGAGTATTCCCTGTCAATGAGAGAAATATATATAAATAACCAATAAACACTTCAAAATACTCAACTTCTTTAGTAACTAAATAAATTCAAATGCAAACAATGAAGAGACAGGTTTTACCCTAAATTGTCATGAGTTAAAAATTTAGATAAGCTCCAGTGTTTTTGAGTGTGTGAGAAAACAGAAACTCTCACCTACTTTTGTGTGATATATTCAAGGTAAAAATGTTCATGAAAACCTTAGGTGTTTACACCTTCTGATCCAGCATTCCATTGCTAGAAACTTAGTCTATAGCAATAAGTACACAAATGAGATAAGATACCTGTACAAAGATAGTTACTGAGGCAAATTCTTTCTAAGGCACAACAACAAAATGAAATACAAGTAAAATCTCATCACTATGGGATTTATAAACTAAAAGACATTAGTAAAATGGAATGCTCTAGAGCAGTGTTATTCAACCTGGTCCACTAGTGGGCATTCCAGCTTTCATGGTGGGTGGTAGTGGAGCAACCAAAGTATTTATATAAATAAAAAGATAGCTTTAACTATAGTAAATTGTTTTATAAAGATTTATTCTGCCAAACAGCGAAAATCTGACATAAAGTACTTGGTATGTAATTATTATTATAGAATTTAACTTGCTGTAACTCTGCTTTATAAATTTTATAAAGTAAAGTTACTTCCCTACTTTATAAATCACCATTACTGTGGAACCGGTGGGTAGTTAGAAAATTTTACTACTAACAGAGATACAAAAGTAGGCGGTAGGTAAAAAATAGGTTGACTACCCCTGCTCTAGAGCTACTTTTAAAATGAGAAGACTTTATATTCATGAGACAAAGAGAAACCTATGTAATATTATTAGAGAAGCACACTGTAGAGCAGTGTGTATAGAACATGTAGAGCATCTGGTGTAATCATATTTTGGGGAGAGCGTAGTGTGCACGCATGTACATAGAAAGACAAATACATACCAAACAATTTCTATAGTGTGCATACTTTTATTAGCATGCTTTACGATTATACTGAGAAAAAAGATTACAATGTACAAAACTTTTAAATGAAGTAACTTTATTAGAGCATGCTGAAAACAAAAGAAAACAAGCCCAAACAGATCACCAGGGCCAATTTGAGCCCAAAAGTCTGAAACAGGATGAAGAAGGATTTGGTGGATGAGGAGTTCACTGCAGGAGTGAGCACGTGTGTGTACAGGAGCCTCAGAGGACATCAGAGCCCAGAATTCTGAGGGCACAGAAACCAGATGGAAAACAGGGTCCCAGGAAGGACGCTAAGATAAGCATCCAAGGGCCCTGACCCAAGTAGGATGGGAGAAGCAGGAAGGGATTCCATGTGCAGATGGATGTATTTATACAAGTGACACGGTGCTTGATCTGAAGCCAAAGGTTGCTCCTTTCCATCCTTGGTAAGCTGCTGAATGCTGGTGGGAACACAGAGGAGGGCACAGTGAGACGAGGCTCTGTAGGTGGTGGTAGCTGTTGGTGTTGGCAAAAAAGCCTAGGAATGCTTCCCAACTGGCCTTTATTTTACTATTCTAAGTCATAGTGGAACCTTCCGGAACATAATGGCTTTGTTGTAGCTTTCTTACAGATTACCTATATTCCAGGAATTTGTCCAAGTTTTATTTACTGACTCACCCTTCCATTTTTATTGAGTGTTCAGTGCAGGTTTCCAAACTAAATGTGGAGATAAATATTAAAGGTAGTTCAGGCACAGTTTCTTAGCCCAAGGAACTCACAGCCTCTTAGTAAAATAAATGATAATGAGACAATCACACATTCAAGTTACAATGGGATAGCTTAGGAGAGTAGAAAAGGTAAAGGTTTGACTATATTTGCTTTACGACTCTGTAACCTGAGGTAACTACTTCAGTTAGTTTTTGCATCGGCATATTTAGCATAATACCCACTACTGTTCCCAACACATGGTGAATACTTTAAGTATTGCTATTACTATCAAAGTCCCATAAAAAGCATACAAATATATCAAAGGTCATTTTTTTTCATGAATGGAAAAATAAGATAGATAATATCTCAAAGAGTTATTTTGAAAGTTATAAATAATTTTTTCCTTCAAATTACTTAAGCCTGTAAAGGATAATCATTGTTAAACTCTGGTAGTACTTGAAGTAAAAATAGAAATTGCTGCTTATTCTTTTAAAAAACTTAACAGGATTACCCTTTCTGGATGCACAAGAGTGGATAGTAAATTTCTCCCCCAAGATGTTCAGTGGACTTTTTTATTGCCTTATGTACCCACAAATAGGAGTCTTCAGAATTTTTGGCCTTGGAACATACCTGGTCTACAAAGATATTTTCTTGCTTACTCTAAGATTGTACTGTAGCATATTTTGAAAAGTCCATAGGAAGTATATAAAATGTATGTGCTCCCAATAGGGAAGGAGGTTCAGCTCCATTGTAAGAACCCTAGAGTGGAGTCTAAGCCAGTGGTATCATCATCAAAATACTATGACTCTGACTACTCAGGATACACCAGCAAATGTGGCCCAACAGGAACAAGATTATCTGGATCTGTCAAATAGCCCTGTCCCCCATCAGAAAGGCCTGCTGTCTTTTACACAACAGAGAGTTCACTCAGGTTGGCTCCGCCAGGAGACAGCTGGTTGTTGAATTGCCTCAACTGTAAAGGTCTTGCTCCTTCAGCCTGTCTCTGTGCTTCGTTTGCAGAGGATCTCAACAAAGATTCTGGCCAAGAGTCCGAGTCCATTCCAGAATATACAGCAGAAGAGGAGCGGGAGGACAACCGGCTGTGGAGGACAGTGGTGATTGGAGAACAGGAGCAGCGGATTGACATGAAGGTCATCGAGCCCTACCGGAGGGTCATTTCTCACGGAGGTAGTCAAGCTCTGTGTGAACCTGGGAACTGGGGAACGGGTTGCTATATTTTTTATTAGAAAATGAAACTGGGGTTCTCTGCAGCATGACACCCCAAAGCCTCTCTTGGACAGTCAATGTTCAGGGGACTGTAGAGCTTAAATATATGCCTTCACACTCAATTCCATAAACATGGGAAAACCTAGTATACAAAGATACCTTTCCAATGTGAAAATAGCTTTTTTGTATCACATATCTGATAGCTGTCATCTTCTGTACAATTTTCTTGAAAGCCATAGTTGTCCAATTTAATGATGTCTGTTCGGAATTCATTTGAATTCGGTGTAGGGTTTAACCAAATAGTCTTTGAGACCATACCATAGCCTGTACTAAGAACCCTACAGCGGAACTGCTTCTAATTACAAAATATTTTTTTGAATCCTCTTCAGAAGCTTTAGGAAATCTTTTAAAACTCAGCCTTATCATTTTTCCTCCCTACCTGAAACTGACTATTTTATAAACTCCATTCCACCTCTGCCTGACAACAGCCAGTTCCAGCCAAAGCCCCCACTTTCTTAGTGAGGGACGAGGACAGAGAAGAGCTGTGTTTTGTATTTCCAGTGCCTTCTTGGAGCTCCAGAGTCTTGGCTTGACTGACTTGGGATTCACAGAGTCAGATGGGCACAAGCAACATGTTTAACGCATTGTCAACTTCAGAAAACATACATACTGTTTAATTTTTCTGCTGCATGCACTTTTTTCCTGCAAACTCCCCGGCCTCTCTGCTGCTGCAGGAAAGTGTAAACCGACCAGGCAAACATTGTTCTCTCTTCCTTAACAAGGACAGGGAAATAGGTATCTTGGGGCAACATTAGCTTTTGTTTTCTGCTGGCAGCAGGACTTTCTTTTTTTTCCACCAAATCTCCCTCTACCAGTACATTTTTCACTTTCCATTCCCAGGCTTTTCCACCCGCAGGTAGGTATCTGACCACCCATGGACTCGAACCATGACGGTGAAGGAAAATGCCAGTGGGTGTCCTGGACCATGACCTTCCTTCTTCCTGTTTCACTGTGTGACCTGGTCCTATGTCCCTGTGATAGCCTCTTCGGGGCTGGGGCAGTTCCTAGGGGAACTTTCTCATAACCCCTCAGGATGAAAGCTGGCATCATTTCGACAACTGGTCACAGAGTCAATCCTTTTGTTATAAAGAAAATCACAACCTGCCATCACCCAGATCTTCCCAGGAGGCCATACCCACTTTGCCCCACCCATCAGAGGCAACGGAGGCATGGTTTGTTTGTTTCTTAGAAATGAAAACACACCGAAGGCTGACAGGAAAAGCAGCCCGTGTTACTTTAACAAGGACAAAAAATGTAAAGCAGTGATAATCCCTTTATATTTGTACCCCTCTGGTCTTAAATCAAGAGCCCCTTTGTTGTGAAGAAGACAGGCTTCGCTGCTGTCCTAACACTCTTATTTCTCCAGCTCACCCACCTGCTGGTTTTTCCACCACAGTATACAATTAAATGGGTGGGCTAAGTGTCTCTGCTGCTTGAGTTAGGAGAGCGCTTGTCATCAGCACACTAGGGTCAGAAAAAGCCCCTGCTTCTGCCTGTCGCATTCTTGGTGATAACGGAGCTTACTCCTCGGGAATACCCTGGTTTGCTGTGCCCTCCATCCCTGCCCCCTCCTGCCCTTGGCATTAGCTTCTCTCCATTCTGTGTTGTGAGCTCGGTTTCTGTCTGTGTGACTGTCTGGTTTGGCTGGAAGACAAGACCACCTTTCCTGTCCCCAGCTCCGCCTTGTCTTTCCCCAGGCGCTAGCCCGCTTGAGTGTGCCTCTGGCTGCACCCATCCCGTGAGGTAGCGATGCCTCCTCTTCTCCTCTTCCTATGCCCTGAACGGCTTTTGTGCTCTGCAGGTAAAGATAGTTCTGATGTTACTTCTGAATTTGCTGAAGCTTTGTCTTCTGTGCAGGAAGCTCACACCTTAGTGATGATAAAGCAATACCCCTTAGTTAACAATCTATTGAGTTTGTTATCCTGGCTTCTGATGAGCATTTAAAAAACAGCACTCCACAGTGAACATAGATCTTGTTTTGGTGTCTTGCCTTTTGCTCTAAGGAAGTTTTCCCATGCAGGCCAATAGAGAAGTGCTAGCTGTTTGTGCTCTGTGCAACTGTAAGATTGGGAGAGGGGCACAGTTAAAAGAGAGGCATAAATTAACTCCACAATAAGGCCTTACCACGTGTCCATATTAGTTGGGAATATCAGTGTGTGAGAGCAGTATGTGAACAAATAATTCAGTCTTCTGCTTTGGTGACCGTGATATGAGCCATTGCCAGAGTCCCTATCTATACACATGTAGAAGAATAGGGTTCAAGACCCCTCTATGCCACTAGTCTGTGACCTTGGCACATCATTAACTTCTCTGGGCCTCAGGCACTGTATCAGTCATAAGAGGGTGCCATCCTATGAGCCCATGACCAATATTCCTGCCATCTGCTTAAATTAAAAAGCAAAGAGAGATCTGGATGGTTTGGATCAGCCAACTGTGTGGGGTCACTCTGAGAGCAGAACTGGTTTGTTAAACTTGAAATAAAGAACAAATTTAAATAATCAAGGACAGCCACCCCAAAGCATTGTAACAGAGTTTCCTTTTTTTACTTATTTCATTTTAGGAGATTCAGGTAACCTTCTCTGCAGTGTTGCTGGACAAATGACCCAGGAAAGAATGAGGAGAAGAGTTGCTGGCTGGTGTGTGTGTGTGTATGTTTTGGTTGTGACTGTGACATCTTTCGTTCTCTCTCCATTCCATTTGCGGGCCAGCAAACTTGTGTTCCGTCCCTTTCATGCCTCTGTGTTCTGTCTCAGGTAAGGTTTGCATCACTGCTTGTGAGGGTCTCGGGACACACCACGTGGGATTGCTCTCGCATCTCAGCACACATGCCTTGAATACACCTCATGGTTATTGAGAAAAGAGTTAAATAAAATACATATTTTTAAAACCCAAATTTCAACCCTGGCAGGTGGTTCAGTGGATAGAGCATTGGGCTAGTGTATGGATGTTTGGGGTTTGATTCCCAGTCAGGGCACACAGGAGAAGCAACCATCTGCATCTCTCCCTCTTCCCCTCCTGCAACCAGTGGCTCAGTTGGTTCGAGCATCACCTCAGGCGCTGAAGATAGCTCATCACCTCATGAGCATGTCAGCCTCAAGTGCTAAAAATAGCTCAGTCCTCAAGCATCGGCCCCAGATGGGGTGGCTAGGTAGATCCTTGTTGGAGCACCTCACTATCTCCCCTCCTTTCATCTAAAAAAAACAAAAACAAAAGAAAACCCCAGACTTCAAAGTTACTATGCAATTGCTGACAGGCAACTTCAGTTAAATCAGGTGCATATTTAGAATAGAAAGTGGGTCAGCCGACCCCCTTGAGGATATCTGTGAGGGACAAGAGGGGGTAGTCCCACTCCCTTGGGTCATTGTACTTTGTCAGCAGCTGCTATTTGAAGCAGCTCCAAAGCCTGACAGTGAAGGCACCAGGTCTTGATTTAGATGGAAAACTCTCACGAGGAAGTCTTTTCTTTCTGTTTCCATTCTTACTTACATTTGCTCCTCTCCTCCTGTTTTCTTCCTCTCTCTATCCTTCCCTTCCAGTTGTTCCTCTACCCCAAAGTAAAAAAGCCATCTTCATTTATAAATTTTTATCTAAAGAGACATTCCTGACTTAGACAATGGACAGAAGGTGGTGAGTAAATCTATAAGGATTAATTTGGTTAAATAAACTCTAATGAACATGACACAGCATTTCAAGGACAGGCAGCACTGACACAGAGTTGACCTGTCATTTAAGACGATGTCTGAAATACTGTATATAAACCTCAGGCTTTTGGTTTTTAAAAAATTCTTAGAAATTCTTTAGAAATAGAAAAAGAAATCAAAGTAACTGAGCAGTCATGATCTTGAATTTATTCTGGTAGCCAGAGGGCTATATTCAGAAAGGTGCTTTTGAAAAGGATGCTTTCATATGTGTTTTTTAAGTTGAATTCATTGTGTCTGTTGTCTCTTTTGATGACCTCACCTTTTTCATTGTGCTGGGTCCACATTGCATACATTGGTGGTGTAGGATTAGTGTGGCCAAGTCACCTTGTTTTCTATGGGTTTCCATTTATTTATAAAGCTTCTTAAATAAAACTGTTCAGAGAAACAAATACTGCTTGTATTAAAATGTATCTTTCTGTCATTTTCCTTTATATCATATTCTAAAAAGAAATTAGTAAATATCAACATATTAGAAAAGATGGAACTAAAGCAAAAAGTCAAGAGGGCAGTTACTAAAATCCTGTTTCACAAACATGTGTTGCATAGGATGTATGCTCACATAGGTAGCATTTTCTATGAATACTGTATACAACAACCTCAAATTAGTAATACACACGAACCCATAATTTGATGTATTTTTATCACTCTCTTTCCCCACCTCTTTTGTGGTAGAATCATGTTCTCTCTTTGTAGAGAACATCTTATTAAACTGCTTTTCAAGAGTTAAGCCCATCCAAATCTATATCCAGCCAATAATTTACTGCCATGTCATCACCAGAGGGGTATTTAAAGTTCAGAAAGAATGAAACCCACTGAGCAGTGAGAGGTCTGCATTGGGCTTGAGGGTGTGTCCTGTTGTCCTACTGAAAGCTTTGAGGAAATCTTTACTTAATGATTCTGAAGTCAAGAACTATGTTATCTGACAAAAACTGCAAGTGTTTAGAAGGGGATATAGAAAATGAAAATACAATGCATTTCTTCCATTTTTAAGTCTGGAAGACATATGAGCTTCCATACGCAAACCTGTGGGGATCGAACCAACAACTGCCATGAATTTCAAAGATGAGAGCTAAGGGAACACAGAGCTTGATTAAAGGAGGGAGCAGAGCTTTCAAAAGTGGATAACATGTCCTAAGATATTTCTGCCTTTTCCTTGCCCCTTGGAGTTTCAACGACCACACTTGTCTGCATTGCCCACTTCTATTTTCTCACTACCATTTGCAAATACCACCTCCACGCCCTCCCCAACCTGTTACCAGGAAGTGATTCTCAAGTTTTATCAAAAGCATGCAGTGGTACCTTGAGATACGAGTTTAATTCATTCTGTAACCAAGCTCGTAAGTCAGTCAACTCGTATATTAAACAAATTTCTCCCACTTAAAACAACTGAAATAGATTTAATCCAGCCCTGTGAAACATCCCCAAGCCATCCTAAATTATGAAAAAAAAACATGTTTTTAATTAAGAAACACACATGTATACTTTACCAATGCATAACAAAATATATGAAATAAAAGAAAAAAGTGTTATTTAGTACTGTATTCTTACCTTGGAGACAGACAAGTGCGACTGACGGAGGTGAATGGTGGAGGAGGAGGAGGGGGGAGGGAGGGATGCAGGCACTGTAGACACGTAAACTAAAACTGCACTTTCTTAACACTAAATGTAAACTAAAACTGCATTTCCTTTACTTTAAATAAAACTTAAACTCCTTTTTCTTTACTTAAAGTGAAACCACAAAAACATAATTGTAAAAATATGCACTTTCTTAACTTTAAACTTAACCTAAACTTAACATTACGTATTTTTCATTTAATCATCACCTGTTTTTGCCTTTTTGGCTGCACTTTTGGCACTTTCACTTGCAGGACTTTTGAATAAAAATCTATCCAAAGAGATTTGCTTTTGCCAACCTTTTAAAATGTTACAGAAATGTGACAAACAAGTGTCATTAAAAAGTGCTGAAGCACGACCAGTTGAAATTTTTTCTTGAAAGCTTCTCCCACATTGCCAGCATGTCTTTAATTTCACTTGCAGAAATCACTTCCTCTGACTCTACCTCCTCCTCACTACTAATCTCTTGCAGAAGCTCTGTATGTTGCATCATCTGTAGCTCCTTCAACTCCTCAGTTGAGAGTTTCTCCTCATGTTCTTCAACTAGCTCGTTTACGTTACCCTAATCTACCTTCAGACCCATCAACTTTCCAAGGGACACAATCTCCCCCAATGCTTCTACCTCAGTCTTGGTCTCTGGTTCAAATCCTTCTAAGTCCCTGTCTGCAACAACATCAGGCCATAACTTTTTCCATGCCAAGTTCAAGGCTTTTCTCATAAACTCTTGCCATGCCAACCAAGTCAATAATGCATAAACATATCATGATGTTGTAGTAATCTTTCCAAAACTCTCAAAGGGCTATAATTGTATTCTCAGTCATCTCAAAGCAGCAGCAGAACAATTGCTTTGTGTAAAGCTTTTTAAAGTTGGAAATGATCTGCTGATCCATAGGTTGCAACATTAAAGTTGTGTTGGGTGGGAGGTAGAGGACTTTCACGAATTTGAACTCATTGAGAATGTCATCTTCAAGACCAGGTGGGTGGGCTGGAGAATTATCAAGGATTAGTAATGTTTTCATTGGGAGTTTATTTTCTTGAAGATATTTTTTCACTGCAGGACCAAAGACTAGATTTACCCATTCAATAAAAAAGGTGATGGAAGACAATTTGACTTTGGGTGATGGGTATGCAATATAATCAAATGTCAAAATAACCTGGAGACATTTTCTCTGAACATATGTACCCTGATTTATCAATGCCACCCCATTAAAATTAATAATAAAACAAAACAAAACAAAAAAACTACTGTATAACCCATGCCCTAGCATTGGTGTGCCACGTAACCTGCAGTTTTTTTTTTAAGAATCTTGTGAGTCTTGCCTGACCTGTGGTGGTGCAATGGATGGAGCATCAACCTGGAAAGCTGAGGTTGCCGGTTCAGGACCCTAGGCTTGCCTGGCCAAGGCACATATGGGAAGCATGGTGACGCTTTCCATCCCCCCCAGTCCTTTCTCTCTTTCCCTCTGCTCTCTTTAAAATCAATAAATGAAATCTTTTTTAAAAATGTAAAAAAGAAATAAAAGAATCTTGTGAGTCTTAAAGGCTTGAAGATTTTCAGAATGATACAGTAGCAGTGGCTTTACTTTACAGTCACCACTAGCATCTGCACACAATGCAAGGGTCAGACGGTCCTTCATGGGTTTATGGCCTGGCAGCTTCTTCTCCTCTGCGGTGATGAAAGTCCTCCGGGGCATTTTTTTTCCAAAACAATCCTGTTTCATGACAGTTGAACACTTGTTGGGGGATGTAGCCTTCCTTTGTGATAAGTACAGCAAAACGTGCGATGTACTCCTCAGCTACCTTAACGTCAGCACTCGCAGCTTCACCATGCCTCACCACCAAGTGAATGCCAGAACCCTTGAAATTTTCAAACCAGCGTGACTTAGCTGCCCTCTTAGTGCAGCAGACAGCCCGTCAGTCTCAAACCAGCCGTGACTTGCCTTAAACTTATCTTCTGCTGCCTCTTTTGAGGTTGATGGTTCTTTCTTCTTCAAGTCGCCATAAATAATATGTGCCTTTTGGCATATTACAGTCTCCATCACTGTATCTCCTGCCAGCTCTTTCTCTTTCACCCACACCAGCAGAAGCTTCTCCATTTCTTCATGGATATTTGTCATTAATTGGGACAGAATTATAGTTCCTTTTGCTGGATTGTGCTTTTGATGGTATCCTTTTGTTTAAGGATGGTATAAATTGTAGATGTATTGTGGTTGTACAGCCTTGCCAGTTCAATCACTCGTACACCACGCTCATGTTTTTCTATTATTTCTTGCTTTACTTCTATTGAAATTATTCTCTTCTTCTTCTCACCACTGTCCTTTACACTCACTTTCTTTGGCCCCATGACAGCACACAAAAAAAGTTAGTAAAAAAATGCAAAAGTGATGCAAGAACAAGTACAGTCCATGAGATTCAACTTGATTCTGTGGGTAACACGTGAGAAAGAATGAGATGCTGGCGTTGTGCTGCCGATACTGGACCCATGCGCCAACTAGCGGCAGCTTCCCGAATCATGACTTGTATCTCAGAATTTTGCTCAGATCTCTCTCGAACAAAAATATAGACCAAGTCGCAGCTCGTATCTTAAAAATAATTCATATGTTGGTCTGCTCATATCTCAAGGTACCACTGTATATTTTCATAAAACTCCAAGAGAGTCTGGTTTTAACCAGACTGACCCTTCTTGAGCTTGCCCTTTTCTTTAAGAAGCTAGGCTCTGAATTCTGTGCTCAGTTACTGTATGCCTGGCTGGAACTTTCCATGTTTCCCTGCACCATCTATTGAATCTGGAGATTGTGGGGACACTACTGGCAAGGACGCCAGTCCTCTGAATCAAAACAAAGGTGCCTCACTTGTCTACTCACTGGCCTCTGGTCACTGAAGTGACTGAGTTTGAGATTCGATCGCAGTTCAGCAACTAAGTATTTTCCCTTCAAAGTAAAACTGAAAAGAGCTAAAAATGATTACTCAGAACTTCTTTCTTAGCCA
Organism: Saccopteryx bilineata; assembly: GCF_036850765.1. NCBI lineage: Eukaryota > Metazoa > Chordata > Mammalia > Chiroptera > Emballonuridae > Saccopteryx > Saccopteryx bilineata. Next base: position 51,670,737 of record NC_089491.1, read on the forward strand.
TGAAAGGAAAAAAGTATTATATAAATCATCTTTTTTAAAATATATAAATTAAAAACCCATAAATCAGAAAGTGTTGCTCCCATTCTTTGAATATTTAAACATCCATTCATGACTGTATAGCACATATAAGAATTCATAATATATGGATACTCTACATATGCAAATATATTCACACTATATATTTAAGACTCTATATATCATGTTAACCACTGAAAGATAATTATAAAGATATTAAAATATAGTCTATATAATACTTACTTAAAAGATATATCTATAGCCTGACCTGTGGTGGCGCAGTGGATAAAGCGTTGACCTGGAAATGCTGAGGTCGCTGGTTCAAAACCCTGGGCTTGCCTGATCAAGGCACATATGGGAGTTGATGCTTCCAGCTCATCCCCCCTTCTCTCTCTCCTCTCCCTCTCTGTCTCTCTCTCTCCCTCTCTCCTCTCTAAAAATGAATTAAAAAAATTAAAAAAAAAAGATATATCTATCACATCATTTCTACACGCTTACCAAGACTTTCAGATTTATCCTTTAGGTTAAATATTATCTTGTTAAAGCTTTCATTTGGTTACAAATGTCTTTTTGTTTGTCCCCCAGGATACTATGGGGACGGCCTAAATGCCATCATTGTGTTTGCCGCCTGTTTTCTGCCAGACAGCAGTCGGGCGGATTACCACTATGTCATGGAAAATCTTTTCCTGTGAGTGATACTTCTGAGAAAGTGCTTTGAGTTAATGTCTGTGGGCATGTATGGCAGATAACCATCTTTAATAAAAGGAAATAAATAATGTAGAATATTCTAAGCCTTTGATAAAAGTCAATGAACTCTCTGTCAAGGAACATTGCTCAAGAGACTAAACTCCTTAACCTCACTCTTTTGTCAGTAGAATGGATTGAAAGCAAAACACACACAGTTTGGCCAGCATTTAAAATTCTGTAACATTTCCTCTGGGTGAAGTGTTTGACGGGTTCCCTAAGAACATGTTCTTAGTCAACTGATGATAACCTGACTTCGTTTATATCTGCCCATATTTAATCTGAGATGCCCTTAGTATAAGATAACATTGTTGACATTTTTGAAAGTCAGGTTTCTAACCCACACATTTTTCTAGTATGCCAACATTAAAAAAAAGAAAAAGAAAAAAGATAACTATGCCTCTAAATGAAAAATGCTCTCAGAAATTATCTCAGGTAACTGCATTCTTCTCAAGGTGAAGAGGTAATATGCACAACCATTCTTAAATGTCATACACCCTGTCATTAGAGTGTTATGTAATTATGGTGTAGATAAGATGAAGTATTTCATGTAGGAACTGAAAACACTCCTCTTCCTTCCCGTGATCAGATATGTAATAAGTACTTTAGAGCTGATGGTAGCCGAAGATTATATGATTGTGTACTTGAATGGCGCAACTCCAAGACGGAAAATGCCAGGGCTAGGCTGGATGAAGAAGTGCTACCAGATGATTGACAGACGGTAGGTGGGCTCCATTAGTTAATCCCTATTTTGACTTTCTCAATAATTCCCATTTCTAACTCATTAATCTACCAAAAATGCAATTACAGTTTCAAAACATTGAAATTATGCAGAGTTGATAATAAATGATAAAGTGTGAATCCAAGTGTCACTTGGTGCCTCTAATCTGAATAAAGTAAATCCTCCCCAGATTCTGTTAAATGTTGTCATCTCAGACCTGATGACCAAACCTGTTTTAAACTCTGCGTATGTTATTGCTACAGGGAGGTGCAGTTTGAACTGGTAAACCAGTATCCATGATTCTTTACTGGTATCATGTGATCTTGTTGCTATTTATGTACACTGGGGCTATTGTAATTTTGGAAAATGTTGTGCTCTTATTTCAGCATTCTCTGTTAATTCACATTAACCACTAGTACATATACTGCCTTGTTCAAGGTACTTTACTTTTATTCATACTGCTTTCAATAGAACAAAACACATTATTGCCATGTACAGGGAAACTGTCATAATAATCACACAAGTTTATGATGTCTACAATAGGTGTGACATGCACTTAGATGTAACTCCTTACAAAACAGCATAGGAGTACCCTTTTATAGAAACTAAAATTCATTTACTGGTCCAAACATTCATAAATTAGCATTACTAATGCTGAAAAATGTACCTGAAAATCAAGAACATTAAAATAGTAGCCGGAAGGCCAAACAACCACATGATATATGGTTTCTATATTCCTTATATGTAAAAAGACACCAAAGCTTAGAGATCAAATAAATTGTATAAGTCAGTGGTTTTCAACCGTTTTTTACTTCAAGACTGGTGAAAATAGGAGAATAATTCTCTGCTAAGGCAGAAGTCACCCTGAGCATGATCAAATTCGACTAAGATCATTGGGTCTGTAATCTTCATACAACATCAGGGTGGTTAACTCTTTGTAGACCAGCACAAAATTTCTGGTGGACAGGCAGTTAAAAACAGGTGAAAGTTGCTAGTAAAAGTGTATTCTTTTGAAAATAGTAAAGATAATGCTTATAAAAATGAAAAGCATAAACAGAAATATACCAAAAATGGTTATAGATTTATAGTCTCTGAGAATACAACCACTTTTTACTTTTATTCTGAAAATGAGGCTTGATTATGAAAGTTTCAAATTATATATATAAAAAAACATTATTTTTACTAATTTTGACTAGTCTATACTTTTCCTGCTGATAATAGTAACTTGCCTTGAACTCTTTCTATGCATTCTTATGGGAGGATATGCTTTATGTTTTAATTTCCACTAAAAATGGATTGTAAGTAACTTATTTTTCTTTTTAAAAATAGATTGAGAAAGAATTTGAAATCATTCATCATTGTTCATCCATCTTGGTTCATCAGAACAATCCTTGCAGTGACACGACCTTTTATAAGGTATGATTATTATTACAGTAAAGGTAAACACTTTACTAGTAGTTTTTTTAATGTATTAATTGACCTATAAAATAAGAATTCATGGCCCTGGCCAGTTGGCTCACTGGTAGAGCATCAACCCAGTGCATGGAAGTCCCAGGTTTGATTTTTGGTCAGGGCACACAGGAGAAGTGACCATCTTTTTCTCCCTCCTCCCCCTTTTCCTCTCTTTCTCTTTCTCCTCTCTCTCTCTCTCTCTCTCTCTCTCTCTCTCCCCGCACCTCTCCCTCTCTTCCCCTGCCACAACCATGGCTCAATTGGTTCAAGCACATTGACCCTGGGTGCTGAGGATGGCTCCAGGGAGCCTCTGCCTCAGGTGCTAATAATAGCTTAGTTGTGAGCATGGTCCCAGACAGGCAGAACATCGGCCCCAGACGGGGATCCCAGTCAGGTAGCATGTATGAGTCTGTCTCTCTATCTCCCCTCCTCACTGAAATTGAAAAAAAAAAAAAAAAAAAGGAATTCATAAATCAAGAGGGTATTTAGGAAGATGTATTTGCCTCTGCCTTTTCTGGAAAGATACTTTGGACTATCCAGCAAAAGACCCTAATTAAAACTGAGCATTATTTCATAACGACTATCACCCCAATTATTATAAAACATGATCTCTACGTTGGTTGCTATAGACACAGACGACGAAGTGATGGGTTTCCGTGTCACATTACAAAAAGGAATAGACAGTACTTTTAAAGTGCTGTATGGTATTTTGTAGGAAATAGAAACGGTAGAGTAACATGATAATAGATGATAAAACAAGTACAGAAGCAGATGCTGATGCCATGTCTTATCTTAATTGATCTGTTTTTGCTGAACAAATACGTAGGTCAGCAAAGTTAAGTAAAGAGTCTAGGCAGCCACGTTGACAGCATTTTTAGTCTCCTATGAAAATTCTTGGTTCAACTTAGTTCAGTTCAGTGAATATTTATCCACTATTTTTGTTGTGCTAGATGATATATAACCTTACATTTTGAGAATGCAAAGATTAGATAAATTAATATAGCAAGACTTGGGATAGTTAAATGAAAGAGACAGAATGTATTTCCTAGAGAACTTTAAAAATATAATAAAGTTTTACCTACCATTGGGATACAGATTAGATAAACTGAAGTTTTTATACCTCAAGGTTATTAATGAATGCCTAAGAAAAAATCAGATAACCTCACTTCTGGATAAAAAAATGAGAGGTTAAGCCCCCCCCCATTTTTTATGTAGATTTTACACTGCCTTCCAGATTCCAGCTTTTTTGCTCAATGTTTACTTGTAATTATTTAGCATTCCCATTTCTACTTTCAACAATGAAGTAGCACAATCCAATTGAATTTTCCTCTGCAAAGTTAAATTGCCTCTGCCAGGCCAGATTGCCTGAAGAACAGCATGAAATATTTAGGGTATACAAAAAGCCATTTATTTTAATAATAGCAGGAAATGCTTTGACAAGGAGTAGAAACCCATATACACTGAAAAGCTTATTAAAAGTTTAATGTGTAAAAAAGTAGACATTAGAATTGATATAAATTTATTGATTTTTTTAATAATTCAGTTTTTATATTTATAAAACAAATGTTTCTTCCTGATAAATAAAAATGTAATTGGTACTGTAAAAATATTGAAAAAAGTTATAATGCAGCATTTATTAAGAGAGTTTTAATATAATAATAATTACTACTACAATAATAAAAAAGGTGAATATTGCAGTAAATTATGTGATAATGTCTTACATTTATTGAGTGTTTACATGCATTATTTTATTTAATCCTAACAACAGACTTTTGAAGGAAGTGCTATTTATTATTTTTGTTATTTATAAATAAATCCTGAGGATCAGGAAAGTCAAATACAGTGTTCAAATCAGGAGCCAGCAAACACACTCTATGAGTGGTCAAATAGTAAATGTTTAGGTTTTGTGAGCCATATTGTCTCAATCACAAGTATCCAACTCTGCCATTGTAAGGCAGAAGCAGCTGTGAAAAATTTTTATGTCACAAAATATTCTTGTTTTGATATTTTTTCAACCATAAAAAATAAAAACACTCTTAGCTCAAGAAGTACAAAAAAACAGCTAACAAGTTGGCTTTGGCCTGTGGGCTGCAGTTTGCCAACCCCAGCTCTAAGATAGAATAGCCAATAAATGAGACTCAGGCTTTGAACCCAATTGTCTGCCTAATTCTAAAGACCATGTACTGTAAGTACTTACACATTGTATTTACAATTTCGTCATGTAAAATGCTCCTTAAATATCTGTAAAGCCATTAGCCTTGGCCACCAACACAGCCACCTGGCCCATGCAGGTTCACATTTGATTTGGACAGATGATAATGAAACAACAGAGCCAAGAACTGGTGGGCCATTACCTTTAATCCTAGCTCGTACCCGGCGGGTAAGAAATACACACAGTAGAAAAACATTTCCCTTTCCATTCAGGGCTCCCAAAGCCACTGACTTATCCGAGTTTCCTAGAATCAAAGGTTCCTACCTCACTAGCCTTATTCACCTCTGTTCCCCATCTCCTTCTCTCTGCACAAACTCTGCAGAAACTGGCTTCTCCTTCAGCACTTTTCCATCTTGACTGCCTCTCCTCTGCAATGCTGATGGCAGGATCTGAGTGAGAGAGCCCCTGTCTCCCTTATTTTATAGTGTAGAAATTAAAGCCTTTAAGCCAGTATACAAAAAAGGAAGTCTCTGATACAAAGCCACTTATCTGAGTCATAAATGGGATTTCTCATAAGAATGCACAACCCCACATCATACAATAGTCAAGGGTGTGGGGAAAAGCTGTTTTGAGAAGATCTTAATATTAGAAAGATGTTGAAAAGATCTTAGTATTAAAAGGGTGGGAAAGGCTTAGTCTTAAAACTAAGCCTCAGGTTATGAGGACCTTGCCAGCTTACAGCCTGTCCCCCACACCCAATGCAAACTATAAGTGAGCAAACATATACATCATATCTACAAACTTATTTGACTAACAATATCCCTCTTCTGTATCAATTTATGTCAGTGTAACCAACTTTTACACACAGAAGGAGGCCACTAAAATATATTATGGGTCAATTTTATAGGTTGTAGGTAACATGTGTTCACTCAACCCTTATCAGGAGGGCTAGGAGTGACTGTATGAACAGGAAGGCTGTTCACAAGGCATAAATTCTGACTCAGGCTCAAAACTGTAAGCAAAAAGCTAAAGGGAAACAATTATGAGAGTGGTACATGGCAAATTCCTTTTTAAAAATGAATAGTTTGTCTGTGCCAAGCACTGGATTAGGTGCTGGAGACTGACACATTAAATAGCTCAATAGCTGTCCTTCAGGAGCACAAAGCGCAAAGCCAGACAATGAACAATTATACTACAGGGTAGAGTTAAAGCATGATGAAGGTGGTAACTGAGGTCAGGGTGAGTTTTGGGGTAACAGGTGGAGAGTGAAGGCTGAGAGTCTACATCAAGAAAGAGGTTTTCCAACAGAACGAGCCTTTAAGGTGAGTACTGATGAACTAATAGGATTGGCTAGCTAAAACCAGGTGGAGGAAACACCAGGAAGGATAGAACATGGCGTGTTTAGAGAACCGTACATTCTAGTGAACATAAAAGTGGAGATGGAAGTTTCCCCTTGCATGACTACTTCCTCCCTCTCATCCTACTTCATCTTCCATCAAAACATGAATTTAGCTCAAAACTCTGGAGGAAGCCAGAGGCCCAGTGCAGCGTATCATTGGTAGTCTCTGTTATCAGGAGGGCTGCACATCACTGTATGGAGAGGAGTGTTGTTCACAAGTCACAGCCAGTGACCCCGGGTCAGAACTGCGAGTAGAATTGGAAGATAGGTTTACAGAGACATGACCTTGGTAAATTATCTGGCTAGAATGAATAGTAGCTGAACAGAGGAAGTACAGTTGAAATCATCTGAGAAATTTCAATGCTTGATCAAGTTCCCTTTCAAGCGGAATAATATATTTTTAAAATTAGTTTGCAATTACACCAGTAATAGAGAAATGCATTCCTATAAAATAACTAATCATTACAGATAAGACCAAGTTCTTCCTTCTACAATGATCAATTCCTGTTTCTAACTCCCTTCCCCAGAGGCAAATTTCTTTATCAGTTTCAGTGGTCTTTTTTCAAGTTATTTTCTTTTTAACTTCATAACACATTATTCTATTTCTTTTTTATTGAATTTATTGGGGTACAGGTTTCAAGTGTACAACTCAGAAAATCATCTGCACACTGCATCAGGCAGCCATCGCCCCAAGCACAGTCTCTCTCCTACCATTCCCCAGCCCCTTTGCCCACCCCCACTACCCCCAACCCCCTCCCCTTGGGCTGTCACCACACTGTGCGTTTTGGTTTTTGATTAATCCCTTTGTCTTCTTTCATCCCATCCCCCAACCTCACTCTCCTCTGACAGCTGTCAGTATGGTGCCAAGTTATTTTCCATGCATTTACACGCATCTAAAATGAAAACGTTTCGATGGAAGTGGTTTCTAATTCAAACCCAATCATTGGAACAGTTTTTGAACTTAGTTCAGGTGGAATGAACTCTCTGACTAAAACTTCCCAAAGAAAGTTTTTAAAATACTAAAAATAAAACTAAAGATAAAAAGAAGAAAATAAGTTTGCATATACTTTTAAAATATATTAACCTTGGCAGGTTCTGAAATCACTAATGACAAGATTTTTGTTTGTTAAAAACAAACAAGCAAACAAAGGCAAACCAACCATAAACCAGTGACAATGCAGAATGGCAGGAACCACGGAGGCCGTGTGATGTGTGGTCAAGGGTATAGACTGTGCCATCAGACCGCACAGGTTTAAATCCAGGCTTTGCCACTCACTGACGGTGAGTACTTAACTCCGTGTGTCTCAGTTTCCTTATCTTTAAAAAGATAATAATAATAGTGGCTACTGCACTAGACTATACTAAGAAATAAATGAGTTAATGTATATAAACCATTTAAAACAGTCTCTGGCACATAGTAACTACTCAAATAATATAGACTTTCTTCTAAGGAAGAGTGCTGGGGCAAGGTGAAGTATATTAGGATTTTCAAGTAGAAGTAGCTACATTAAGAGGGATGAAGGAGCAACTAATCATATTTTTAATTTATTTTTAGTTCAAAATTCAGCAGTAAAATTAAATATGTCAGCAGCTTATCGGAGCTCAGTGGGCTGATCCCAATGGACTGCATCCAGATTCCAGAGAGTATTATCAAGTAAGTCTTTATGGTTTTGAAGTTTTGGTAAGAAATATTGCATGTTTAGAAAAAGATATTGGACAGTAACTCATTTCTTAAATAGTGGAGAAATGTCATTATCTTATGTTTAAAACAAATATTAGGCCCTAGCTGGTTGGCTAGTGGTAGAGTGTTGGCCCAGTGTGTGGAAGTACTAGGTTCAATTCCCGGTTAGGGTACACAGAAGTGACCATCTATTTCTCCACCCCTCCCACTCCCCCTTCTCCCTCTCCTCACCTCCTTCAGCCATAGCTCAAATAGTTTGAGCAAGTTGAGCCTGGGTGCCGAGGATGGCTCCATGGCTTCACCTCAGGTGCTGAAATAGCTCAGTTGCTGAACAATGGAGCAGCAGCCCCAGATGGGCAGAGCATCGCCCTATAGGGGGCTTGTCAAGTAGATCACAGTTGGGCACCTGCAGGAGTCTGTCTCTGCCTCCCTACCTCCCACCTTTCACTTAATAAAAAATATATCTATATTAATGTAAGGCCAGGAGCCGCCATCGTGGCCATTTACATGCAGGTTCCCATTGGATTCGGGCAGACGATAAAGAAATGGCGGAGTCAGAGGATGCAGGGCCATCCTATTTATTGGTGTCTCACCAAGACAGGCAAACCACAAAAGAAGACAAGGGAAAAGCAGAAAACCAGCTCTTCCCATGAAGGGCAAGGGATCAGGGAAGCCCCTGCAATTGTGATAGCAGGAACTGTGTGTCTAAGCTCCTGGTCTGTCCCACTTTATAGTGTAGAAAACCAAAATCCCTTAATCCAATATACAAACAAGGAAGTCTCTGATACAAAGTCACTTATCCAAGGCATAATTGGATTCCTCATGAGAGTGCACCACCCAGATCATACAATCAGTCAAGGGTGTGGGGAAAAGCTTAGTCCCAAAACCAAACCTTAGGCTACAACGACCTGGCCTGCTTATAGCCTGTCCCCCACACCCAATATAAGTCACAAGTGAGCAAACATATATATCATATTTACAAGCTTATTTGACCAACAATTAAATATTCTCCAATAAATACATATATTTTTATTAGAACCCAAGATCACTGTGTTGTTCTTTTAGATCCTCTTTCACATAACCTTCTCTTGGAATTATTGATTATTGCTCATTTTCACTTTGAATTTTACTACCATATTGGTGACAGCATAAATTTACATTAACCAGCACATCTGTGATTTGTGTCTCCCACTCCACGCAGCCACAATAGAGTTGTGAGCTGTAAAGCCAGTAGCCACGGCCACCATCACAGCCGCCTGGCCCATGCAGATTCGCATTAGATTCTGACAGATGGTAATGAAACAATGGAGCCAAGAACTTGTGGGCCATTACCTTTAATCCTAGCTTGCACCCGGCGGGCAAATAAAAACACACACTGGGCTCCAAAACCCACTCATTCAGTGCTCACAAAGCTACTGACTTATCTGAGTCTCCTAGAATCAAAGGTTTCTAGCTCACCAGCCTTAATCACCTGTTCCCCTTCTCCTTCTCTCTGCACAAACTGGCTTCTTCAGCATTCCTCCATCTTGGCTGCCTCTCCTTTCCTCCATGTGGCCTTACTCCATTCTCCTCTCTAATGCTAATCTCAGGAACAGAGAGAGAGAGCAAGCTCCAGGTCTGCCCCACTTTATAGTATAGATTCAAAACCTTTAATCCAATATACAAACAAGGAAGTCTCTGATACAAAGTCACTTATCTGAGGCATAATGGGATTCCTCATGAGAGTGCACCACCCTACATCAAAAAGGGTGGGAAAAGCTTAGTCCTAAAAACAAGCCCCAGGCTACAAGGATCCTGCCTGCCCACAGCCCACCCCCAATACATATTAATATAATCACACCCATTCCAAGCAAGAAGGGCAACTAATATCACCTGGGTGATGGGCTTCCATGTGGGCAGCACCATCTTTAACAAAGTGAGCATAATATATTTTATCTGCCCAACACGAACATTGCTTAGATTTCTTTATTGCCTTGTATAAAGTTATTTGTCTGCGTGACCCTAGAAAAAGAGGAAAAATTTACCCTTTCTCTATTTTCTTCTGAATCCTTTTTCTTCACAGTTCCCTTTGCATGAAAAATAAGGCAGAGTGGTTAGTGGCGCAATTAGAAATGTTTCCTTACTCAGCACAGGGTAAGGCACCAGCAGTGATGCTGAAGGTCACTGGATTATGCTCCAAAAATAAGAGGACAAATTAACTAAACAATTACTTGGAGCTGAAATTAAAAATAGGGATGCAGGAAACTGAATGCTCCTGTTTGTTTCATTGTTGCAAAGAACCATTGCTTTCTGTGGATCATGTTTTTCTTTCCCTATGTCTGATTCCCTAGTTTGTTATTTGAATAGAATTAAGGGTAAGGAATCCATCAGCAGAAAGAAAGCATACAAAGATACTCCCTTTTCCTCCAGAAGATGGGGGGAAAATGCACCTTCCAAACTGTGCACCTTCCCCAAAAAAGGAGTCCTCATTTAAAAGGGGGTGGGTATAGAAACTGGAAGGAAAGAATTTTCATTTACTGTGCATCTGTGCTCTGGGGAGCTTGGAAATGCTCTCTTTGTATCATTTACAGATAGAGGAAGATAACTCAGTAAAGAGAAATTACTTATGCACAGGACAACTAGGAACAAGGAAACATAAAACTATAATTCAATCTATGTCAGCCTGGCCCCCATGCTCTTTTCTAGTAGTTTCCTTTGCTATCTTTAGTGTATCCATCTAAAGTCAAAGCTCAGAAGTAGATGTATTTGACTTTCCTGCATCCAAATATTAGGCACGAACCCAGGACACTGATTGAGCTTAGAGGGGCTAGTTGGCTCAGCTGAATTAAGCAGAGTGTTCACATGGTCCTGGCAATGGTTTTAATCCTCTTTAGCTTCTTAGGGTTCCCACAACCAGAACTCCTCACAGCTCTGTCCTGCTGCTTCAAAGAGCTACACCCCATCGCAAAAATCTACTCCTACCCTTTAAATAAAAAATGTACTGGAGCATCCACCTCCAATAGTACTGTCTCCTTTTGCAAAAGATGACAAGGACATTCTCATTTCAAGTGGAAATAAGCATTATCCATACTCTAGGTCCGTGATGGTGAACATTTTTATAAAAACCGCCCACTTTTGCAGTGCTGGTCAACCTGGTCCCTCCTGTCCACTAATGGGCCAATTGCAGCACACTTTGGTTGCGCCTTTGGTTTCCCACTGTGAAAGCTGGAACCCCACTAGTGGGTGGAGGGACCAGGTTGACCAGCACTGCAAAAGTGGGCGGCTTTTATAAAAAGGTTCGCCATCACGGCTCTAGGTTGAAAAGGTAATGCTTCTACGGTGTGGCTGTTCAGAAAAGAGAATGAAGCTTTAGAAGCTTAGCATTAAATTTGAACCTTCCTGCCTGCCTCGCAATGTCTCTGAGACTTCAGGCAGCTTATTAAAATGTTCTGAGTCACAGCTTCAGCCTCAGTATACTGTACTGGAGAAGTAAGGCACAGTTCATGGAATGGTCCTGAGCAATGAATGAAAACCAAGTATGGAAAGCATGCAGAAAGCTTCCTGGCACAAAGTTGGCAATACAGAATGTTATTTATTATAATCATGTTGCTTTTAGAGACTCACTATCCTATGAGAAAGTTTGATTTAAATGTTGAGTGTGCCCAGGGCATTTTTCATTCATTTATACACATAAGTTTTCAAGGGCTCCATTAAAAAGTTACTTCAGGAAGAAGGGTTCTATTTGGAAAGATTTTCTTCTGGAGGAAGAAATGTACAACCATGCTTGTCCTCCTCATGTATCTTTGTTATTTCCTGTCTTCTGTCCTCCATCTCCTCCAGTTGTCCTTTCTGCCAGTTTTGTTACTGACCCTCATTGCCTCATTTTCATGTTATGCCATTTTCAAATTGATACAAGCCACAGCTCCTTCCTATTTCTGCATAACATTCAGAGGTCTGATCTCAGCCAATCCAAACACCAGTATTCAACTGGGATGGAGCCTGTCATCAAAGGGCTTAAATGAAAGAAAAAGTTGACCAATCTGAAATCAGATTTATAGCCATTGATTATAGTCAATTCTTGTTATTTGCTGTGGTTACGTTCTAGAACACCAGATGGCGGACACTAAACTGTTGTGCCTAGGGAAAATATAGGAGTAGGTTTCTTCAAGCCTCTGGTCATAACATTTTCATCAACCAATTATTATATAACCTTTTTTAATGTGTTTCTGTTTAAAGATAACTTATTTGATATATATTGTTGATTCATTATTATTGAACTTATGACCAACAACACTATAAATTGTGCTTAAACAAAGTTTCTCTAACACGTATATTCTCCATGAGGGACATTGCAGCCTTCTTGTGCTTGGGATTGCTATACAACATTTTCCCACTATATTTGGGCATTATTTTAAATGGCAAAATACCAAAAATAAGCAAAAAAAAGTCAATAGACATCAAAAAGGACAACTTCTTTACAGCATGAGAGCTGAAACAAGAAGGCAAAGCCTCAACTTGTTCTTCATCATCTGGGAAAGTGCACGTCAAGTGACTCAGATTTTTTGTCACTCTGTGAATGTCCGCTAGTCATCACGAAAGTGTTGATTTGGAGGTTACAAATAAAGTTAAGCAAGTAGGTGAATTTGTGAACAGAATCTGCAGATAATGAGGACTGGCTGTACATAATTAGAAATTCTAAACCATTGATTTTATCTAACAAAAATAAAATTTTTCCCAAGAGGCAATTTGATTATTATTTAGGTAGGCTTTTCCTGTCATGTTCGACCTTCTTTATGACATTTACCTGTCATCTTTTTCCATCTGTTGGCTCGTTTTCCTCACTGCATTCATTTTTTATCTCGTAAGGTACGATGAAGAGAGATCTTATAAGAGAAGTGTGAGGTAAAATCTCCTGATCTATGATTCGTGCTGGACCCTCTGTGTGTGTGCACCAGTGTCTTAGTCGTGGGTGACCTCAACATGCTACCAGAGCGAGAGATCGTTCTATCAGTCCCTTGTGTATTCCATCCCCGGTCTTTGTCTTGTGTGCAAAGCTGTTGAGGTCAACCTAATTTGCAACTGAAACCTACTAAACCAGATCCATCCCTGACTTGGCCCAGGCTGCAAGCTAACTACAACTGAACCCAACAAACTGATGTGGATGTTTTCAGCTTTATTCAGACAGCATGTTTCAGGTCTCCTTGCAACCTTTATATCCACCGTTATGAAGGAATTTGCAAAGCACACATATGTACACACTGAATGGGAGGAGATGACGCCATATTTTCTTGGAGCGTCTCTCAGTGCTGCAGAGGACAGGTTTTAATAACACGTACACTCCACTTATGTTTGGCTCTGCTTTGCTGGGTGACTGTCTCATGCTCTGCTTGCTTTTTTTTTTTTTTCTACACTGTTAATTTTTGCTCATGCAGACTGGATGAAGAACTGAGAGAAGCATCAGAAGCAGCTAAGTAAGACTTGGTTTTCATTCAGCAGCTGGTGTGATGTTGGCTTGCATTTCCAGGAATGAGTTGGGAGAGCTTGCATGCCTGGTGTTGTATTTTTGCATCTGATAATAATGCTATACTTTGAAAGTTCCTTTGTCTCATGATAGATGCAATTTTAGTTATTTATACTATGGTCTATTTCCCTTGTGACTTTGGTTATCTTAAAGAATGCATTTGTTACTGTTAATTTTTTAAATATACATGCCGTTTTATACACCCTAGCAAAAGAACACATCGCAAGTATGTATACATACCTACACACAGTATGTGTATGTAACACATATAACGATCCTCTGGATATTATATTGAGGCAACAAAACCTCACTAATTTGCACTATTGGAGAGGAATGATGGCAGGTGGAAATTTAGAATATTTTTATAGAACCACTTTAATGACTTTTCAATGTATTTTTTAAATACCTTATTAAGTGACTTGGAAATACTGTTTAACAACTTCTGAATTTATTTAGATAAATAGGGGGAAAAATCATTGCTCACTGTTCAAGTATAATTTTCAAAAAGGCAAAATCATAACCTTAATATAAATACAAATATAAAATGAATTCATGCCAATGATTTTATTCAACTAATTACTTAATGGAGGAACCAATAAGATGTTAAAAAGAGTTTAAAAGCAGTTGTGAAGCTAAATATCAATAGGCAATTTATAAAGGACTGTTAGGATAAGATTGTTGGTGTAGGTACAAAATTGAATTCTGCAGGGCAATAAACAACTTTAGGATTATCTTTTGTGCTAGACAAAAATTATTTGCATTGCTGCACAACAAAAAATCTAAATGTTAACCTTTGACCCTACAGCATTGTAAAGCAGCCCGATCAGTACAGTCAGCTCAGTGCCGCATTGAAAAAACACTCAATAATTTCCAATTTTTATTTCCAAATTACAAATAATTTTTTTCACACTGTATGTTAACAGGAGACAAGTATTACTTGAAATGTTTGCTGTATTGAGTTTTTTCCTCCATTTTAATGGTTGCTTTCACTGTTAATTTTTATAACCAATTCCCATTTTAATAGATATTGCAAAAGCAAAGAGTCTGGTAAACAGCTACAAGTTCTGAACACATGAGATTTTAATTACTGAAGTTTTTCTGTGGCGGTGTAAATACCAACTCCTCATAAAAACATATCACTTTTATATTTTTTGCTACAGCCCATTTTTATTGCAGGTAATCTGTAGAATTATTTGCCTATGGTGTGGAGCTCTTGAGTTAAAAATTTAAGGAAAGGCTTTAGAAAGTTTAGCATTAGGGTAGTTTACTGCTACAATATTCCTATCCTCTTTGTTTTCCGTTAAGATAGCTGAAACCCAGTTAGATTAACAATGTTCAAAATTCTATAAATTTTTATCCTAACAAAATCTTCTTAGTCTTTAACTCAAATGTTAAAAACAAGAAGTTGTGGAAGGAGGCTGTTAGGAATCAAGGACCTGAACGTCGCTGTAATGTACTCCTTTAGCATTCATCTGTACTCACATTGCATTATGTCATGAGATTCCCCAGAGAGAAACAGCAACGAGTTTCTCATAAGATTCTTTTTTTTTAACGATAGCATGTTCATGGAATTAGAAAGTTGTTTTCAAGACAAAAAAAAAAAAAAATGGGCTAGGGGGTGACATCAATAATTTTCCATCTAAGTCCATTAGAAAATAATATTGCCATGTTTTTTTCCATAGGACCATACAATCTTGCCTCCTTCAATAGGCTTTTTTCCCCCTTCCATATTTTTACTCTTCCTGCATAGCTATCTTAGAGAAACCGTTCTTACATTTGGTTGAGTTGTATGACTATCTCGTGTTGTTTTTTTCCAAACCCTTCATGTTCTCTTTCCTAACTCCAACCCCCTTTCTCCAAGTTTCTAAATAGTCTCGGGGGATCCTGAGAAGTCTTGATCACCTCACTAAAAGAAGCACTAAGCTCATGCCCAGTGCATCGTAAATGCTCAGGAAATTTCTGCTATATAAATTGACAAATGTGCATAAGATTAAGATTGTTGCTATGGAAAAGTGGTTCTCAGACTTTACTGTGCATCAGAATAACCCACAGCACTTCTTAAAACTCAGTGTTCTACCTGACCAGGTGGTGGTGCAGTAGATGGAATGTTAACCTGGATGCTGAGACCCAGGTTTGAAACCCAGAGGTTGTGAGTTTGAGCACGAGTTCATCCAGTTTGAATGCTGGCTCACCAGCTTGAGTGTGGAGACCTGACCCCACGGTCGCTGGCTTGAGCAAGGGGTCACTGGCTCTGCTGGAGCCCCCCACTCCAGTCAAGGCATGTATGAGAAGCAATCAATGAACAACTAAGGTGCCACAAATAGGAGTTGATGCTTCTCCTCCCTCTCCCTTCCTGTCTGTCTCTGTCTCTGTCTCTGTCTCTGTCTTTCTCACACAATAATAATATTAATAAAATAATAATAATAATTTAATTTAAAAACCACAGTATCTGGGGCCTTACCCACAAAGTTTCTGATTTAGCAGGCCTAAGAATCTATATTTCTAACAAGTTCTGATGCTGGAGCTCCTGCTCTGAGGACCATGCTTTGATCATCACCTCCTTGAAGTAACAGACTGAGTGAAATGATTAGCTATGTCCTAGGGATCTATGCTCTCACTTTGGATTTAGTGGCTACGCCACCTGCTCAATTCACCTTCAATTGACCCTCCTTCTTTTGATGGTGAACATTACTTGTTTGAAGAATTGAAATATATTTGTACATTTGAAAATGTGTAAAGAGAAAGAATTTTTGTTAGTTAACCTGCAGGTAATTGAAATGTCTCAGTATCTTACCATTTTGTCATATTAACTACATTTTCTTAACAACTTTGCAGCCTTTAAGGTGGCCCCCTAACCCTTGGACAGACTGTATATGATAATTTGGGGTTCAGAAAACATGATCACTGCGGATCTGTGGTGAGAGTGTAGGAGCCAGCTAACCCAGGTTCTTCCTAGTAAGTGATAGATGCACCCTGACTTTCTACATGATCTTCATTAGAAAGCTTCAGGCTGGTTCTAACCAAAGGCTAACATACAGCCTGCAGGGAACCAAGTCAACCTGTCTATTGTTTGGCTTTAGTTCCACCAGTGTTTTCAAGCATTCACCCTCTTCCCCACATACACACTGTCACACCACCACCCTCAGTGGCTTTCGGAAGGAGATTTCCTCACCCTGCCTGATTACTTCTTTAAAGCTTTAATATACAGAAAAGAAAACACTTTTGAAGGTTAAATAGCTTCTAGGGAGTCATTTTTATGTTGAGTATGGTGAAGAATCCATCTGCTGCCTTTGGAGTAACAGTGTTGAATGGATGGCAAATTGCTATTTTCTTTGGAAGGAGTATGCAGAGTTGCAAAGCAGAAAAGCTAGGGTTGGAAGATTGCCCTTTCTTGATTCCAGTCCAGCTTTGCTAGGTTTTTCTAACACACTGTCAACACTTGCCTGACTGTCCTTGTTCATGAGAGTTGCTAAATAGATTTCACAAAAATACCAGATCTCCAGAGAGAAGGTGAGGATACAGTGGGGAAAAGCCCTCTGCCCTTCCAGGAAAAGATAGCCTTCTGCCATTTTTAAAAAAAATACCTAACATGGGATGGGCATAGAACACAACCAACAGTTCAAATGCTATAGAAATGTTAACCTGAAACCTATAAACTCTTATTGATCAATGTCATCCCATTAAATTTAATTTCTAAATAAAAAGAAATAAATAAAAATGCCTAACGTTAATAATTATACCTCTTTTGTGCAGATAGATATAGAAGCTTATGAAATTTCATTATAAAAGGAACTCTTGCATACAAAAAGGATCACAGAATCCCTTTAACTTGTGTTTGTTTGCAAATAGTAAAAGATTTAACAGAGAAGAAAAAGTATACATATTAATTAGAAATTAATAGAAAGTTCATTCAAAATTTGCCAGCAGAGGAATCTCACTAATATGGAATATCAAAAGCAGCCAATATTACACCAAAAAAGCAGAAACACATTCATCCGCCGTAACTTTTATTTCCTGATTGTTTATGGTTACATTTGTCTTTCTGGACACATTCAGTTCTGGTTCTTGTTAGAATTTATTTGTATTACCTGAACGCAACTCAGCTGTATGGCAGAAAGTGTCCTATTATTTTTCTGTGACAACGACAAGGAAAACTAAAGTGGCATTTTTCCTTTCAGTGTCTTGGAAAAATCTTCGTTCTAGTGCAAACTGAAAGTTAACTGTGTTTATATGTAAATGAAATTAGGCTGCTTGGCAGGGGCTGTTCTTTGTATATAAAATGGTATACTATTTGGGTTGTAAATAAAAATTAGCAATATATTTTCAGAATAAGATAGAGTGAAAAAAAAATCAGGGGGGAAATGACAAGGACAGAAGAACCTACTGGAGGTGTTTAGAGTTTTTTGTCTTCCCTTTCTGTTTCTCAAGGATGGGTGATTACTAAATTTCAAAACTGATGATAAAAGAATCACAGTTTAATCTCATCATTGGCTCAGATGTAGATTTATTCAATATTAGCAATGGGACCGCATTAAACGGTTTTAAATGCCCAAACCTATTGTGCTTACAAAGTGGTCATAGTGGAGAAAATGTTTACTGCTTTCTGTTTTTTCCTTGCACTCAGAACTAGCTGCCTCTACAATGATCCAGAGCTGTCTTCCACGGAGAAGGAGTAAGAATTCACCATCAATAACAGCCTTGTGGTTACTTACAGTATGGTGTGGCTGGGCTCTGAAAGAAACAGATATATTGAGGATTGGGTAAACCTCGTTCAGATGTTCAGCTTTCATGTTCTCTGTTCCGGAAAATAGAAACCTAAAGTGAACTGTGCCAGCTTAACACTCATTGATCACCATTAGATTCCTTACAGACAGCCTGTGTTTATACTTAACATTCGATTTTTCCAATCCAAATATTAGGAGAAAATTAATTTAGAGCCACATATAAAAGCATTTGGGCAAGAGGAATACAAGTCTGCTTTCTGAATTGGCATCATCTCTTTTAATTAGTGAAAGTGGGGACTTCCATTTGAACTTAATATTTAGATGGATGGGAGAGAAATTTTTTTTTATTTTGAAAATCCAAGAGGCAGTTGAGTCTGGATGGGGCTGGGAGGATGATCTAGGCGCCCATCCTGCGAGAGTGAGAAATCAACCACGTACTGAGTTCTTACCACATGTTAGGCTCAGTAAAAAGCTTCACACTTACTATCTGATTTTCATCCTCAGAATAAGCCAATGAAGTACATTTTACATGTATGGAAAAAGCAGTACAGAGATGATCTAATCAGCCCAGTTTTTATAGTTGTAAAAATGTCCCAGAGCCGGGATTACTATCTGTAGTGCTCTTCCAGTGGCCGCAGTTTTGAAATCAGAGGGTGGTGGTCTTAATGTTGGAGTGGGGTGCAATCTCTAATCTAACCAAAGACAAGGAAGGACAAGATGAGGCGCTTAAGAAAACAGTTAATTATTGGCCAAGTGATTTCAGGGAATAAACTATGGTCACCAATGTGTTTTCAGAGGGAACCTGGCCATCCAGTTAGTGGCTCCTAATCTGGTTTGTGTTGTAGAGAATTTAACATTGTTCTTCTTTCTAAGAATCCAGAAGGAGAAGCAAACATCAGATTTAAGTGTGTCAGCTATTGTCACGTTTTGTTCTCTTTGGGCCTCCTTTCCCTTCAGGTCACAAGGGAAGTTGGAAAATCACAGTGTAATATCTCTGCAGTTGCTATTGGTGACTTTACAGTTTAAGGAAGTTTATACACAAAAACTCCAGAGAAAAAGTCCCAACTGGAAAGCACACAAAAAACAAAAGCTGTCAGGAGACTATTTTTCTGAAGGTTACACTTGTCCTACCTCTTTGAGATGAAGACAATGGCTTCATGCAAGTTGCCACATGGAAATTTTGTAAAGCAAAAACATAGTTCCTTTTGTCTACTGTAATTCTTTGTGTAAAACTTTCCTTTCTTGGCAAAACAGCGCCCCCTAGAGCAGAGTCCTGCCCCCATAGTTAATGAGCTGTGTGGACCTAATGTCAATCACTGGCCTATGGCTGCTACATTTGCGGGCTTACCCACTCCTTTGTCTACCTTGTCTGTTTTGTTGCTCATTTGTAGAGAAGCCCCTTTAAGTTGGGGAGAGAACAAAGCATTGCTTCTTGTTTGGGTGTTTGGCTTTGTTCCAGGGCTGGGCATGGGAGAGGAAGGAATGCTGCAAATCGTTAATGTTTCCGCTTCTCAGAACATATTCTTCTCCATACTTCCCTTTTCTTCAGCTCTCTTTGCCCAATCCTTTACCAGGCACATGATCCCCGTGCAGACGACAATATCCGGAGTGAGCGGCAGATGACAATATCTGGGATGAGGGGCCAGGAGGGCTAAGAATCTTTCCTGACTTCCAGCCCTAGATTTCTGGCTTCCTTCAGTATCAGAATAAGGGGCTTTGTTTCCTCCTGGTTCCTGTGTGGAAGCATTTTACACCTTCTAGTATTGCATGGATAAAGGCTCTTCCAAGGAGCTTGGTCGGGCTACGTATAAAATGAAATGTGTTCTGATTGTGTAGTGGCCTCTCATTTTCCTCAGAAAGAGAAGAGAAGGTTACTAGTGTCTTCCCCCTCTTCCTACCTAAAACACAGAGTTTTATTCATTATTAAACAATATCGCCAGACATGTTGTAAGGAACCTCATTTAACACATTAGAAGCCAAAACGGCCTATAATAACATTATCATTAGGTTGCTAGTCTCTCTGGAAAGTTGGTTATAGAAAACTCAGCCCCTTTGCCAAATGTGGGGAATATTCCTTTCATGTTTCAATTCTGATACAAAGTACTTTCTCTTCTTTTCTAAAAAGCATAAGGTTTCTCAAAGTGGCCCTAGCTGCTTTCCTCCTTCACTTGCAGGCTTGAATTTTATTTATTCAGATGTGTCATGAAGCTTGCCACATGGCATACTCTGGTTTCTCTTCAGATATAAACTTTTGCCTTTTAAAACTTGCAAAATGCCTTTTTACATTTTTACATTCAAATAAGCATATCTGATCCAGGGGACGTGGTTCTATTAGGGAGAGACTTGAGTTAGTAGCATTGTCGGTAGCTTCATGAGCTCCACAAGATAACTTGTCTCAAAAATTAACCTTCAGTGTGGTTTCCTGTATTTACCTAAAAATCCTTCACTGTGACTGTCTCTTGCTTCTTCCATGAATGGGGGAAGTAGGTAGGTCTCAATGTTTCAGTTTTTTTGTTTACCCAAAGCTGAAGGGATAAATTAAACCCTAAAAGGTTTACAAAAAAGTCAGTATGAAAAATGAGGTGTTTGAAGAGAGGCATCAGGGCATAAGTGGGTTTTTTTCCCCGGGTTTTTGTCACGAGTCTAGATGGTAAAACAAAGTGACCGTGCACTTTTAACTTCCCAAGATGACTTCAAATGTTCTGACCCACATTCGCACTTTTCACTTTCAACATTGTTGCCCCAAATTTGGGGTTAATACATATTCTCTTGGTCTGTGAGAGAAATTGAGCCATCACCATGTAAGAAAGAATAAAAGTCCAATCATTAGATCAAACTTCCGCAGTTTCCTGAGAATAACTGGAAAGTATCATTTGCAAGTAAAAATAAGATCAGGAAGAACCTGTTTTGTAAAAGCATACTCAAAAATATCTAGGGGTCACAGTGGATAATAAGAGGACACCTCCGTGGTAAAACTCTACAGATAGGCCCTGGCCGGTTGGCTCAGTGGTAGAGCGTTGGCCTGGCATGCGGAAGTCCAGGGTTCGATTCCCAGCCAGGGCACACAGGAGAGACACCCATCTGCTTCTCCACCCCTCCCCCTCTCCTTCCTCTCTCTCTCTCTTCCCCTCCCGCAGCCGAGGCTCCATTGGAGCAAAAGATGGCCCGGGCGCTGGGAATGGCTCTGTGGCCTCTGCCCCAGGCGTTAGAGTGGCTCTGGTGGCAACATAGCGACGCCCCAATGGGCAGAGCGTCGCCCCCTGGTGGGCATGCCGGGTGGATCCCGGTCGGGCGCATGCGGGAGTCTGACTGCCTCCCCATTTCCAGCTTCAGAAAAATACAAAAAAACCCAACCAAACAAACAAAAAAAACTCTGCAGATAAAAAACAAATTAGATCCTAGAGGGCATGAAACGGAGATTAATATCCATGACGATCTGACCTGTCCTGGCAGTTAACATGTCTGTGTTGGAAAATTCCCAAAGGAGACAAGAATATTATAAGTAGAGTAAGTAAACAAACAGATGATTTTCCCATTTTAAAAACACTGAGCTGCTATTACTGCTACTACTCTACTAACTACTACGACGATGACGATGATGATGACATTTACTCTATGTGCACTGTGTACAATTAAAAACACTTTCGACTTCATCTAAGGTTGAGTCTAAGGATAAGCTATGAGAAAGATATGATAGTTCTATTTTAAAGATACAAAAATGGAAACTTAGAGAAGGTAGTTAACTTGTCCAAGGCCCCAGAGCTGCTGAGGGTATTTCAAAGGAAAGACACTTGACTTCCATACATGGGGTGAGCAGGCAGCGTGGGTTAGCAATGGCTTCATTTGCAAAGCTACTACAGTGAGCACTGCTCAGCTGTGAATCCCACAGGCGGAGTAACCTCTGCACTTCCTGCTCAAGAGGGCAGATCTCAGTAAAATCTGCAGATACTTCCCAATTACACTTTTCAATGAATGCATATTTTTCATTTCTTATGGCTGAAATTCCTCCTCTCAGTGTTCACCCAATAGAGCTCTCGTCCCTAGTAGATACCAGGAAGTTGTGTATGTTCACTAAGAGGCAAAAGAAAGACACAAGTGGCCCAAGGATATTTTAGGCTAATTCCCTAGAGATTTGGGAACCCACTAGACATTCTTAAAAACAAGCTTTTCTTGGGTTATCTGAAACTTCATCTCATTAAAGTAGGCTAACCCCTTTCAGGCGAATCCTTTGGCAATAGAAAATGTTGGGGGTTTTTTTTGCCATGGCTATTTTATTATTTATACTTTCTTACTATTTAGCACTTATCAGGCATTACTTATTTCAGGCACATCATATGTTTGCCCCACAAGAAAATATCATTTACTAAAAATTGGTAGGTCCCTTATTTCCAAAATGCAATAACAGTACAGTAATTTACTTAAGGAACAAGGCTTAACACAAATCTTTTGCCTCCTTAGATCATTTCAAAAGGTGTAAAATGCTTCCAGAAACGGTTTGGTAAAAATAAACATTCTATGTTTTTTAGAGGAAGCCCTGCCAGCTGGGAGAGGACTGTGCGTTACCAGATTTTTCTAGTATAAAAAACATGCATGATTTATTTTCACTAAGTTCTTTAAGAGAAAAAAAGCAAACACATACCCACCCCAAATCATTACTGAATCTTTCTTACTCAGTTTCTCATTTTTTCTTCCCCTCCTTTTTTTTTTTTTCAAGTATTGACCTGAAGCTGAAAGAAAAGGCCTAGTTGACCATGGCTGGAAGAAGAGGATGCTTTTCTGCTTCGTGGTCCTGTTGAAACGTATCTACCCGGAAGAGATAGGGCTGATGGTATTGTTTCCACTTTGCACTACCTGGTGCCATTCTAAGTTTCTAAGGAGAAAACAGTAAGGGAATCTGTTTACTCTTAACGTGTTTTAGGAAATTGTGTGTATTTTCCTATTTTGCCAATTATGTGCCTCCAAGATTTTAGTTGAACCTTAGCAAGAAAGTAGGACCTTCCATCTCCATATTTTGTTAACACTTGGTGCAGTGATATTTCATCTCTTAGACTGGTATTGACCAATAAGATAACTTCTATTCACTATTAATTGTGAGTGGGTTTGCTTCCACAGATTAGCTGGGTTTCTCAATGGTGATCATTTTAGGTTTAAAATACACAGGGCTCAACGCTCCCTGAAAAAGTCCCCGTGTAACTCTACTTTTAAAATCCTCAACGTGCCCAACGCAGCCATCAACCAGACACAGAAACTGCTGTCAGCTCAGTGCCCACTTGGGTCCTGTCCACATGAATGACTTTTCTTTACCTTCTCAAAGGAAAGCCAGGCTTTCTAGTTCACATTATTTTATTTTAGTAATCAAATTGGGCATGTTTTCTCTGAATTCTTTTTTTAAAAGAATCAGCTCTGCAATGAATGTTGGAGACCTCTGCATTAGAAGTTTAAGGATCCATGTCCACAGTTAGGGGAGCCGTCTGTGCTTCAGGTCATCAGTTCATTCAAGATGTTATACCTTAAATGCTAACGCCTCAAGGGTCAGGTGGCCCATTTAAAACTTCATTATTTTGTAACATTCAGTTATCTAAATTTCTCTCTCGCACACCTTATAAAAAGTAATCTGCTTTAAAACACTCTACTCCGATCACAGGTTTAAAATTAAATATGGGTCTGTACTATCATCTGCAAAATATTTCTTTGTAGTTTTCACGTGCCCTTTAAAACACTGGTGTGATTTCTAGTCCAGGGGCCCCAGCAGAAGGGCTGGCCAGCTCCAGGCAGGTGTGGCGCAGCGCCCGATTCCAGCTGGCCTTCTAGCTAAGGTTGCTGTTCACACTTGGGGTCGGAAAACATCTTTTTTTTTTTTTTTTTTTAATACTTCAAGGCCTATGAAAATTATTCAACTTTCAGTGTTCATAAATAAAGTTCTACTGAAACACGGCCCCACACACTTACTTATGAACCCTCTGAGGCTACTTTCATACTCTAACAGCAGAGCTGAGCAGTTGCGACGGTCCGTGTGACCTACGGGCCGAGCATTTACTATCTCTATAGAGAAGTTTGCTGGGCCCTGCTCCAGCGCAAGCATCCGTTGCCCCACTCCCCATCTGTATTTAGATACTCATTTTTCTACAGAATGTGCAAGTAAGGAGCAAGCTGATTTATTCTTAAAAAATAAAGTTTGGCAGAAAAACACATGCCTGCTGAAAAAGGTTGTCAACATGACCCACAGAGAAGCCTTCTAAGAAGGTTTTTGATTGTTGACGGGTATTGCTGAAGTCTTGACCTTACTCTGGGAATGTTCTTAGTCTCCAGTATCACCTATTACTAATTAGGTAGCAAATATAGAAATGAAGTGGAGAATGGGGTTCCATCATAACCTTATATAGTGGGGAACTGTCCCGCTGAGCTGTCTGTGATTCTCTGAGCCCTGGGTATTATAAGCTTTAAAATGCTTTGAGGTAGACCTCTTTGCACAGGCGGCTGAAGTTCGCTGACCTCGCTTGCTTCACATTTGTCTCCCCCACATCTTCCAGACATTCTCATACACACAGGTCAGCTCTCTCCTCCAGAAGCCACAGTTCCCCCTCTTGATCTTTTTCAGCTGATTATCTTACTGAACGCTGTTCCTTGGGTCATCTCCCTTGTAAAGTCTGGCTTGTCTTAGGGAAAAACCCTAGAGCACCCCTTCTCTCACAGCCCAGCTCCACTTCGGAAGCCCAGATTTTACCTCTCCCAGAACTTAGTGTTGACATAAGTACATTGACCTGATATTCCAGTTTGTTCACCCATTTACCGTTGCTGCCCTGGCATAATTATTAATAATGCTTCCTTTTGCTCAGTCTTGTCCCATTTTGGAAGATGAATTACATGGTCAGAGAAAGGAATGAAGAATCTAGTGTTCAGCTTAATGGTGAAGACTGAGGACATAGAACTGTTGATAAAGGGCTTTTGTTATTTCAACCAGACATGGCAACGGTCTCACCATTCACACTTTCTTTGAGTTTGTCCAACCTTCTCATGGAAGACTACTCGGGTGGTGTTCTGTTTGAAGCTTAACCTTCCTACATGGAAATTATAAGCATCGTTCCCAATCAGTGATTTTATTTGGGCTGTATAACCATTCTGATAGTTAGGCATTTGCTATTTCATTATCTTAAAAAGACAAATTAATTTAATTGCATGTGCTAGAGAAAATCCACCATGTAAATTCAATCCAAATAAATAAAATCCTAGAAGAATCCTGAGAAAATAATCCCTAAGCAGATAGATAGGCAGATGTAAACATTCGCATCATTAGCTATCTAGATCCTGCATTCTGAGCATTCTTGCTTTGGTTCTGACTTCTGGGAACTGTTTTGCACTTTTTCTGTAGATTTGTAGTTAAGAGAATCAAAGGGTCATTTGGAAGCAAAAGTATTGTTTTCCCAAAGTGGCAACTGCTCTTTGTTTAGCTCCTTGTTTAAGAGAAGGGACAGAAATTCTGTTCAGAAGACACTGTCAAGGAGTGAGGGCAATAGCTGGGTGTGGGAGGAAACCCTGGAGTTCCCACTGAAGCCATACAGTGTTCTATGGGGTTATCTTCTAAGACATACTCCAAGATGTGTGAGGAAGTCACTACGCCAAGCCTTTGTGTTGTTAAGATCTCACTTTAAGTATTGACTTATGGTACTATGTTTGCAATGCTCATCTAAATCACAATGCCTCAGTAGATTGCTCCCTAAGACACAGTTATGTGTGCACAAATTAATCTTTTATATATTTAAAGGGTTTTCTACCATGTATAGGATTGCTCAGAGTAAAGTATCTATTAGACTTTGGGTACATAAATAAATAAAGTCTCCTTAAATAGTACGGATTAATAATATTAAAATATGTAACAACACTGTGTGTGTGTATATATATATGTATATATATACATATATATATATAGTGTCTGTATAATTGAGAAATAAAAATCAATTACACAAGTTATGGCTTTCTTTTCTTTGAATCAGAGAGAATCTCTAGCTTCACTTTTTGGCAGCCTTATCAAGTGCCAGTCTAGCTTGGCACTTGGTACTTGAGGACAGTATAAATTTTGGCTTTCTGGTTACCCAAATTTTATTCTTTTTATTTTTTCATTTTGTGCTGCAATGATATAAGCTTTCAGAATGTGTATTTGCCCTCTGGGTGAGCAATTTCTCACATTGGAAGTGTTTTCATTTGTCAGTTACCTGATTTTGTCAGCTCCTTTCTCTGTCCCTTGTCTTTTCATGAAATATATTTATTTTAAATTAAAATGCATTAAGCAGCATTTCCTTTTTAGGTTTTTGTTTGCTTTTTACTTTTACAATCTTCAGGCAAGGTCAGATTTGGGACTTACCCCTGTGTGTGTGTGTGTGTGTGTGTGTTTTCTTTTTAACCTAATAAACCAATCTGTACTGATGCCCCCCAGAAATTGAAGTAACCAAATGAGAAGTGGCTCTACAAAAAGTAAAACATTGCATGCTCTCATGATATAAGAATGAGTTCTGGATGTTGTCCTCTACCACGTGAAGGGAAGATGGACAACAGAGTAACTGCAGGAGAATGAAGGACGTCACACTACGAGGGGGACTGCTGCGTTCGTTCTGCTCCCTGTGTGTCACGAGGGTGGTGGGAAGTGGAGGCAGGCCGAGTGTCCAGGGGAAAGGGTGGGTAAGGTGTCACGGAGACACACCACGGTATATCACACAGCTCTTAGAAGCAACAAGCTACACACTCATAGAGCAACATGGAAATTATAGGGTAGAGTAGAAAAAGTAAAAAAAACCTCAATATTTATAGCCTAGTGCTATTTATGTAACTGCTAATTCTACACACCTACACACACACACACACTAACACCACTATATGTTACACAAAACCCATGGATATTTAAGGACTTAGCACACTCATTAAAGTGAGTACAGGGGGTAAGGCTGGGATTGGGGATCCAAGATAAAGTTGGGAGACTAATTAAAAAACAAAATTTAAAATAACACTTTTTATGGGCTGAAGTTAAAAGTACATAAAATGAAGATACTTTAAACTTTCGGTCACAGATGCCAGAATTTGGAGCCGTAGATTACAGAAAAGCTGTGTTAGGGCTCGTTGGGTCCCCGGGGGCTATTGCCTTCCACAGAGTCTCCTATAGCTGAACCACGTCCCTGGGTTGGCAGCATCGTGCGCTGCAGCTGCCAGGAGCCGGCCTTGGGTTACATCACCCTGTACAGTCATGGAGCTTTTAATTAAGCTGGTGCCTTCTGACACATCAGCCCTCACACAGCTGTGGGCTCTATAGAGCAAAGAGATTGCTTTGAGAGGCTAATTTTCCTGGAGAGTTTCACTCACATCCAAAATAACTCTCTTTAGCCAGGCAAAATTATTGATTTTAAATATATAATCATTTCAACAATACTTAGATAACAGACACTAATTAATTACTGTATCCAATACCTCTCTAACTTTACCCCAGTGGAGACCTTCACTTTTATATTTATTTATTTATTTTGATTGATTTAGCAAGAGAGGAAGGGAGAGAGTGAGACAGAGGCAGGAACATCGATCTGTTTCTGTATCCATCATGACCGTGTATCGAACTGGCAACCTCTGTGCTTCAAGGCAATGCTCTCTAACCCACTGAGGTATCCAGCCAGGGCGAGATCTGCATTCTTGATAATTGATCATTGCACAAACACTTTTTCTCAGATTTGTGAACTGAATTACCCTCTTTCTTCTCTATTTGCTACCCATTGTATTGCTACATAACAAGTTACAGCTGATTCTCAGTGTTCGAGGTATGTTCTATAGCAGGGGTCCCCAAACTACAGCCCGCAGGCAGCATGCGGCCCCCTGAGGCCATTTATCTGCCCCCACCGCACTTCCAGAAGGGACACCTCTTTCATTGGTGGTCAGTGAGAGGAGCATAGTTCCCATTGAAATACTGGTCAGTTTGTTGATTTAAATTTACTTGTTCTTTATTTTAAGTATTGTATTTGTTCCTGTTTTGTTTTTTTACTTTAAAATAAGATACGTGCAGTGTGCATAGGGATTTGTTCATAGTTTTTTTTTATAGTCCGGCCCTCCAACAGTCTGAGGGACAGTGAACTGGCCCCCTGTGTAAAAAGTTTGGGGACCCCTGTTCTATAGTCACCGAGAGCACTGACTGAGCGAATGCCGTGCCATTGCTCCTAGAAGAAATAGAGGGCTAGGTTCCTGCCAGCCTCCGGTCACATCGTTTCCACGGACTGATCGATCCACAAACTTGTGTTATGCGTGTTTCTGTTCAAATACACCTAATTGAATATATATTGTTGATCCATTAACACTGAATTCACAGTCAACAGCCTGAATATAACTTATGCCTGAACAAAGTTTATCTAATACATGAATTTTCTCTATAAAGAACATCACAGCCTTCTTGTGCTAAGGAACACTAGACAGCACCTCAGCTCTATGCATGGAGACAATTTCAAACAGTGAAATCACCAATAGAAATGTAAAAAAAAAGGTTTTTAAATTTAAAAAATGGCACTAAGTGGACCGTGAAAATGACACATGTGTATACTATGAGAGTTGACACGAGAAAGCAGAGCCTTGCCTTGTTCCCCCTCACCTGGGAGCAGAGTGCCAGGCGCTCAGAATTCTCACTGCTTTGTACGTTTGCATGGTGACCGTGAAGGTGTGAGGGTTCTGATTTTGGGGTTATAGATAAATGTTAGTGAGCAAGCAAATTTGCAAGTATTCAATTCTTGAATAACAAAGATGGACTGTGTGCCAAAACTCAGTGGTCTAAAACAACACATATTTATTCTCCAGTTTCTGTGGATTAGAAATCCAGGTACATCTTAGCCGGGCTTTCTACTTCAAGGTCTCTCTCAGGCTGCAATTCACAGTGCTGGCCCGGGGCCTCTCACAAGACTCCATCAGGGTTCAACTGGGACAGAAGCTAGTACTTTCAAGCTCATTCACATGGTTGTTGGCAAGATTCAGTTCCTTGAAGGTCATTGGATTGAAGGCCTTATTTCCTGCTGGCTTTTAGCTGGAAGCTGTCCTAGTTCTTTGACTCATGGGCTTCTCCAACAAGGCAGCTTGTTTCTTTGACACCAAGAAGCCAGTGTCTGCTAGCAAGATTTGTACCCTAATCACCAAAGTGACAACCTGTCAATATTCCTGTATTCTTTCGATTCAAAATAAGTCACTAGCCTAATCAGGCAGTGGTACAGTGGATACAACATTGGCCTGGGATGCAGAGGACCCAGGTTTGAAACCCCAAGGTTGCTGGATCAAGTGCAGGCTCACCAGCTTGAATGTGGGGTCACTGGCTTGAGTGTGCAATCATAGATATGACCCCATGGTTGTTGGCTTGAACTCAAAGGTTGCTGGCTTGAAGCCCTAGGTCACTGGCTTGAGCAAAAGCTCACTGGCTCAGCTGGAGCCCCCCACCCCATCAAGGCACATATGAGAAAGCAATCAATGAACAACTAAGATGCCACAACAAAAATTGATGCTTCTCATCTCTCTCCTTTCCTGTCTGTCTGTCTGTCTGTCTGTCTCTCTCTCTCTCTCTCAATAAAAAGAAAAGAAAAAGAAGTAAGTCACTAGATCCAGGCTCAAAGGGAGAGGACTACACAGGGGTGTGACTACTAGAGTATGCAGATCATTGGATGCTGTTTTAGAAGTTGGCTTACCATATCCCCTAAGCCCTCTGCCAGTTCCTGTTTGACTTTCTCTCACCTAAAGGAGTTGGCGTGTCTCAGTGTTTCTCTTTCTTTTCCTGCCATTTCCTTATGACTTCAACAACACATTTCTTCAGATTATTCAAATCTTCATTTCAATTCCAACCTCCAAACACCCACTGTCATTTTCTGACTCTGTCTGTGAGCCCCCTCCAATCTCTGGAGAGAAATATTGAATTCTTTTCCTTCCTGACTGAATGAGACCATTTCTTGACAATCCCATTGTCACTGACATCACAGGTGCTGGGATTGAAATCCTAGTTCTGCTTACCAGTTTTATTACTTTGAGTTAGTTGCTTAACTTCTCTGAACCTTAGTTTATTCATTTATTAAATGTGGATTCATGCCCTGGCCGGTTGGCTCAGTGGTAGAGTGTCGGCCTGGTGTGCAGAAGTCCCGGGTTCGATTCCCGGCCAGGGCACACAGGAGAGGCACCCATCTGCTTCTCCACCCCTCCCCCTCTCCTTCCTCTCTGTCTCTCTCTTCCCCTCCCACAGCCAAGGCTCCATTGGAGCAAAAGATGGCCCGGGCACTGGGGATGGCTCCTTGGCCTCTGCCCCAGGCGCTAGAGTGGCTCTGGTTGTGACAGAGCGACACCCCGGCTGGGCAGAGCATCACCCCCTGGTGGGCATGCCGGGTGGATCCTGGTCGGGCGTATGCGGGAGTCTGTCTGACTGCCTCCCTGTTTCCAGCTTCAGAAAAAAAAAAAAATGTGGATACAACTCTCATTTTATATGCTTATGTAAAAATTAAATGGGATTTAAATGCCCAGCCTAAGACTTACTACATAGAAGGCCCTCAATAACCATTAGTTCTCTTCTCCTCCCTCTTCCTTTCTTCATCTTCCCACTCACCAAGCTTTTTCTCTGTTAACTTGCCAATTTCTCCAAATCCATTGCCAAGCCCTCCTTTAGTTTCTCAACTATGTCAGCATCTCATTTTCTCTCCCACCCCCTTCTTCTTCTTTTTTAAAATGTTTATGTTATTCATTTTAGAGAAAGAGGAAGGGAGTGAGACAGAGAGACAGGAACATCGATCTGCTCCTGTCTGTGCCCTGACTAGGGATTGAACTGGCAACCTCTGTGCTTCAGGATTATACTCTAACCCAGGGGTCCCCAAACTACGGCCTGCGGGCCGCATGCGACCCCCTGAGGCCATTTATCTGGCCACCACCGCACTTCCAGAAGGGGCACCTCTTTTATTGGTGGTCAGTGAGAGGAACATAGTTCCCATTGAAATAATGGTCAGTTTGTTGATTTAAATTTACTTGTTCTTTATTTTAAATATTGTATTTGTTCCCGTTTTGTTTTTTTACTTTAAAATAAGATATGTGCAGTGTGCATAGGGATTTGTTCATAGTTTTTTTTATAGTCCGGCCCTCCAACGGTCTGTGGGACAGTGAACTGGCCCCCTGTGTAAAAAGTTTGGGGACCCCTGCTCTAACCAATCAAGCTTTCTGGCCAGGTCCTGCCCCTCTCCTTGGTAAACTAATTCTCTTTAACCCTTCTTCCCCTTCTTTCAAATACAGCTATTTTACTCTCTCCTTTGCCTTACTCCTCCCCTAATTCCTTCCCAGTTTTCCATTTCTTATCTTTGCTCAGTTTGTCTCTGGTTTTTGCTTTCTATTTGGAAACAATCTCAGACTTGCAAGAACAGTAGGAGCAATTACTTTTCCTGAAACACTTGTAAGTAAGTTGACTGCATAACCTCATACCACCCTCAAACGTTTTAGTGTATTTTCTACAAACAAGGACATTCTCCTCATGATCTAATATAACTATCAAAACCACAATATTAAAATTGAAACTTACTATCATTTAATTCAGAAATGCCATTCAAGTTTCACCTGTTGTCTCAATAAGTGTCCTTTAGAGCAGAAGGATCCTGTTCAGAATCACGTGTGGCATTTGTCATGTCACTTTAGTCTCCTGCAATCCAAAAAAATTCTTTGGTCTTTTCTTGACTTTTATAAAACCAATACTTATAAAGATTACTCACAGCTGTTCTGTAAAATGCCCCCCTATTTGTGTCTGCTAGTTGGATTCAGTTTATCTGACTTCAGCAACAATATATCCAAACCAACTTGTGTTACTTATTCTCATGGCACCTTGGCAATGTTCACTTTGAACATTTGATCAAAATGATGTCTACAGGGCTTTTCTACTGCAAAAGTATACTTTCTCCCCTTTGAAATTAATAAATATTTTTTTGGAAGATATTTTGAATATATGTGTAAAGCCAGCAGCCAGGGCCACTGTCACAGCAGCCTCCTGGCCTTTGCAGGTTCGCATTGGATTCGGACAGTCGGTAAAGAAACAATGGAGCCAAAAACTGATAGGCCATTTTCTTTAATTCTAGCTTGCACCCGGCGGGCAAGTAAAAATACACACTGGGCTCCAAAACCCATTCACATTCAGTGCTCACAAAGCCACTGACTTATCCGAGTTTCCTAGAATCAAAGGTTTCTAGCTCACCGGCCTTATTCTCCTCAGTTCCCCATCTCCTTCCTTCTCCCTGCATAAACTGCACAAACTGGCATCTCACTCAGCACTCCACCATCTTGGCTGCTTCTCCTGGCCACATGGCCTCTTTCTGCTCTCTGCTCTGCTCCCTCTACTCTCTCATGCTAATCATCCCAGGAACCAAGAGAGCAAGCTCCCGCTCTGCCCCCATTTTATACTGTAGATTCAAAACCTTTAATCCAATATACAAAACAGGGAAGTCTCTAATACAAAGTCACTTCTCTGAGGCATGATTGGATTGTTACCACCCCACATCAAAAAGGGTAGGAAAGGCTTAATCTCAAAACCAAGCCCCAGGCTACAAGGATTCTGCCTGCCCACAGAGACACACATTAATATCACCTGGGCAATGGCCTCCTCGTGGGCAGCGTTATCCTTAACAAAGTAAGCATAATATATTTTATCTGCCCAACAATATGTAAATATACTATCCTCATCAAACTTTCAAATCATTCATTCATTCATTTGTATTAATAAGAACTCATGGAATCCTATACTATTCATTAAAGTATAATCTGTTATATATGGTTATTTACTTTTAGCCTCAAATTGCCCCAAGTCTGGCCAGTGGGAGCTCCTTCAATCTGGCTTCTGTGTTCTTGGACATGTCCCCATCAATATCTGAGTACTTCTTTCACCTCTGGCACAAGCTCTTCTTGTATTTTCCCTACCTCAGCCTTTACAATTACCCATTTCTTCAAGGACCTCTTGTCCCTCTTAGTGG
Source organism: Saccopteryx bilineata (assembly GCF_036850765.1). Classification (NCBI taxonomy): domain Eukaryota; kingdom Metazoa; phylum Chordata; class Mammalia; order Chiroptera; family Emballonuridae; genus Saccopteryx; species Saccopteryx bilineata. The sequence goes on from NC_089491.1 coordinate 51,704,106, forward strand.
AGAATGATACTTGGGAACCAGAATATAAACTCATTACTAACTGGGGAGCCTTTACTTCCAAGGAGACTTTACACACATATACACTCATTTATTTATATCTATATCTATATCTATATCTATATCTATATCTATATCTATATCTATATCTATCTATCTATCTATCTATCTATCTATTGAGATCCATGAGTTCACACTGATATTTCAATTCCAATTCAAAATGATTTATTCTACTTCCTTTTTAATATTTATAATTTTCTTAATGGTGAGATATCTGGCTCCCATTATCCTCAGCACATTTCTCATTTGTTCAGTCCCTCTGCTTGTACCCCGTCTTCCTGCCCCCCACCCTGTACCAGCTGCCTCCTTTCTCCCCCCAGGCTCTGACCCTGCACACAGGGCTGTCCGTCCCCCTACAGAGATGTGCTCCTCACCTTACTCGGGATCTGAAGTTAATGGAACCTTGTGGCATAGATACCTTCCTCAGCCTGTGCAACCCTCAATACCCAGCATGAAGGTGCCCCCCTCACCATGTTCTCCTCACCCCACCCAGGCTGCTCAGTTGCCTTGGGTGGCCTAAAAGCAAAAATGATTAGAAACGCCTCAGGCTGATCATGTAAGCATAAGACTCCCTGGCAACTCTCCACAGAAGAATGACTTTGAACAGTCCAGAATCAAATCCTCTAGAAGCCCAAAGAATTCACATAGCCAATCTTTGAAGGATACGAAAAAGCAGAAGGGAGATATTAATAGTGGGACAAGCGGCAGGAATCAGCAGGCATGTGTAGTACCTCAATGAGGGCAAGTGTAGTCATTTTTCATCTGTTTTCCTTTGCTCAGTTGAAGCAGAGAATTTGTATTCATTTGATATCAAACATCTACATTATAGTAATATTGATGCTGTGGTAGGGTTGGCTGTGCAGCCACACCCTTAAAATAGAAGCATGATATGACCCAGTCCTCAAAGAGCTTACATCCAAACAGACACCAAAAGGTCAACCACCAACTATGGTAGACGAGGATGGACCTGTCATTGAACTCTAGGGTCTGCAGAAGGCAAGAAGAGTTTAGAGGAGGGGGTCATCTTTTAAATTCCTGCTTGGGAAGAATTATCATCCTCAATGTATAGATAAGGAAACAAAAGTATGTTAGCAAAATATCATACCAAGTTAGACAATAGTTATTGATAGATAAGCTATAAGGATAATGTTTTGTCTTTTCATAGTCCTTTAAGGACTTCCTAAGATCATAAAAACAACTAACAGATGGTAGATTCTGCAGATGGACCCAGGCACATCTGGCTTCAAATTTCTCACTTCTCCAAATCTGGTCTGTGGATTAGGAATGCTAGCATCATCTAGGAGCAGGTCCAGCTCTATAATTTGTGTGGCTCAGTACAAAATAAAAATATTGGCCCTTGTTCAAAAAGCGAGAAAAAAGTACCACTGAAGGTACTAACTATAAAGCTTTTATTTTCTCTTCAGCCTCTCAACTTGGGGTATTTCATCATTGCTATTTAATGTCATATTAAGTAAAAATATTAAAATTTTAAATTACTAGCATGGATTTGCTACTTACCTTTTTATCATGTAATACCGGTTTTAAACGGACATGTGAATTTAACTCATGTGAAATCATCAAAATTACACAATCTGTATTTTGTCACTTGTGCACACATGTATTTTGTTCTTACTAGAAGAGTGGAAATGTTGAAAAACACAACTCAATTATTTTTATTTTACTTCTTTATAAGCTCACATTCTACCAGCAAGCTCTATATTCTCTTTCCTAATGGATTAAGGAAAAACTAAAAAGAAATAGAACTTGTCTTTCTATGGCATCATTTTCAGCATAAGCGATAGCCTAATAAAGAAAGGTAATAAAGAACAGATGAGAGGGCTCCTTGTTCATATTTTTTTGAATATCATCTCCATCCTCCTGTGCCATAGCAAGCTCTGGTTTCAAGGTTGTCAGAGCCCTCAGCCTTTCTAATCATAAACATAACACATTACCCTGAACTTGCCTTAAGCCTTGATAAGTTTCCATCAGAATTTTGTACTTATGGGGCATCTTGAACACTATCCGCAAATGGACAGCAAGAGACGAGGGGCGTACACATTCATACAGGACTCCATCTGTGCCTCTATTTACTTGCTGACTATATTGTCCTATCAGACTTTACTTACACACCACAAGTTCAAATGTAAAGTCATCAAGGATTTCAAGAAGGTGACAATAGAGCATTAAACCAAGCTCAGGACTCTTCTACCCACAGGACCTTGTATGACAGCACAGGTTGTTCAATAAGCTCCCTGGGGTGGGGGGGCCATTCCAAGTTTGGGAAGCTCTGGTCTAGCCTAGATCACTAAAGATTCTGGCGCCCTAGCTTGACACTGACGTTGTGCCCTGGCTGGGTGAGTAAACGGGTTTTCCCTGCTCTTCCTCGTTCCTCTATTCCCTCCTGTGAGCCTAACTGCAGCTCCCCTAGAATGTCACCAACCTTGTGCGTCCACTGGCTTTTCTGAAAGCCTGGTTATGAGGCGTTGCTGAAACCTCATGCTTCATCTGCCTTCCATGCACGGCCTTTCTATGTTCATGAATCTGTATGGCAAGGAAGAAACCACAAAGACAGATTTTAGGGGCTGGGCCAGAGATGGAGCCACCAAAAGATGAAAGTCTTATTAATTTATATGTCAGTTCATAACTGAGATGTCTTTATTATCAAGAATCCAAACATGAGAATCTTGTTTTTACTCTGTGAATTAAATAGCAAACCTCTGTGTTTGCTATTTAACTTTTTTATTGCCTTACTTTGGCTAGCTTTAAATTTTCCCAGTGTAGAAGATTCACTATAGTCTTCTCTGTGCATTTATTTGAGGTTGAAAATAATGAACACCCTCCATTCCTGAAAATCTTAGGAAAAGAAGACGACAAGGAGAGACGAGAGTAGAAAATGTAATTCTCTTTGACATTAAAGAAGCTTCTAAGAAGAATAGCTTGAGAAAAGAAGTTAAATCAGAATTAGAAACTTCATCTTCTTGTTTCACTTTCAACATCAGAAATAAAACAGGATTACTCCTCTCAGCAAGGACAGAATCGCCCCTCCACTTATAAGCAAAGCTTTGCTGAACTTCAACATTGCAAGTCGGTACAGTATTTTTTAAACAAGGTGGCTCCCCTCTTTTTGTGTGGGAGGGATTAAAAAAAAGGAAAGGAAGAGACGAGAAACAGAAAGGATGGAGAAAGAAGAAAAGAGAAAGAAATAAAGGAAAAATTGGTTTTGAAAAGACACTGGTTATACCTTTGATGGGAAAGGCCACTTTTTCCTCCAAAGCTTCATGGTCAAGTTCACCAGAAAACATCTTCCCAAGACCAAGCTTGTCAGAACCCAATATTAGCTAGGTAGCTGCTTATAATTTATCAGAACTTTTCTGACATACAGACATCTCAGTTTTAAAAACAAGTTTGTAAGTTCCCTGACCAGGACTAGAAATGACTTACAGAAAAACAAAACAAAAACAAACAAACAAACCAGCCTAGGATGACGAATAAGGAAGCCACACAGAGAGTGGGGGCATGACTGGGACCCTCACAGAGAGTGGAGGCATCACTGGGACTCACACAGAGAGTGGGGGCATGACTGGAACCCGCACAGAGAGTGGGGGCATGACTGGGACCTGCACAGAGAGTGGGGGCATGACTGGGACCCACACAGAGAGTGGGGGCATGATTGGGACCCTCACAGAGAGTGGGGGCATGACTGGAACCCACACACAGAGAGTGGGGGCATGACTGGGACCTGCACAGAGAGTGGAGGCATGACTGGGACCCACATAGAGAGTGGGGGCATGACTGGGACCCACACAGAGAGTGGGGGCATGACTGGGACCTGCACAGAGAGTGGGGGCATGACTGGGACCCACACAGAGAGTAGGGGCATGATTGGGACCCTCACAGAGAGTGGAGGCATGACTGGGACCCACACAGAGAGTGGGGGCATGACTGGGACCCTCACAGAGAGTGGAGGCATGACTGGGACCCACACAGAGAGTGAGGGCATGACTGGGACCCACACAGAGAGTGGAGGCATGACTGGGACCCTCACAGAGAGTGGGGGCATGACTGGGGCCCTCACAGAGAGTGGGGGCATGACTGGGACCCTCACAGAGAGTGGGGGCATGACTGGGACCCGCACAGAGAGTGGGGGCATGACTGGGACTCACACACAGAGAGTGGGGGCATGACTGGGACCCTCACAGAGAGTGGGGGCATGACTGGGACCCGCACAGAGAGTGGGGGCATGACTGGGACCCTCACAGAGAGTGGGGGCATGACTGGGACCCTCACAGAGAGTGGGGGCATGACTGGGACCTCCTAACGGTCTTGAGTTTTTTAGCAGCTCTTCTCCTGTCCCAAACCCCAAATGAGGCGAGGGCTACAAAGAAACACCTAAGCAATTATTAACTCCTTGGAGGTGAGTTTTATTATACAACTGTGTGCTGTGAAGTAGTTTCTTCTAAATTGTCCTCCTTACACAATGATTCCATTCTCTTCTGGATCAACAATGTAGGACGTTTGGTAGCACAAGTGACAGGGACATTTTAAATTCATGGGAAATACAAAACTCCCTTTGTGGGCATTGGTTTCAGCTACCGCCTCAGGTAACAAGAGTTGAGCTAAGTTTTCCTCCTTTTCCTTTCCTTATCCATTGATTCTCTGGCCAAGGTGCTATCAAGTAGCCTGCTGACCCATAGGCCAAGGGAGGGAGAAGGAGATGAAAGCAAGTTAATTCACCAGATGGAGAGTGGGATGGTTTCATCAGGAGACAGCTCTGCATTTCCAATGCCAGATCAAAATCAGGTTCAAAAAGTTAAGTCCTGCTGGAAAAGCTGAAGGCATAGAGATCTGAGTGGGTCTGAGCTGGACTAGGATGTGGGGAACTCTCACATCCTCTCCTCTGTTTTTCCAGGGCCGGGAGCTAGGAGGCTCTAGGCTGGAAAGCCCCCACTGTCTGCAGTCAGAGGCCTTGCAGTTAGTCAGACCTCAGTTCAAATCCCATTTCTAATCTTGTGCAAGATAACATCACTGAATCTCAATATTTTCATCTATGAAACAGGGACAATACTATCACCTATCTCATTGGCTTTCTGGGAGGAATCAATGACTGAGAAAATAAATGCAGTAGTCTAACAGCCCAAGGCACATAGAGCTTAGTAACAAGTAGCGATAATCATAGTGGCAGTTATTGTTTTAAAGGGGAAGCTATTGCCCAGAAGTCAAGCCTCACATATTTCCAAAGGACATAACTAAGGAAACATCAGTGAGTTGGCAAAGCCCCAAGTAACTCACTTTCTACAGAATGCAGAGGTCTGGCAAGCAAACTAAGTTCTGGTCATGGGTGGGTGAAGCCGCACAGCTGCCTTTCATGAGCAACACCTTCTCTTCCTTCTTGCCTGGTTCCCTCCCCCTCTTCTGCTTTTCTTTATCTCTTTTTCCCTTTCTTTTCTTTTGCAAAGGTTCCATCAGCCCCGTTCTCCTTATAGAGCAACTTTAGGAAAGTCACCTCATGATGCTGACCCCATTTGCCTCTCCCAGGCGGTGAGGAAGATGAAGCAGATGCTAAGTCCTTCTGGAAGCCAGCCTTCCATAGTTGTCCATTCCTCTTTTTTTTCCTGCCCTTTTCTCTTCTTTGCCCCTTTAGCACTTAAACCGCTAGAGAAAAATTCTAACCAGTTGAGCTTCAGTGAAATGCCAGTAGGATGTATGGCAATGTAAGAAAAAAAGCAAAAAAAAAAAAAAAAAACCCCAAAAAAAACAAAACAAAACCCACAAGTAAAACAGGGACTATGGGCTTCCTTAGTAGGAAAGCAGGACCTGGTTTCACCAGCCCACCATGACTGCATAACCCATAGAAAAGAAGGAGGTAATTCCTTAAAAGAAATCACAAAGGAAGAATGGCATTGGATGGGGGTTGAGCAAAAAGAAAGAACTACTACAGCTACTGTGCAAACAGAATAAAATTATGTTTCTTTCTCTCTTCTGTATTCATATATTTACTCAGTCATCTATTCATGTATCACCTTTGAACGTCTAGACCACTGGGAAGGTAAGTCTCACCTGAACTTGAGGATGTTTAGAAATTGTCGTATTAAAATGTTTGTTAAAATATTTTGGGGTAACAATAATAGGGGATCTACTCAGGAAACAGAGTGGATCCCAAGTACTAAATTGAGTCTGCCTCAAGACCAACCAAATCCTTGAGGGAATGGTTACAAAAGACCAGACCAGGAACACTGAGCACGCAGAGCCCCCCCAGTCCTACAGTTCTCGAGTTGGGCTGAGTTTGCCACCCCCTCCTTGCCCCATTCTGAGGATATGGGAAGGGGAGAGGGAGCATTCCACTGATATCTACTTAGTAGAGACCAGGATTCTGCTAAACGTTCTACAATGCACAATAAAATTTACTCTACCCCAAATATCAATAGTGCTGAGACTGAGAAACCCTTAGTAGATGGGCAAGGGGCCTTTCAGCCCAATAATCCTGATGCCTTTCCATGAGTCTGAGAACTTTCTCTTCATAAGTCCTGACTGTGGCCATAATCCAATCTTACTCATCCAGGTGCTGGCTCTTCCACCAAGAGAGTCAATGGGTCTTTTGGAAAATCCTTGCTCAAGATCCTTCCTCTTCCTACTTTCTAACAGTGAAGGGCTCATCCAGGCCAAATTCTACATGGGACTGTGCATATTGAACAAAAGGTTCTAATACAGAAGAAGCAGAGTTTTCTAGCTGCCAGGTCAAGCCTGATGTGAAATTCCTGCTTTTGTGGCTTCCCTTAGCTTCCTCATCCATTTTAAACCTAATTCTCTGATTTTCTTTGAGACTTCTGAACTGCACCATATTCTCCCAGCAAAAATATCCTTTTGCTCCAATTAGCCAGGACATTTATGTTGCTTATAACAAAGGTGTTCTAACGGAAACAGAAAAATCTTCAAATCACTTTAGTGACTTCCAAACTTCACACAACATTCCAAATATGTTTCATCTCATCACTTTAAGAATATGGATCCCAGAAATATCCTGACTCATAGCCTACCTTTTGGGGATCTGCCATATGATCAATCAAGCCAGCCATCAGCAAGTATGTACTGATGCCCACATTTGTTAAACATTGCTGGCTCAAGAAAAAGTAAAAAAAAAAAAATATATATATATATAATTTATTTTATTGATATTAGAGACAGAGGAAGGGGGGGAGAGAGAGAGAGAGAGGCACATCAATCTGTTCCTGTACATGCCCTGACCTAGGGTCGAACCCCCAACCTCAGCCCTTCAGGATGATGCTCTAACCAACTAAGCTATCTGGCCAGGGCAAAGTCTTTATACTTAATCTCACCTCAGCCTTGTCAGTATATGAAAGGTAGAAATTACTAATCCCATTTTATGTTTAGAGAAATGAGGATTAGAGAGGTTAATGAACCTTCGTAAGACAATATGTCTTGTACTAGTTATTAGGGTTAGGATTTGAACTCATCTGTCTGTTTCCAAAGCCCATTAATTTTTTTTATTATATTATAGTTGGTATACAATATTATATTAGTTTCAGGTGTATAGCATAGTGATTTGACATTTATATATCTTACCGTGAGATCACTAGGATAAGTCTCATAGTCCAAAGATATTATAATGATATTGACTATATTCCTTGTGCAAATATGCCCTCCCCCCTTTTAACCTCTATACTGGGGTGGAATACTAAGGCCCATAAGCTCACCATTACCTATTTTTGTAAACTAAGTTTTACTCTAACAGCTACACTCATTATTTTGCTCAACAATGGCAGAAAGCCCTACCATGTTGCCTGTGGATGGGGTTCAGGGCTGCCCTCCCGTAGACCCCTCTCAGCTACCTAAGACAGCTCACTTCCTTTGCCTCTGTGTGCCTGTCCATACCCCTTGTGTCTGTGTAGTGACTTACAGGCACCATGAAGACCTTTGCTAGCAGATGTCTTCCCTGTCATTCTGTAAGGAGCCTAATATTCTAATCTTAGATCCATTCTTTTGTGTTTATGGTATTGTTGGGGGTTTTTGTTTTTGTTTTTTTTTTTTAGAAAGAGAGAAAAAGGAAGGATGAGAGAAACATTGACTTGTTCCACCTATTAATGCATCATGGGTTGCTTCTTGTATGTGCCTCAACCAGGGATTAAACATGCTACATTGGTGTATTGAAACTATGCTCCCACAAACTGAGTTATCTGGCCATTATTAGTGCCTTCTAGAAACCTATCTCATGCATCTGGTCTAATATGCTACATAACTTAGGAAGATTTCCCCATTAGCCACAATCAGAGCATCCAGCACCCATTGGGTCTTGTTGGGCAGATAAAATATATTATGCTCACTTTGTTAAAGGTGGCGCTGTCCACATGGAAACCTGTCACCCAGGTGATTGCTTGGGATGGGCGTGATTACATTAATGTGTGTTGGCGGCAGGCTGTAGGCAGGTAGGATCCTTATAGCCTGAGGCTTGGTTTTAGGACTGAGCCTTTCCCACCCTTTTTGATATAGGGTGGTGCACTCTCATGAGGAATCCCATCATGCCTCAGATAAGTGACTTTGTATCAGAGACTTCTCTATTTGTATATTGGATTAAAGGTTTGGATTTCTACACTATAAAGTGGGGCAGTCCGGGAGCTTGCTCTCTCTCAGTTCCTGAGATTAGCATTAGAGCAGAGAGCAGGTTGGAGAGCACAGTAAGGCCATGTGGAGGAGAGGAGAGGCAGCCAAGATGGCAGAGTGCTGAAAGAGAAGCCAGTTAGTTCAGATTTTGTTAGAGAGAAGGAGATGGGGAACAGAGGAGAATAAGGCTAGTGAGCTAGAAACCTTTGATTCTAGGAAACTCGGATAAGTCAGTAGCTTTGTGAGCACTGAATGAGTGGGTTTTGGAGCCCAGTGTGTGTTTTTACTTGCTCGCCGGGTACAAGCTAGGATTAAAGATAATGGCCCACCAGTTTGTGGCTCTGTTGTTTCATTACCGTCTGTCCTAATCCAATGTGAACTTGCACGGGCCAGGCTGCTGCTGATGGCAGTGGCTACTGGCCATACAGGTCCTCACTGGAAGGTGGACCCTGAGTGGGTGTCAGGTGGAAGAAGTCCTGCAGCTCAGCTTTCTGGTGAAAAGCCATGGGCCAGATGGAGGTGCAAAACCAGATACCACCTGTGGTAGGCGTGTTGGGGGAAGGGCACTTAGAGCACAAAAAGCACCCTTTACAGCCTTGCCAGACACTGACATCTCCCCCGCACTTGGCTCCACAAGCTCAGGCATTTCCCCTTTCAAAAGATACAGAAGTTGTGTTTGTTTCCATTTCCTCTACAGACAGCAAGAAGGGGGGCACCTTGTTACTAAGGAAAGAGTATAGAAACCATCAAAGATGTTCCCTCTTCTGTTAAGATCACCCTGAGCCCGTCAGTGATGCTCTTGTAGAAAATCATTCAGTTCCCTGGCATAAGCCAGGTCCATGCCTTCCTCCAGTCTCACTCCTGGACCCCTTCCCTCCACACCCTTCACTGCAGCCAGCTCAGGATAATTTTGGCTTCCCACATGTGGCCCCTTCTCCACTATCTCTGCTGGGAAGCCCTTCCTTCCGCTGCACTGGGCGGGGCCTCGGCAATTATTTCCTCTCCTCCCTCCTCCCAGCCTGTTGGCTTTAGAGTCACTCAGGCACCCTTAGCCTGCTGTGCACACTCTATCTTGCTTTTTCTTGCTGCACAATAAGTATTTTTCCTCTTATCTGCCTTTTCTCTTAGACTGTACCTCCTTGGCTGACAGGGGCTGGCTTTAATCTCTGTATCCCAGCAAGTGACTGGATGAGTGGCACCTTCTGCGTGCTCAAAGGGTTACCGGATCTTAACTATGACACCAACAGCCCAATATTGTAGCTTTCTGTTGAGCAAAGCACACACATATATGCATCTTTTTTGGGGCATTTAGTATTATTATGACACAATATTACTTCCATGCAGAGCAGAGTATAAATGTAGATTGTCATTTTATAAAACAACTTTCTTCTGTTCTCTGAATCAGAAGATTCCTTCTAATGTCTGCCAAGTGGTTTGGGCCTTCTGCTCATACTTAGACGTAGGCTCTAGAAAGTGCTAAGGATAAGGGTGAGGTTCCCACAGGGTGCCTTCCCCACAGGGGGACATGGCCTGGCGGTTTCCTAGAGGAACTCCGCTACCAGAATTTGTCTTGGTTTAGGTTCCTCCAGAGCAGATCCAGAGACAAGGAGCCCAGTTCAGATAATTTATTTCAGAGGTGATCTCAGGGAAGCCTGGTGGGAGGTGGAGAAATGAGTCAGGGAAGGGGAGGGGAGGGAGGGAGGAGAAGGGAAGGGAGAGGAGAAGAGGGGAGGGGAGAGTAGGGAGAAGAAGGGAAAGGAAGGGAAGGTTCAGGCCCAGGTGGGCAACAAACACTCAATCCCATGCAAAACTCAAGTCAGGGTACTCACTAGCTCAGGGTTGTCTTCCCAATGGAAGAGCAAGAAAGCTAAGCTCTTTATCCATCAACTGCGGGGACATTACCCTGGCCTTTTTAGCTAGTACATGCAGGCTAAGAGAAGTGTCCCTCCCAAGAAAGTTGCAGAAATTTGCAGGAAGCAGCTTCGTGTGCAGAAGTGAGTGCTTGGGGATCAAGCAGGGGCTGTAGGGGCTGGTCAGAACCAGTAGATCTCCTCCTAAGCTGATTGGCTTATCCTGAGGGTAGTGTTCCACTCCCTTCTAACCTGAAGGTTAGGAGACCAACTGCCAACATTCAGAGTGAGAGAGGGGGTTGGAGTCTCACTATTTTATGTTAGCTTTCACCGGATCACTCCGTTTTCTGTAGAAAAGCTCCTCAGCCAGGCCTCTGTCCCTGAGCCACTATTGGTTCACACTCTCGGGAGCAGTGCTGCCTGATAGAAAACTCATAATTTTGAATGTTTTCTCAGACATGTAAAAAAATAAGTAGGAGAAATGAATTTTAATGTTTTATTTAACCCATTATCATTTCAACATATAGTCCAATATTTTAAAAAAATATTAAGAGGTATTTTACATCCTTCTTTCTGGTACCCAGACTTCAAACAAGATGTGTATCTCACACTTACAGCACATAAGTCAGAAGAGCCACATTTTAAGTGCTAAAAACAATATGTGCCCCATAGCTACTGTACTGTGCAACACTACTTTAGAGACTCACCTAGTCCTGACATCTCCGCCTTTAGAGACTCATCTAGTCCTGGGTGGATCCTGGTCGGGGCACATGCAGGAATCTGTCTATCTCCCCTCCTCCCACTTGGGAAAGAAGAAAAAAAAAAGGAAAAGGAAGTCCTCTGCTCTGAGGCTTTGCAAAGTGACCTAGGAGTCTAACTTGTTGGGGTCCAACCACAACAAGTATATACCGGGGTCCCGAATGGGAAAAGGTTTGGAATTCAAATAAATAATAAACAGGGACTTACACACACACACACACACACACACACACACACACACACGGATGGGTTCGGGAGGACGCCAAGGCAAACAGTCTCTACTGTTTCTTAGTGGTAAGGCTCGTGCTCCCAGAAGCACATCTGCTTTTATTAATAGAAAAAAATGTGGTTCATTAGCAATTCAATTAAGTTTCCAAGGCAACTCAAAGACAACCCCCACCATACCATCCAAATCTACTTTACACTAATAAGAAACTAGCTTCCAGCCTCCTCTGGAGAACACGGGTGAGACAAATGAGAATCAGAAGTAGCTCTTTGTTAACTAGGCAAATGAGGTGGGGTTTGGGCCCAGGACCTCTGTCCAGATTGAAAAAATACCCTATTTATATACTCAGTCCCCAACATATCCCCCTTTTTATTTTTATTTTTTAAAACTTCAATTCGTGTGCTGTGATGCATACTCATCTGAATTCCCATGTTCTGATTTGGAGGCAGACTGGAAAACTATAAATAAACAAAATTGAAATAACCAATGCTAACAGATACTATAACAAGTGTCTTAATACAATTAAGTAATTAAAGCTTATTAGACTATCAAGCAAAGTCTTAACTAATACAACAGGATCTATAATAAAATTCTTACAGTCTTAAATGTTCTTAATATGTTAATGTAATTTCACCAAGTCCATGTTAACACCATCATCGCTTCATATTATTTGTAAATGTAACCCAACCCTACTTCAGTCTGAGAACTGTCCCAAGAAGCAGGAGTCACACACATTCAGGAAAAGTCCACAAGGCACTGGAGTTGTGGTCACATTTCCACACTTTGCAGCTAGAGTCCAAGTCCCAATGACCACTACTTCTAGCTGATAACAATTGAGATAGACTAATAAAGTCATCTGCAGCACGTATGTAGATGGAGATTCCATTTTCTTTAAACTGGAGAGATGAATACAGGGTGCCTTTCCCTGGAGCTCTGCAGCCATGGCATGGTGAAGAGAACCTTGGGGTACACTATGCTGGGTGGCAGAGGTAAATTCATCTAAATTAGGAGCAGGTTCCAGCCTAAAATAGGCATGGGGCATTAAAGCAGGGGGAATAAAGGAAACACTATATATTAAACAAAGCAGCAGAAAATAAAGACTATCAACACCCACAACAGAGATCTTCAAGGGGTGAATAAAAATCCAAATATTCAGGCAAGGCATAGTGAGTGGCCCTCATGTCTACAAGAAACGAGATCAGTTTACCTGCTACTTGGAAGAAATACCCTAGGCCTGTACACGGTGACGTGAGTTGGGGTCAATAGCCCTGGGCACCTTTAGCCTTCAGTGGCAAGTCCCAGCAGGCTGAGCAAGGTTAGGTCACAGGTGGCTGGAGCAGGGCTGGAAGAAACTGAACCTTCCCTTAGAGGATTGAGGGGGTAGCTTACTCTCCAGTGTCCCTTTTTTTCCACAGCAAAGGTATGTCCCTAGTAGGGGCAGAGAAGCCAGGCAGGCTTTAGCTCAATGACCTTCCTTTCCACTCTTGAAGCAGGGCCCTGATGAGTCCTATGAGGCTCCTTTGGGGCATTGGAGCCTTTAAGCGTGTATGCCAAGAGCTGGTATTTTTCCTGATCTCTTTTGGGCTTTGTCTGACTTTTCTTCTCCTCTTGGTTATTATAGACCTTAAAAGCCATGCTCAGGCCTGACCTGTGGTGGTGCAGTGGATAAAGCGTCAACCTGGAAATGCTGAGGTCGCTGGTTCAAAACCCTGGCCTTGCCTGGTCAAGGCACATATGGGAGTTGATGCTTCCAGCTCCTCCCCCCTGTCTCTCTCTCTCTCTCTCTCTCTCTCTCTCTCTCCCTCTCCCTTTCTCTCTCCTCTCAAAAAATGAATAAAATAAAATTAAAAAAATAAAATGATTAAAAAAAAAAAGCCATGCTCAGAAGATCTCACTGAGGGTTTTGAGGGTCTACATCTGCCTATATAAACTTTTCCTGTACATCTGGAACTATTTAGAAAAAGACAAAACAGCATCACTAGCTGGATCAAATAAAAGAGGGTAGAAGTTTGCAAAAGACAGAGGTTTGGTGTCTCCTGTACATCAGCATTCAAAAGAAATTCTTCAAAGTAAATAAATTTGCAGAAGTTCCAGGGCTAGACTCCCCCCTCTTTTTTTTTAATATATATTATTTACAATTGACTCTTAAGCATGTGTTGAGTACACTCCACAACACCTTGACCTCAAAAACTGCAAGAAGCACCCGTCTCAATGCCAACCTCCAACAAAATACAGCAAATGCACTTTCAAGTAGCATTCCCACATCCATCAAAACACTTCTACCCAATCAATCAACAGGCAATTCAAAGCTTAAAAAAAAAAATTTACACCTTTGTTAAGCAAATCCACCCTGCTTCAAGCTTTGCAGCTGCAGTAACTTTAGCTTGGAGCAGTTTGGCCAAATTAGGAAGTCTTTAGGATCTACATTTCATTTTATCCAAATTTCAATGAGTGTGCTTTACTTGTTCCAATTAAATTTTTTAATTTGTAGGGATATTTTATTTTTACAATATTAGAGCCTGCATTTCTAATTTTTGCATGCATAACCTTAATTCAGGCCTTGAAGACAGACACATTTAGACATTAAACAGAGACTTCACATACAATTACACAAATCAAGAGTGAAACCCAGGATTTTAGAGATTAGGATGTGGCCTGCTTGATCTTACATGTAGGGCTATTTCAATAGGAACGTGACAAGGATAAAAACTAAACAGAAATTTCTCTTGAAAACTCTCAAGTCGGCTGTGTGAGATTTTTGTTTAGGCACATCCAAACAGGCTCCCCCTTCGCCCTCCTTCCAGGCATGGAATAGAAAAGAAATAAAATTATCTAGAATATTAAATAAAATTAGATAATAATACAACTTTAAGAAGTATCCTAGTATAATTATTCTCAACAGAAAAAAAAAAGGAATGAAAGCATAGTAAAATAAGCCTCATACAATTGCTCTTGTGAAGCGAATCTATCATCCAGAATCATGGTGTCTCACCAATCATTCAGGAATCCACTGAAGAGCTTCAGCAGACCTAGGAAAAACACACACATATTCTTGGCCCCATAAGAGAACAGGGTCGGGCCCTTGCCAGATTCCTATGAGCGAGTCCCTCCATTGCACTTCAGGGAAGGCTTTCCTTGTAGGATTCTAGAGTTTCTCGGCTGCTGAAATACCCTGTACATCAGTATTCAAAAAATGTAAAGTAAAAAGAGCATGAGAAGAAGATTTTCAGGAGTTTGAGGGTATAACTTCTGTTTTGTAATTTTTTTCTAATTGATTTTTAAGTGTTTGATGTGCATGCCCTACAATGCCTTGCTTTGACCCTGGGGACTGTAAAGAATTCCCATGTTTAGGTCAATTCTGAAAGTCTGACAAAATGTAGTAAATGCTTTTCCTACATATGCAGGAGCATTGTCAGTTTTAATAATTTTAGGAAGTTCAATAATAGAAAATACATACAAACAATAAGCTATAACATGCTTAGCAGCCTCTCCTGTTCTGACAGAGGTTACTATAAATCCAGAATAAGTATCCACTGTAACGTGGACAAAGGACTGTTTGCCAAATGAAGGTATATGAGTAACATCCATTTGCCAAAGTTGTCCTGGTAGGAGTCCTCAAGAGTTAATTCCAAACGAAGGGACAGATTGTAGTATAGGACACCTTGGACAGGATTTAACAATCTGCCATGCTGCTTCCTGAGAAAATTGAAACTGTTTATGCAGGGCTGCAGCATTCTGGTGATGAATAGTATGAGACTGGATTGCTTGATCTGTCATGGTTGTTCCAATAATTTTCTTTTGAGTAGCTTGATCAACAAGGACATTCTCTTGTGCTAAAGCTCCAGGGAGCATGGAGTGAGCTCAAATATGTCCTCTAAAACATGGAGCTCTATGTTGATGTACAAGTCTTTGAAGAAGGAGAAATTGTTGAAATAGTTCCTCATCAGCAGTTGTCTGTAAGACAGCAGTCTCTACAGTGGAAACAACCATAAGTAAATATTTGCTGTCTGTATATAAATTAAAGGAGGAACATGGCAAATGCTAAAAGGCCATGATAATGGCATGTAAGTCTACTCTTTGAGCTGATTTTGAGGTGACTGTTTCAGTATAAACTTGTTTATCAATTATTGAGCCTGTTATTCCTGAGCTGGACCCATCAGTATAGACTGTAGGTGCTTCAGGAACAGGCTCATTAACAATTGTCTTAGGAGAGACAAATGTAGTAATTAATGAAAATTGAACTATTTTATCAGCTGGGTAGTGAGAATCAATTTGGCCTCACTAAAAATTTGCAAAAGCAATTTGTCATTTTGTGGAAGTTTCCCAGAGCCATTGTTGTTGATCCTTTGAAAAAGGAACAATAATAATTTGAGGCTCATAACCTATAAGCTGTAATAGTTGACTACGCCCCTTGATAACCAAGGAGGCAACAAGATCAAAATATGGAGAAAAAACTTTCATAGGAGTAACAGCTAAATAAATCCATTCAATAGGGACTGAAGCTTGCCACAATAGTCCTGCTGGAGTGTAATTTGAGGGACAAATTAGCAAGGCAATTGATTCTTCAGGATTTATGTATTTTAGTTGTGCTTGTTGCAAGGCTTTTAAGCTTGCTGTCCTGCAGGTGTAAGTAGCCAAGGAGAAGCTGGTTCAGCCGTGCCTCTAAGAATATCAAAAAGTGGCTTCAGCTCCCTGGTAGTTAATTTCAAGGAAGGTCTTAGCCAATTAATATCTCCTAATAATTTCTGGAAATCGTTTAAAGTTTTCAAATGATCTGTTCTGATTTCTAATTTTTGTAGACGAATTTGTTGTCCCTCAATAATTTGCCCTAAATAAGAGAAAGGCAAAGATTGTTGTACCTTTTCAGGAGCTATATAAAGTCCTGATACTTTCAAAGAATGTTTTAATTATTGCAAAATAGTCAGCACAGTGTCTTTATCTGGATGAGCAATAAGAATATCATCTATATAATGAATTATGTATGCCTTAGAGTGCTGCCTTCATACTAGAGAGATAGCTTGAGCAACATATTTTTGGCACAAGGTAGGACTGTTAGCCATACCTTGAGGCAAAACTCTCCACTGGTACTGCTCCATGGGAGCCTGGAAATTAAGTGAAGAAACACTGAATGCAAAATGCTTGCAATCATGAGGGCTTAAAGGAATAATAAAAAAGCAACCCTTCAAGTCAACAAGGTGATAATTCCATGGAATAGCAGTAGGAGAAGGAGTCCTAGCTGGAGAGGACCCATAATTTCCATAGTCTTATTTATTGCTCTCAAATCTTGTAATAGCTTCCAGTTTCCTGATTTCTTTTTAATAACAAATATAGGTGTATTCCATGGGCTATTAGAAGGTTCAATGTGCCCAAGCTGTAGCTGCTCTTGTACCAATTGAGCAGCTGCCTTAAGTTTCTCCTGAGAAAGGGGCCATTGGTCTACCCATACAGGATTATCTGATTTCCAAGTAATCGGGTCTGTACAATGCATTATTGAGATAGCAGGAGCTACCAAGGCCCCTATGTTAAATTTTGATACCCTAATCCACTCCTTCTGGTATTAGGTGCCACTTCTATGGGGTTGAGAATTCTCTGCTGTTCTTTCCCTAATCCCTTAGTGGGCAAAAATTCCTGATCAAGCATTTGAGTACTGACTAAGCTATTAGAACTAATAAACAATGCTCCCATATTTTTCAAAACATCTCTACCCACAAATTAACTGGCAATCCAGGGAGCACATAAGGCTAAAATAATCCAGAATGACCTTCTTTATCTTCCCATTTTAAAAAACTAGAGCTTTGTTGAGGGGATTTACTCTGCCCTGTACCTTGTAATTCTGTGATTGCTGCATGAGTGGGCCAGGAAGGAGGCCAATGTAGCTTAGCAATAACAGATACATCAGCCCCAGTATCTAAAAGTCCTTTAAATTTACGCCCTTGTATTATTAGTTCCATTTCAGGACGTTCATGACCTATATTTTGAACCCAATAGGCAGCATCAGTGGAGCCAAATCCTTGATTCTCTCAGCATCCCTTTTGCAGGGTTTGGCCTTGTCTTAAAGGAGGTAAAAGGATTAATTGAGCAATTTTTATATCAGGGGAGATTGTGACTATATTCCTCAGAGTATGAATTATTACTTTAATTTCCCCTGTATAATCTGAATCTATTACTCCAGGGAGAACAGAAAATTCTCTTATAGTTAAATTACTTTTGCCTAATAAAAGTCCTATTATGTTACTGGGAAGTGGCCCAAAAATCCAGTGGGTATAGCTTGAGGTCCCATCTCTGGAGTTAATATGAATTGAGAGGTGGGACTGAGGTCCAGTCTTGCACTACCTGTTGTTGCCCAGATTAGTTGGGCAATGTTTGGCCTGCTGGAATCATAATTTGCTGAGGAAACATCTACATTACCCCTATTTTTTGATGGGGCAGGGGAGGGCCCCATTGTCTATTTCCCTGACCTTTGGTAGTATATTTAGATTTATACTGAGAGGGGAATGCTTCTCCGCCACCGCTGGGGGTCTGCCCCACCCATTGAGGCCCAGTGTCGCTGACAAGTCCTGCGGCACTTGCGCTTCTAAGAGGGGAATATAGCAGGCCCATGCTGGCAGCCACTCAGGTGCAAGGCGGCAGTAGCCACCGCAGCTTCACTGAATCCTTTGCCCTTCGGCATTATATCTAGACTTATACTCCTTTGCCCAGTGTTTCCCTCTCCTACAACGTGGGCAGAGGTCCGGAGCCATAAGGGCTGGCCATCCTTGAGGGAGAGGCCAAGACAGATATCCAGGAGGGGGGGGGGAGTAGGGCAGTTTCTAGCAAAATGCCTTACACCCCCACATTGGAAACAATACCCATGGGCAAAAGTATTTCTCCGACTTTCCTTCCTTTGCTTGTTCTGCCTTTTATTAAAGTATCGTCCTGGAAATCTTGCCTTAATGTCTGTGGCAAAAGCAAGACCTTGTATGTATGAAGTCCTAATATCAGCACATATTCTAACGTAGTCCTCTATATCTCCCTTCTTGCGGTGAGGCCGAAGTCCAGCCTGACAAGCCGAATTAGCATTTTCATATGCTAAATTGCTTTATCAAAATTTTTTCTACATTTTTATCCTCTACTATTCTTACAACTGCTTGAATTAGCCGTGAAACAAATTCTTGATATTGCTCATCTGACTCTTGTCTAATTTTTCCGAATTCTTCCATTTTGGCCCCTGAAGTAGGCAGGCATTTCCATGCCTTTGTGGCTATCTGATTAATGATATTATAAATAGTTAGCTGATACTGTAGTGGAATAATCCAGTGCATGACCTTAGATGGAAACACAACCAACAAGAAAGGAATGTTTTGCCAGGAGAATTGTTTTGTAATTCGAAGGCGAGTCACTGAAACAGGTTTATGTGACTCAAGGTGGTTACTGGGCTTTCTTCTCACTAAAACATTCTCATAACATTTCTGTTACTTCAAGGCTATTCCTTGAGATAAAGAGAGGAATGTTGTGGGAACCATAGAAGCAGTAACAGTTAATGCCTTTTGATATTGTATTGTTATTAAGCTATCATGCAGATGTATCCCATGTATCTTTAAGTAAAGGTTATGCTTGATGCTATGCCAATTTCTAAGTAAACAAGCTTTTTGAAATCTTGTGAATAAAAATAGGGCACAGCGCGAACTTGGCGCCATTTGCCTGAGCCAGCAGTAGTCCTTTGCTAGTTCATGATGATTTTGTCTGCTAATATCTCTCTCTCTGCACCCCCGACTCATAACAACATTTGGTGCCCAACATGGGGCCTTAAGAAGAGATTAGGAATGGGCAAAACCTAACGGGTAAGTTAGATGTGCTATGTATGCAAAACTTTTGGGAATAACTAGCAAAGTCATGGGGAACTCCCATTTATTATTAGATGACTATGTACAAGCTTTAAAATCCCTTTTAAAGGGATCTGGAATTCAGATAAAAGACAAGATTTTGTTGCGTCTTCTAAATGCTATTCAGAAACATTGTTATTGGTATACTACTGAACATTGTAATCAACTGAATTTGAATGTTTGGCAACAAGTAGGGAAATCTTTACGCCGTGCTCATCAGCACGAAGATCTGCTTGATGCTGAAATGTGGGCTGCTTATAATCTTATTGCTACAGCCCTTGGCCCTAAGGGCTTGATTGAACTTGATTCAGCACAGAATGAACAGAATGATGATTTGGACAATACTGTCTCTGCTTCTGAGGTTACTGATAATCTTAATGAAATTCAGCCATCCATAGGCTTTTATCCATCTTTGCTAAAAAATGAGGAAGCCCCTATAGATGATGTTGCCTGTCTAAAACATTTATTAAATAAATTACAACTTACACTAGAACAACAGGAAACGGGAAATCAGTATACTGCTTATCCTATTCAAAAGCAAAATACATGTCACCCTACAGCTCCTCCAATTCAAGGTCAAGAATTAATTGGTACTGGCAGGGGAAGGATTTTTCAATTCCCTGAAATCTCTAAAATGTAACAGGTGCTTACGCATCATGATAATTTACAATCTAATTCTAGTAAATTTTCCTGCATCTATTTTTCCAATTATTCGACAGCCTTTCCCTCCTAATGCTCAATGTCCTGAGAGAGGATATAATGTTCAATTCGACCAAATTGAATTTACTTTCTTAAAGCTAGTCAAACAATTTGTTACTACATATGGACCTCAGTCCCCATATGTTCAAGGCCTTATCTCTTCCTATTGTAATGATCATTTAATGATTCCTTTGGATTGGGATTTACTTGCTAGTACGGTTTTGAAAACAGGACAATATTTACAATTCAAATCTTGGTGGAGAGAGGAGGCTCTTTGAATATCTCGCATAAACGCTAGTAAAAATCCCCCGGGAGCTACTTTTGAAATACGCATCAGCGTTGGTGCTTATGCAGCTGTGGGACAACCAACTGGTTATACTGATGCTGTTATAGCTCAGATTAGATCTGCTTGTTTTAAAGCCTAGATACAAATCACTGGAGTTGGAGACAAGGAAGAAAAGCTTGCAGCTTTACATCAGTTGGTACAAATTCAATTAGAATTAAGGCTTATAGAAGAATCATGAAGTCCTTAGAATTCTCTAGTCTTTGTAATAATAATAATATATATATATACACACACACACTGATTTTCTTTGGTGTTTTGGCTACAATCCTCTAAGCTATCATTTTGTTTCTTTCTTATTCTTTGCCTGGAAACTGAGGCAGGGGACATGTGTTGGATCTGACTATAGAAAATATCCCAGTAGCTGCCAAGAAAACTTTCTTGGGGAAATTTTGTTTAGTCTCATCCATCGTCAGTCCCTCTGTCAGAAAATGCCCTGATTAAAATCAGGCAGGCATCTTTCTAGTCTGACTGTACTCTGAAATCCTGGGTTTCTTTTTGGTTTGTCTGATTCTAATTTCTGTTTAGTTTTTGTTTGATGTTGTCTAAAATGTGATTTTTAAGGCCTGAATTAAGTGTTTACATGCAAAAATTAAAAATGCCAGCTTTTATATTAAAAAAATAGTTTCATCCATATATATTTTGCTTTAAAATTAGAAATTATAAGGAGCACTCATTTAAATTTAAATTGGATGGAATATGAATCCTTAAGACTTGCTAATTTGGTTAATACATTGTAAGGTGTATTCAATGTTTGAATTCAAATAAGAATTCAAGTATTAGGATTGATTAAAGTTATATGTTATACTTGTGTTTCTGTGTTAAAAATTGTCTTGTTTGTGTGTAAAAATATGCTCAAATCTGTAAAATTAAGGAATTAAGTAAAATTAAGTCATTTTAAGAATTTATCTCTCAAGCTGCTTCAGGCAGTTGGCTGCTTGTAAGGCCACATCCTGAAAAAGGAGGCACTGAGGAAAGCAAGAATTTAGTTTTTCTGATACCCTATAATAGATTTGACAATACAAAAGACTTTTATATATAGAAGCTGATACATCTCTTATTGCTAAGCAACATTAGTTTTCTTTTTAGCCCACTTAGGCAGTAGTCACTAAGCTGCAAGGCTTAGGAAAAGTCCCTAACAAACTCTAAGTTTTTTTTACAATAGGAAAATAACAAGGGTCATTTGGCCTCTGATAAAGAAAAAGATTTATCTTATAAATAATTAAAAGAGCAACTTTTTAAATTACAGTCTAAACTTTCTGACAAGGAGTTTTTTATACTCACTATGACCAAATTTCTGTCAAACTCTTAAAGAGTTAAAAATGGCTTGCTCCCAGTATAAAACTAACTGTCTTTATATACAGAAACTGCTATCCTCCTTCATAGACTCTGAATGTTTTATCCCCCCAAATTTAGAAATGTTAGCTCGGATTGTTCTTTCAAAAGTGAAAGAGTTACAGTTTATGACTTAGTAGGAGAATCAGGCTTGTATTCAAGCTAATCAGAATGCTAATACTAACCCTCTTATTAATATTACACAAGATAAACTTTTTAGATGGAAAGTTTGCTAATTTACAACAGCAAAGTAGGCAAAATGTAGGGGTGAGGATTTGCTCTTATCTCCATAAATACAGGAGACCAGTAAATACCTTCCAGAAGATTGAAGCCTCAGCATGAGTCAAAAATAGAAGAAAGGGAGATTTGACAATTAAATAAACTTACCCAAAAGGCAAAAAATGTTTTAATTAAGACTTCAAAAAACATCCTTGACTCTGTTTCTAACAATGCTAGCTATTATGTCTATAACAATAAGCAGAACTAACTATTCTTACTAAGTTTATATTACTTCCACAAGCAAAGTTGAATAGCCCGACACTGTATCAACATTATGTAAATCAACCTTTAGAAAAAATTCGTCAAAAATATCCTCAATCTTTAATAATCCATTATATAGATGACATATTAATAGCTTGTGAAAATAATGCTGAACTTTCAGTCATCCTTAAAGATGCTTTTGAAACCTTAAATCAGTTTTAATTATAGCTTAAACCTTTAATTATAGCTGAAATTCAACATCCTGTCCTATTAACATTGTTACTGATTCATAATATGTAGAACATACAGTTACTAATAGAAACTGTTTAATTTCAAATGATAGTTCTAGATTGCACAAATTCTTTCAAGAGTTACAACTTTTATTGTAAAAACGAAATTTGCCTGACTATATAACTCACATTCATTCTCATACAGCTTTACCAGGACCTATGCCTACCACAAATAATAAAGTTAATCAATTACTCATTGGATCAATAGAAATAGCTACTAAATTTCATACAAAGACTCATACAAATAGAAAAGGTTTAATGCAAAAATTTAAAATGACCAGGCAAGAAGCTCGGAATATTGTTAGAAACTGTCCTCAGTATAATATTATAAATGCTCCTCTATTACTGAGAGAAATGAATCCTAGAGGGCAACACAGTAATAACCTGTAGCAAATAGACATTACTCATATTTATTCTTTTAGAAAACTATCTTATGTACAGTTCTATTAATATTTATTCTTCCTTTGATAGGCCACGCCTCTGCCTAGAGAAAAGGTTGATTGTGTCATTCAACATCTTATTGAAGCTTTTATTGTTATACGCATTCCTAAAGCAATTAAAACTGACAATAGTCTTGCCTATACATCTTCTAAATTTCAACAATTCTTAGCATTTTAAAATATTAAACATACTACTAGAATTCCATATAATCCACAAGGACAAGCAATTATTGAACACAGTAATTACACTCTGAAAAATATGTTACTTAAACAAAAAGATTATCCCCACAACTTATGTTACACAAAACTTTATTTACTTTAAATTTCTTAAATACAGGAGAAGATAATTTGACTACTGCAGACATTGGACAAAAAATAACAGTTCTAAGATTAATCAACCTGTGCATTATAAAAATGAGTTGGATCAATAGGTACCTAGTGTAGTGCAACATTGGGGAAGAGGGTTTGCTTTTGTCATTGCAGAAGTCCTTTGGGTTTCTGCTCACAGAATTAAACTAACAGCATGAATAAGAACAATAGATTCTTTCTATATCCGCCCATTGCTGAAATGGAAGAAATGAATTTTGAAAGAAGAACCTTAAAGATTGTGCTGCTTGGTATTGAAAAGGCTAAAATACCAAGTTGGGGTCAACTTAAAAAGCTAACCTTTAATGGTAAAAAGATGCTACAAGCTACTAGAAAAGAAAAAAATACTACTAACCAGTTTTTAGAAATGATTACTTTGATAACAATTCCAGTAAGTAGAGCTGAAAATTTTAATTATTAGGCATATGTATCTAATCCTCCATTAAGTAGAGCTATTCATTAGGAAAATAGTGCCTTTCCTATTTTTGTTAATGACTCTAACTGACTTCCAGGACCTTTTAATGATAGAGGTCCCTTAGCACCTTTGGAAGAAGGCATGAAATTAGAAAATTATACAACAGGTGTTAAGGGATTACCTATATGTATAGGACATGAGCCACATTGTTTAAAAATGGAAGCTCAAGCTTGGCTCTCTATTGTCAAAAAATAACAGTAAAGGAGAAGGAAAAAAACATTTGTTACAAGGATATGAATTTAACAGTAATACATCTGTACATGAAATGTCATAGATTAAAGCCCTTATAGCTCCACCCGAGTTAAAGGGCAGGGTACTGATTTAAGGTGGCTTAAAAACAATGGTTTAATTACAGCTAGTGGTCAAAGTAATCATACTATTATATGGCATAGAGGAGGGATGTCACTTCGAGCTCCATATATAAAATTTGGTCCTATACAATATCATTTGTGGAAAGTAGCCACGGCACTTAAATATATGTCAGTGTGGAAAGGAAAAATCTGGAGAAATTATCCTTCTAATCATATTATGTTAATTTTAAGAAGAATGAAACACATTTCATATCTGCTTGTGTTAGATTGCCTTATATGTTTGTTATAGGTGAAGCCAAATAGCTGAAAATTATTCAATAACTTGAAATAAGTGTGCTTTTTATACATGTATTAACTCTTCTATTCTTTTTAATGAAAATAGTCAAAGTCTTTACATTTTAAGAACCCAAACAGGAGTCTGGATTCCAGTACAGATGCATCGGATGTGGCAGGGTTCCCCTTCCATGATGCTGTTACAACATCTTATTAAGTCCTTGAAGTCAACCAAGAGACTGGTTGGACTGATTATCGCCATCATTATAGGACTGATAGCTATAACCACCATGGCTGCTTTATCTGGAGTTACATTGCATCAGAGTATACAAACTGTAGATTTTGTACAAAAATGGCATGAAGATTCTGAACAACTGTGGACTTCTCAATAACATATAGATAGTAACATTAATACTAAAGTTAATGATTTAGAACAGACTATGATTATGTTAAGAGATCAAATTGTTAGCCTGCAAAAACAAATTAAACTAAAATGTAATTAAAATGTAACTACTTTTTGTGTTACCCCTATTCCTTAAAATCATACTTATTTTCTTTAGGAAAATGTTAAAAAGCATTTGTTAAATCATGATAATATGACTAAAGAAATTATTGAATTATAAAGACATATTCATGAAGCTTTTCAAAGAAAGTTAGAAATTCTAACAGGTCAACCTATATTGAAGGGATTAATAGATAATTTATTGCAATTAAATCCTATTGAACATATTAAAAGATTTTGGGTATTCACTGTGGGACTTTTTATAATAGTATTAATTTTATGTTTTCTTTTATATATAATCTGTCAACTAATCAAAGCAAGAGAAATAAGGGATGAACGACAGAAGGCTGTGTTTTCTGTGGTGCTTCATAACATTCAGCATAAAAAAGGGGGAAATGTAGTGGAATAATCCATTGCATGACCTTAGACGGGAACACAGCCAACAAGAAAAGAATGTTTTGCCAAGAGAATTGTTTTATGATTCGAAGGCGAGTCACTGAAACAGGTCTATGTGACTGAAGATGGTTGCAGACGGTTGCTGGGCTTTCTTTTTGTTGTTGTTTGTTTGTTTGTTTGTTTTTTGTATTTTTCCGAAGCTGGAAACAGGGAGGCAGTCAGACAGACTCCTGCATGTGCCCGACCGGGATCCACCCAGCATGCCCACCAGAGGGTGATGCTCTGCCCATCTGGGGCGCTGCTCTGCTGCAACCAGAGCCATTCCAGCACCAGAGGCAGAGGCCACAGAGCCATCCTCAGCGCCCGGGCCAACTTTGCTCCAATGGAGCCTTGGCTGCAGGAGGGGAAGAGAGAGACAGAGAGGAAGGAGAGGGAAGAAGCAGATGGGTGCTTCTCCTGTGTGCCCTGGCCGGGAATCAAACCTGAGACTCCCGCACACCAGGCTGACGCTCTACCACTGAGCCAACTGGCCAGGGCTGCTGGGCTTTCTTCTCAGTAAAACATTTTCATAACATTTCTTTTCCTTCAAGGCTATTCCTTGAGATAAAGAAAGCAATGTTGTGGGAACCATAGAAGCAGTAACAGTTAATGCCTTTTGATATTGGATTGCTATTAAGCTATCATGCAGATGTATTCCATGTTTCTTTAAATAAAGGTTATGCTTGATGCTATGCCAATCTAGGTAAACAAGCTTTTTGAAATCTTGTGAATAAAAATAGGGCACAGCATGAACTCGGCACCATTTGCCTGAGCGAGCAGTGGTCCTTTGCTAGTTCACGATAATTTTGTCTGCTGATCTCTCTCTCTGTGCCCCCAACTCAAAACAACATGATACTCTAATTGATTTGCCATATGGGTATATTGTCCTTCTCCAGCTAACATATCTACAGTAAAAACAACCTCCTCTTTCTGATTTTTTCATCCTGCTCCATGGCCTTTCCATAAAAGTCTGATTTCCATAGCAAATGTTCACCCCCTGAGAGACAGGCATGAGCAATCACCTTCCAGTCATTTGGCGGTAGAGCCTTTGTACTGATAGTATCTAATAAACCAAGTGTAAAAGGGGCAGTAGGCCCATACTGAGCATAAGCAAGTTCAAGTTCTTTCAGAGTTTTAAATGGTATAGGTTCATGCTCTCTCACTAGTTTCCCCTTATCATTCTGTCTTTATACAACAGGAAAACAGGTAAAGCCATTTATTGTTTCCCCTATATTTTGAGCTTGTTCTATAGATTGTTGGAGAGGGGATTTTCCAGATTTTGAGCTATAGACTGTGGAATTAGCCCAGTAAGAGTATGGAGGAGCAGAGGGTTGAATATAGGAAGGAGCCGAGGGCGGCGGAGGTCCCACGGTTAAGGCAGCCATGGCCACAAAATTTTTATTGCCTGAGTCATGCTTAGACTCCCAAGTTGTTCCCACATTCACATCTCTCCACTTCTGGCTCACCCTGATACTCTTTCTCATATGGAAACATTTCTACGAGAAGGTCTCTTATTTTTTATCCTAGCACTCCCATATTTATTTTCTCTTGAATTATTTCTTATAATTTCTCACCAAACTCTACTTAAAAGCTTAACTCTTTAAAAGCTTTATACTTATTTCGTATGCACACTTCTAGGGGGTTCCATTACCTCTTCTCTTTCCCACATTGGGTGCCAATTGTTGCAGTCCAGCCACAACAAGTATATATCGGGGTCCCGAACGGAAAAAGGTATGGAATTCAAATAAATGATAGACAAGGACTTAAAGATATATATATATATATATATATATATATATATATATATATATATATGGATGGATTCGGAAGGACACCATGGCAAACAGTCTCTACTGTTACTTAGCCATAACCCCCCACCCCCCCCTCCACCCCTCTGCTCCTAGAAGCACATCCACTTTTATTCATAGAAAAAAATGTGGTCCATCAGCAATTCAATTAAGTTTCCAAGACAACTCAAAGACAACCCCCACCATACCATCCAAATCTACTTTACACTAAACATGGGTGAGACAAATGAGAATCAGGAGTAGCTCTTTGTCAACTAGGCAAATGAGGTGGGGTTTGGGCCCAGCACCTCTGTCCAGATTGCAAAAGTATTTATTTATTTGGTCCCCAACACTAACTGCTTCTTCCATCCACCCCATTTTAGAGCTGTCCATTATCTCCAACTCCTGAGCATTTCTAGGGTTCTGTGGGGCAAACTGAATGATCCCGTTCCACCCTGCCAGCTTAGGATTTAGCGTCTTTGAGTCAGCTCGGTCAGTTTCCACTCATTCACTGGCTTTCCCTTTTCCATTTTCCCCTGCTACTTTCTCCACTCTTCTTTGTCCTAGTGGGTTTATGTTTTAAAATAATTCCTTCACTGTCATTTTAATGAGGTCTTTAGAGAGAACAGAGATAAGGACATGTGTTCAAGCCACAATCTTTAACTAATAAGCAATGTTTCCATATCACTGGAATTTGAGGGTTTTTAAAAATTTGCTCTACACACTTTTATTAAATGTGTCTAGTATTTTGGTTTAAGCCATTTGACAACCCTATTTATGCAATTATTTCCTAAAGAAATGAATGAGTAAATGAAAAAATAGACATGAGAATAACTTAATCTTCAGAGGTCATCCAGTTGAAACCAGTGCTACATGGTGTCGCCCCCTGGGTCACCCTGTGGGGCACCTGTTCTTTCTCCCATTCATTAGCCCAACTCAGTTATCTACCTTGAATTTCTCAGTTACCACTGAGCTGAGAGAGCCCTTGCTATTACAACCTACCCCCAGAAGCAACGGAAGAATTTGTAAAGGCACTTATAGCAAGGCAAATGAAAGAGGGACCCATGAGTCAATAGTTTCCAACTCCTATTGACCTCATTGCCTCACTGTCTGCTAGAACTGACCACTTCCCTGCAAATGTTCACACTGCCTTTAGCTATCTCTAGCATGGGGATTTCTTAACTCTACCTTCCTCAAATTTCAACCTTGGTTTTTCTTTTTTTTGAAAGGTGCGGAGTTAATTTCTGCGAGTTTTCTAAAGTCTTTTAAAAATGATGCCTAAGTCTCTCTAACAGAGAACAACATTCAAGTCTGGTCTTTATGTGTAATCCATATAGGGCTGACAGCCTCAGGGTCCTTTTTTTTTGGGGGGGGGGGGTGTTGTGCTTATTAATTCATCATTTTAGCATTCAAGGATAAGTACAAAGCAATTTAAACATACATTAGAATCTTATCTCATATAAAAATCTCTTCTAAAAATGTCAGGATGAGATTTTATTCATAATATATAGGAAAGCTTCTTAAATTTATTCCTTTTGCATATATGGAAGCCTTGGGAATCAAGGAATTTTAAGACTCAGAGATTCCATTTAGTTGGCTTTTTTCGTTGAAGTAGGAGATAGTTGGAGTAAATACTACACACATCTGGGCAGTAGACAGTAATGAAAAGAGAAGTCTGGCCCTGGCCTGTTGGCTCCATGGTAGAGCATCAGCCTGGCATGTAGAGTCCCAGCTTTGATTCTTGGTCAGGGCAGACAGGAGAAGCAACCAGCTTTCCCCCTTCCCCCCCTCCCCCTTTCTCTCTCTCTTCCATTCCTGCAGCCATGGCTAGATTGGTTCAAGCACATCAGCCCTGTGGAGCCTCCACCATAGGCGCTAAAAATAGCTCACTGTGAGCATGGCTCCAGATGGGCAGAGCATTGACCCCAGACAGGGTTTGCTGGGTGGGTCCTGGTTGGGGCACATGCAGGAGTCTGTCTATCTCCCCTCTTCCCACTTGGGAAAGAAGGGAAAAAAAGAAAAAGAAAAGGGAAGTCCTAGGAGCTACTACAGTGGTATCAGTAAGCAGAGGAAATTTCTTCAGGGGAGACCATGAGAAGTAAATTTGGTAATAGGGGTATCACTAAACGAAGAGTCTTGCTCTTGCAAGGTTTACAGTAAAATGATTAATAATATACAAATTGAATTAAATTGGAATTTCTTCAAAGTACTTCCCATAAACTTACGGGGTTTGGGCGTCAGCGAGACTCCGCATGTGCCACCGCAACCCCCACCCAGACGTCCCACAGTTTATTTTCCCAAGACACACTTCCACCTCTGTGTATTGGTCTATATTTTAGTCACATCGACTTGTAAGTTACAGAGAAAACAGGATCGTCCTATCAAAATTTTATATTACAGTATTATTTCCTGACAAGTTATATTTTTTAAGAAAATGTCATTTTTGCATAGGTCTTTATAGTTTTCAAAACATCTCAGAATGCCTTACCTTAATTCATCTTTGTCACAACTATCTATCTCTATTTTATATGTCCAGAGAAAGGGCACCTAATCAGACATCTTACTTTTCAATTATTTTATTTATGTATCACCTCATTTATATAAAGGACTAGAGGTAGAACAACAGGCTCCACACTGCTGGCAAAGTGCAGGGACTGGACTGAATGTCAGGCCTCCTGACTTCTTGCTTGGTGCCCTAGCCACTTGATCTTCAACTCTGTGCCCAGAGATGGTCTCCAGAACAAACTTAATCAGAGGCACAGAACCTTAAGCATTGACTCAGGGTTTGTCGTGGTGATGATTTATGACTTGCTTAACCAGCCGAAAACAATCCTTATGCCAAAGAGACAATTTTAGGATGGCAAATTCTGCTCCTCTTCGGGGCACACACAAAAAGGAGAGCTTGGAATTGATGTGGGGAATAGGGTTGAGTGTGTTGAAGAGGGTGTCCTGCAGCTTTGCTGGGGACCGGGAGACCCAGCTGGGTGATAATGGCATTGCCACAGCAGGGGGTGTCTCTTGTTGTGGGGGTCACAGCCCAAGGGAGCATGAAGGACAACTGGTCATTAGTCCTGTGTGGAAAATCCATACCCCAGTGGGATGAGGAGAATGTCACACAGGAGCTGGTGGCAGAGTCTAAGTGGGGTGAGAGCTTCTTCCACATAGTGGTGAGTTCAAGTCAGGGCCGGGGCAGGTTGAGGAGTGTGCATGCGGGGCAAGAGAGCAGCACTCGAGACTGGAGATTGGCTACCTACTGGGCAAGGCAGCACACAAGATTTAAGTATATTGGGATCCAAATTTCTTACTGTTAGAGTTGGGAGTTACAAATGTGGAAAAGGAGAAAACTAGAATAAATTTTGTGGTGTGGAATAGGAACTGGATACATTGGGTGAACTCATTGTTTTCAACATATATAGATAGATATAAAAGTGAATACATATATGTTAATGTATGTATATACCTTTTAAATTTGTATGTAACTGTATATTTACATATATCCCATAATGTTGTCTTCTGAGAGGAACTCTAATAGCAATCAAAACAGCCCAGATTTCATATTCTTGATACCATTCTCCCCTTCTTGGGAAAAGGCTGAGGTGAGGTACTTACAGGATAGGCTTGGTGCCAGAAAGCAAGAAAATGACTCAGAAGCCAGTTTCAACATCAGAATAAATTATTATAATGATATTATAATGGATTATAACTTCTTGAATAAAATTGAAAACCATGAGCCCCTAATCACCTAAACATATGGATAAGTTGAATGTTTAAGGGAGGGGATAGGATATTCACATAGAACCTCCCCACAAAATATGTATTAGGTACCACAAGGAAAAGAGTAACTTCCTAGTGGAAGGGTGGCAGATAAAGTGAACATCATCAGTAACAGGGAAAACTGAAGTCATGTGCTCCTGATAGGATGCAATGAGAAGAATAAAATATCACTTCCTGCTAGAGATGCATAAATTAAAGCCTATCTCAGATAGACCCAAACTGAGTGATGTCTATAAAATAATAGGCTTATAATCTTCAAAAGCATCAAAGTCAGAAAAGTCAAGGGAAGACCCAGGAGCTAACTTGCAGACTGGGGGAGACTAAAGTGATTGACAATTAAATGTAACAAGGGATTTTAAAGTGTATTCTTTTGCTATAAATGAACTCATGGAATGATTGATAAAATTTGAATGGGGTCTGAGAAATAGACAGACCAAATGTAATAATGTGAATTGCATATTTTAATGAGTATATTGTGCTTTTGTAACAGGACGTCTTTGTTTTAAAGAAATTCCCTCTGATTTATAGGGAGGGGGCCAGACATTATATCATGAAGTCAAGTTATTATCAAGTGGTTCACGGTGAAAAATTCGTACTGTTCTTGCAATTTCTGTAAGATTGAGATTATTGAAAATAAAATTCATTGTAAAACAAAATGAATTGTCAGTTTTTAAAAAGTGTAGTAGGCAGTTAGACAGACATGAGCAGAGCAAGGATGATGGGCCAGGTACAGAAGGTCACCAGGACAGAAAGCCCGGGTATCTAGCAACAGGCAAAATGGGAAAACAAGGACCTCCCCCCAGGGTAACCTTTGGTCATCTAGCTTATCGCTGGTCATGTAGTTTAGACCACCCTGACCTTTCATATTGCTGGTCATGTGGTTCGGACTTTTCCCCAGCATGTCACTTGTTGTGTGGTTTTAGACCCTTTTAAAAGAACAAAGGGCAGAAAAATCACTTCACATGGACCCATACAAGCCCTTGCAAGACCACTCCTTTAAGCATTAAGCCCTAGAGGTAACATCTAGGCCTCTGTTGTGTTTCAGGTCCAGGCCCACAAAAGCAGCAAACCCAGATGAAGTGAAGTGTCTCCATGGCTGACATTAGGACCAGCTGCATTGACTAATGACCTTCTGCCCTCGTGCTGATCAGTCACAACCCCGAAGGGACACACCTGGAAACATGAATCCGCTTATGAATCCGCTATTGAGATTCTCCCCTGGGGCCTCCCCTAAAACTCCGCCCCCCTTAACAGCACTTGGGATGGACTCTCTCCACGGAGCACACCTGTGCCTTTCCCCAGGCCTGGTTTCTGTGCCTCTCTCTTTCTTCTAAGCTCCAATGGCCCTTGTTTTGCCTCTTTAACTCGTTTCCTGAGCCCTTTTCTTCTATGGTTTATGTCTCCTATTTCTGTGACTTTCTAAATGAACTTTCTCTTATAGTTGAAGCCCTGAGTCTGAATTCTATCTTAGCCCGAATTTTAGTACCAAAGTTGCTGAGCCCAGGTCTAATCCAGGCCATTTCACTGCCAACAGCAGGACAACAGCAACAGCAAAGAAAGAAAAAAGATTATATCACATCAGAAAATGCCATGGTGGCAGGACATTGTTCAGTGGTATGAGTCCCTCGGGCACCCCTTTTCCAGAAAACAGAATGCCTTTAGCAGGAAGTTACCCACTAGCTGGAAAACAAGGTAGGGACTTGCCTGTTCAAAACAAGGCAAACAATTTTTTTTTTATTCCATAACCACAGACAAACCCCAGAGAGAATATGCAAAAGCGAATTCCAGAAAAAGAAAAGGGTCACATGCCCCATCCCATTATTATCCAGAAGGTGTTTTTCTTGTTTATATAAATACCACTTTTTAATTGGAAAAATAACTGTTTTTTATTTTTTTAAAAATGTCAGTCCAATAAAAAGCTTTGAACTAGGAAAAACTTTCTTCAAGCACAGGTTTGGGAAACAGAGGAAGATAAAAACTGCTCCACCCGCCACAATGATAATGAGCTTTCTATGCTCCCTTGAGGTTTTTTATGTGCCTCCTTTATAAATAGCTGTAATCCTACGCATGCAATTGTTTTCTGAGTATAGCATAGAGGTTACACACAGGCTTTGAAGTTGATCAACCAAGTTCTACATCCGGCCTCTGCCACCCTATCTGACTTTGAGTTACTTCCTAAACTGCTATAAGCCTTAGTTTTCTCTTATATCAAATAAGGTCAATGTAATCCCTTGTCTTGAGTTTATGAGAGGATTCAATAAGATAATGGATGTAAAACAGTTAGCACAATACTTTGCATATTTTATACAAATATATTCAGTAAATACCTGTTACTGAATTATAAGCACTGTCCATGCTTTTAAATCATCGTCATAATTACTTCTACTATTGGCTGCTCCTAAAGAGATGCCCAGGAAAAGCCTTGGCAGGTGTCTTTTTCAGTGGTTGGAGTTGCAGAATCTGCCAGCTGTTCAGCAAAATTGGTTTCCTTTTTTTCCTCAGCACACAGCTGGTGACCTCTCCCAGACACCTGTGCAGGTAGATGTGCCATGTAACTGAATGCCAGCCTTAGGGTGCGAGCAGAAGCCACGGGTGCCAATTCCCACACTTAGTCCTCCATGTTCTCTCTCTTGTGATCTCACTGAGATGGCAGCACTCTGCCTCAGCAGTGTGGCTTTAGAAATAATATATTTTAAATGGCAGAGACACCATTCAATTAAAGCCAACAAGCTGTGTAGAATAGAACCTTTTTCTGACAGCCAACAACCCTGTCTTGGACTGTTAATGAATGAGAGCTAAACTTATATTGTGTTTGAGTGATTATTTATCTTGTTTATCTTGCTAATAGCAACTAGCATTACTCTAATACATACTGTTTAGGTGTGGTTCTAAAAGAAGATATAAGAGAACTCAAAAACTTTTTAATGATCTCTTCTAGATCCAGTGAGAAGGAACAACAAAAAGGACAGTGATCCTCTGGCAGCTCTGGAGCAGGTTTTCTCCTGTCACACCGGCGGCCTTCTCTCAGCCTCCTCTGCCTCTTCATCCTCATTTCTCAACCTCAGATCCCTTCCCTGCTATGCAACACTCATTCCGTTCCCCAACTCCTTTGGTGATCATCATTAACTATGACCTGTGTGAAACTTCATTGTTTATATGCACTTCCTTTATACATGCTGTGGTCACTGAGGGAAAAAGAAATCTGGAGAATGTTGGAAAGCCATGAATTGAAATAACCAACAAAAATATATAACAATCAATAGCCGCAATGAAAAGACAAGCAACTCAATTAAAAAAATGGAGATTGACCAAGCATTGGCATAGTGAATAGAGCCTCGACCTGGGAAGCCCTCTTAGGTATCTGAGGACCCAGGTTCAAAACCCTGAAGTCACTGGCTTAAGCGCAGGCTTGTCCAGCTAGAACTTGGGCTCACCAGCTTGATCACAAGGTCACCTGGCTTGAGCCTGGGATCATAGACAGGACACAATGATTACTGGCTTGAAGCCCAAGGTCCCTGGCTTGAGCCCAAAGTCACTGGCTTGAAGCCCAAAGTCACTGGCTTGAGCCCAAGGTTGAGGGTTTGAGCAAGGGGTCACTGGCTCAGCTGGAGCCCCCCGGTCAAGGCACATATGAGAAAGAAATCAATGAACAACTAAGGTGCCACGCCTATGAGTTGATGCTTCTCATCTCTCTTCCTTCCTGTCAATCTGTCCCTGTCTGTCTGTCTCTGTCTGTCTCTCTCTCGCTAAAAAAATAAAATAAAAAGGGCATGCCAGTTAAATAAGCATTTCTCCAAATAAAGTAGACAAATAGCCAATAAACACATGAAGACACACACAATATCACTAGTCATTAGGAAAAAAACAGTACTGCTGAGAAAAAACACAAATTAAGTCATATCCCAATAAAAGTTTTAAGCTCTAAGAATAAAGAGGTTTTCCAAGCTTTCAGACAGAATGAACAAGTGCTCTTTAATGGGAAAGGAATCACATCAGACCACAGCACTGGCAGCCAGAAAGCAGTGAAACATCATTACATAATACTGAGCGAAATTCCATACCCAGGCATTATTCCATTAGTTTGTGAGAGTAGAAGAAGATATTTATGAGAGATGATATGCAAGATTTCTGAGAGGATGTTTATAATGTACTCCTTTTGAAGAAAATACAAAAAGACTAATCAAATATCAAATAAGTTAGAATATAAATCTCAATATGAAAAAAGAAGAGTGATTGGTAAGCAATGAACCTTTATACATGTGTGTGTATATATATATATATATATATATATATAGTATAGCTAGAAAAATTCTGACTAGAGGTAGATAAGTTAAGTGAGGACTCTTGAAATGGAAAATTTATGTTATGAGAATAATTCAAATGATAACCTAGAATTAAAACACTAAATTACATCAGAAAAATCTAGGTGTTGAAAAGTGGGAAAGAGGAAGGAAATAGAAACATTTGAAAACTCACCAGGCATAAATTTATTTCTTTTTAAAAGTCTGACTATATCTTTAATTTTTTTTTTTTTTTTGTATTTTTTTCTGAAGCTGGAAACGGGGAGAGACAGTCAGATAGACTCCCCCATGCGCCCTACCGGGATCCACCCGGCACGCCCACTAGGGGCGATGCTCTGCCCACCAGGGGATGATGCTCTGCCCCTCCGGGGGGTCGCTCTGCCGCGACCAGAGCCACTCTAGCGCCTGGGGCAGAGGCCAAGGAGCCATCCCCAGCGCCCGGGCCATCTTTGCTCCAATGGAGCCTTGGCTGCGGGAGGGGAAGAGAGAGACAGAGAGGAAGGAGGCGGGGAGTGGAGAAGCAAATGGGCGCTTCTATGTGCCCTGGCCAGGAATTGAACCTGGGTCCCCCGCACACCAGGCCGACGCTCTACCGCTGAGCCAACTGGCCAGGGCCCTGACTATATCTTTACAGAGGCAGAGATAGACAGGGACAGACAGACAGGAATGGAGAGAGATGAGAAGCATCAATCATCAGTTTCTCTTTGCGCGTTGCGACTTCTTAGTTGTTCATTGATTGCTTTCTCACATGTGCCTTGACCGTGGGCCTTCAGCAGACCAAGTAACCCCCTGCTGGAGCCAGCGACCTTGGGTCCAAGCTGGTGAGCTCTTTGCTCATGCCAGATGAGCCCGCACTCAAGCTGGCGACCTCGGGGTCTCGAACCTGGGTCCTTCCGCATCCCAGTCCAATGCTCTATCCACTGCGCCACCACCTGGTCAGGCCCTGACTATATCTTTAAAGGGACACACTATAGTTGTCCCTTCTTATCCACAGGGGATACATTCCAAGACCAGTAAATGCCTAAAACTGTGGATAATATCAAACCATATATATATCATATATATATATATATATCATATATATACCTAATGATTTTTTCTATACATACAGACATAGGATAAAGTTTGATTTATAAATTAGGCACAGTAAGAAAGTAGCAACAGTCACTAATAATAAAATGGGGTAATTATAACAATATATTATAATAAAAGTTATTTGGAACAAGTACTAAGTAAAATAATGGTTACTTGAACACAAGCAGTGTGTTACTTGAACGAAAGGACAGTTGACTTGATACCGAAGAGGGCTTACAAAGTGACTGAGGGATGTATACAG
This sequence comes from Saccopteryx bilineata, assembly GCF_036850765.1. Taxonomy (NCBI): domain Eukaryota; kingdom Metazoa; phylum Chordata; class Mammalia; order Chiroptera; family Emballonuridae; genus Saccopteryx; species Saccopteryx bilineata. The sequence continues at coordinate 51,740,623 of NC_089491.1, forward strand.
CATGGAGACTGGACAAAGGGCTGATTCACGTTCTGGGTAGGACAGACCTGGATGGTGTGAGATTCCATCACTGTACTCAGAATGGTGCGAAATTTAAAACTTAGGAATTGTTTATTTGTGGACTGCAATTAACCACAAGTAACTGAAAGTGCAGAAAGCAAAACCTCGCAGTGACTACTATACTTTTATTTAAACTATTACAAGCCATAGAAAAGAATGAAAAGCCTCCAATTCATTTTATAAAGTCAAAATAAACTTAATCAAAGTCGAGAAAGATAAGACAAAGTTTTAAATTATAGACAATCTCACAAATATAGATTCAATAAATCTAAATAAAATGTGAACAAGTAGATCCAGTCACAATCCAAAACAAAACAAAACACCGAAACCCAAGCCATGACTTCCTCTATGAAGTCTACTGTGGTTCAGTACCAGGAAGTGTAGCAACACAATTTACTACATCAGTCCTTTGAAAGAGAAAAACCATAGGTCATAGCCTTAGATGTTTAAAACTTCTTTAGTAAAGAGGAAGCCATTCTTAATGAGTAAAGTAAGAATCTAAAAAATTTTTTTAGATACAATAAAGGTGACTTACCAAACTAGTAGCAGATACTATCCTAAAACATAAAATACTATAAATAATTTTTAATTAAGAACTACACAGGGTTGTTCATCATCACCATTATGACTAAACATTGACTTGAAAGAAATCCCAAACTCATTAACAAAACAAAAGTAAATAATTGACCTAAAATTTGAAAATAAGAATAGAACTCTTTGTTTTTGCTTATGATGTGATTGTTTTCCAAGGGAAAATAAAAAGCAGAAAATAAACAAACAAACAAACAAAAAAAACAACCAAGACCCAAATACAAGTAATGAGACAATTTGGTAACATGAATAGACAAACAATAAATATTTTCTGTATTCTAACAATAATTATGTAGAAGTAGAAACATGGAATAAAACTTTAAATATTGGCCCAGGCCGGTTGGCTCAGTGGTAGAGCATCGGCCTGGCGTGCAGAGGTCCCGGGTTCGATTCCTGGCCAGGGCACACAGGAGAAGTGCCCATCTGCTTCTCCACCCCTCCCCCTCTCCTTCCTCTCTGTCTCTCTCTTCCCCTCCCGCAGCCGAGGCTCCATTAGAGCAAAGATGGCCCGGGCACTGGGGATGGCTCCTTGGCCACTGCCCCAGGCACTAGAGTGGCTTTGGTTGCAACAGAGCGACGCCCCGGAGGGGCAGAGCATCACCCCCTGGTGGGCAGAGCGTCGCCCCCTGGTGGGCGGGCCGGGTGGATCCCAGTCGGGCGCATGCGGGAGTCTATCTGACTGTCTCTCCCCTTTTCCAGCTTCAGAAAAATACAAAAACAAAACAAAACAAAAAAAACTTTAAATATTTTGGAATAAGTTTATTAAGAAAAACAAATTTCATATGAAAAAAATATATATGTGTAGTATATAATAACTACATTATTATATTATATTATATTATAGTTATAAAAATACACAATATAGATATAATTTTATTGAAGAAAATAAAACAGAATTTGAACAAACTAAAAGAGAGACTATGTTCTAGAATGAAAATGCTAATACCATAGAAATGTCAGCTTTCACAAAATTAACATTCAAATTTAATGTGATTTCTATTGCAACACTGTATTAGTTTCCTATTGCTGCCATAACAAATTATCCTAAATGTAATGTCTTAAAACAATACAAAATCATTGTCTAACCATTCTGAAGGTCAAAAGTCCAAGATTAGTTTCAGAGGGTTAAAGAAAAGGTGTGGCATTTTTGGAGGCTCTGCGGAAATAATCCATTTTCCCGCTTCTTTCAGCTTCTCATAGCCACCCGTATTCCCTGGCTGTGACCTTCTTCCATCTTCAAAGCCCATCACTGTAGTCCATGCTTCTGTCATCACAATGCCTTCTTTTCCAACTTTGACTCTTCCTCTATTCCTCTTACAAGAATTGTAGAGGCCCTTAATGGGAACATAGAACAGAGACAAAGATTACTGCCCTGAGGCAAAAGTCACAGTGGAGTCACTGAGGGAAAATACTGAATGCAGCACAATAGAGATAGAATTAGTGATTCTGGTACATCTATAGGCAGGGTAGACATCTCAGAAGTGAGCTACTTCCTTACCTTTTTGTCTGCTCCTAAGAAGTTCCCCTTCCTGACTTCTTCATTCTTGTCCCTGCTTCTGTTTTGTGTGTATCAATAAATACCTGTAAGGACTGGGAGTCAGGGCAGTCTCATGAAACCTGTACAGGAGATGGTGAGGAGGCCTCCTCTAGGCCCCTTGGTGCACTCCATCTGGTCTCTGAGTAGTCACAGTCTTCACGATGAAAGATTTCTGTGATGCCATTGTATCCACGGGATAACTCAGAATAAACCCCTCATCTCAAAATCATTACCTTAACCACATCTACAAAGTCCCTTTTGCCATATAAGGTAACATTCATATGTTTCAAGGACTATGAAGTGGACATATTATTTTGGGGGAGAAGGTACTCAATCTATCAGTAAATAGGATTCTTAAACTTGTAATGGAAAAATAAATGGCCAAGTAGAGCCAAGAATGCATAAAAAATAAAATTAGTAAGAAGGTGTGTGGCCAGTTGCCTCGGCCACGACTACAGCAGCCTGACCCATGCAGGTTCGCATTGGATTTGGACAGTCAGTAAAGAAACAACGGAGCCACAAACTCGTGGGCTATCATCTTTGATCCTAGCTTACACCTGTGGGCAAGTAAAAACATACACTAGGCTTCAAAACCCACTCATTCAGTGCTCACAAAGCTACTGACTTATCTGAGTTTCCTAGAATCAAAGGTTTCTAGCTCACCAGACTTTATTCACCTCTGTTCCCCATCTCCTTCCTTCTCCCTGCACAAACTCTGCACAAACTGGCTTCTTCAACACTCCATCATCTTGGCTGCTTCTCCTGGCCTCTTCCACATGGCCTCTCTCTGCTCTCCTCTCTGCTCTCTCCTCTAATGCTAATCTCAGGAACTGAGAGAGAGCAAACTCCCATTCTGCCCCCATTCTATAGTGTAGAAATCAAAACCTTTAATCCAATATACAAAATAGGGAAGTCTCTAATACAAAGTCATTTATCTGAGGCATGATGGGATTGCACCACCCCACATCAAAAAGGGTGAGAAAGGCTTAGTCCTAAAAGCAAGCCCTAGGCTACAAGGATCCTGCCTGCCCACAGCCCACACCCAACACATTAATATTACCTGGGCAATGGGCCTCCACGTAGGCAGTGCCATCTTTAACAAAGTGAGCATAATATATTTTATCTGCCCAACAGAAGGGAACACATTAAAAAGCATTATAGTAAAATCAATATAGTATTATAGATAAATAAATAGATTTGCGGGACAGAACAAAGAATCCAAAAAGATATAACAGTATATAGGGAAATTTAACACTTGACAAAAGTGCTAGTTCAACTCAAGGAGAAAAGAATGGGTTATTTAATAAATAATGTTATTATAACTATCAAGTGACAAAAAGAAAATGAAAGTAGACTCATATCTCAGAAAATACAAATGGTCTAACTTGCATAAAAAATGAAGGCTCAAATGCAAATTAAACAAACAAAAAATAGTGTGTGAAAACCTAGGGCATGCATAATGTAGAGCTGTTGAATACCTTCTTAAATGAGACTGGAATCCCAAAAGCTACTGGCTTTATATTTGGTGCAGTTTGTGGCAGGATTCAATACAGATCAGTATGGAGCCACCACCACCTTTGAGCAGTGGAGTAGAGGACTGGCTGCTGTTGTGGTTCCCCATGGCTGTCCTTTTGGGGGCCATAGGCTGGATGATTTTACAGCCATGCGTGAGAAAACCGAGAGCTCTGTGGAAGAGGCTGCCTGTAAACCGAGCAGTGGAAGGAGCTGGAGCAAATGTGTGAGAAAGAGATGCCAACCCTGGAGCTGGAGCAAGCACCGGAGGAGGCCAACCAGGTTCATGAGATTCGCAAAAATGGAGCAGCTACTGGAGAAGGAATCACAGGTTTGTGAGTTGTAGATTGCCCTGGATGTTTTGGAGAACTAGCAGCAGCAGGAGGCTGGGGTCTCAAGCCCAGCAGCAGGAGCTGATGTTTTCAGTTCCTCTTTGGAGCATGAGGAGAATCGGTCTGGAGTTGCAATCTGCAGTCTCCAGAAGGTGAGAGCCCAGCAACAAGGAGTACCTACTACACCCCTGGTGGGTCTGCAATTTTGGGACATAGGGGTGAATGCCATCATGCTCTCTGGAGCAGAGATGGAAATGCTGACTGCCATTGCCATGTGCTCCTTTTTGGGACAGTGTAAGACCTGCCAGGACGGCAGGGATGAGGGGGGTGGCTGAAGCCCCATGTGCATGGACTGATTCTGGGACTATGACTGGAGTGGGCACTGGCTCCTTTGTTGGATGGACTTATGGATTTTGGACAATGTGAAATACCCTGATGGGGGTGGGGGGGGGATTAGCTGGAGGGCCTGCCCCTGCCCCGGGAAGCTTTTCCCATGGCTAGAAAGAAGGCCAAGGACATTTTGCACTTTTGGCAAAGTGCTCAGAGACTGGTGAAATGTACCTTTGTAATTATTGAAATTGTATGATTTGTCATGCTGTTGTAATTTGTGTAATGTACCTAATTTCCTTGTGCAGGAATACCTGTGCTTTAGATTGTGAAGTGAGCAAAAGAGGTGGAATGTTTGTCAAATAAGTTTGCAAATATGATGTATATGTTTGCTCACTTATAGTTTGCATTGGGTGTGGGGGATAGGCTGTAAGAAGGCAGGGTCATTATAGCCTAAGGCTTAGTTTTAAGACTAAGGTTTTCCCCACACCCTTGACTGTTGCATGATGTGGGGTGGTGCACTCTCATGAGGAATCCCATTATGCCTCAGATAAGTGACTTTGTATCAGAGACTTCCTTGTTTGTATATCGGATTAAAGGTTTTGATTTCTATACTATAAAATGGGGCAGAGGAGCCCATGCTGTAGAGGAGCAGAGAAAGGCCACGTGGAGGAGAGGAGAAGCAGCCAAGATGGCAGAGTGCTGAAGGAGAAGCCAGTTTGTGCAGAGTTTGTGCAGAGAGAAGGAGATGGGGAACAGAGTTGATTAAGGCTGATGAGGTAGAAACCTTTGATTCTAGGAAACTCGGATAAGTCCGCGGCTTTAGGAGCCCTGAATGGAAAGGGAAGTGTTTTCCCACTTTGTGTATTTCTTGCCCGCCGGGTGCAAGCTAGGATAAAGATGATGGCCCACCAGTTTTTGGCTTCGTTGTTTCATTACCGTCTGTTCGAGTCAAATACGAACCTGCATGGGCCAGGTGGCTACTGCCTTTACACTATTTTTTAAAAAACATATTTGAACATAAATAAATGAAAAACACATATCTGGAAAATGTGCCATATAAAAATCAACTGACAAAGCAATATGGTTCAAAAATTTTGAAATGTCAAAGCCAAGTAAGTGTTAGTGTCTCTGACACACAAAGAGCTCTTGCAAATGGACAGGAATGAGACAAAAACCCATTAAAACCAGCATAAACTGCCTGCCTGTCAGTTGCTCTATTTTTCCATCTCTCTATCTGTAAGGGAGGCTGGCTCATCATTCAGCAGAATTCTGAGAGCTCTAAAATACTATTATTTTTATAATTCCATAGCTGTCAGATCCAAACGAATGATGACTTTGCTAGTGACTAATGTGAAAATGGTTATCTGTTCTTGCCAGTGAGATATTTTTCACTTCTTCCTCTGACATTGTTTAAAATGAAAAAAAGAAGAATGTTCTTATTCATTTTTTTTTTCTGTTGGAGATCACTTCCAAGTTTCTCTAATGAGCTAAGTTTTGGGGGTTTTTATATGGGCCCAATGCTAATTTGCTTCACAGAGTAATTCTTCCATCTTTCAGATTTTAAGGTGGAGTAATTTGTTTGTTGCAGTATGTCAACTTTTCCTGTCTTGTTTTATTCAGTAAGCTACATTAAATTTGAAAAGAAAAAATAATGACCCAGAGTTGGCAACATAGGAGGAAAATAAAACCTCATTCTGTGCCTAAGACTCTGTGCTCACTTACTTGTTACACCCATGAAAAGAACTCTCTATTTTAACTCAAACCCTTTTTCTTTCTTCTAAAATATGAATCCAGACTGAAGACAATATGTTTTGCAGTCAAAACTCTATTAAAGTACAAATCTAGAATCAACAGAAATTCTAGATGACATCTGTGGTGTTAAAAGTCAGAAAGAGACAAAAAGTTTTCTTCAAGGAAAGAATATGATGGAAGAAAATAGAGGATGGAGTTAAGACTATGTCTGAGAGCCTCAGGCCTCAGTCTGAGTTTCTTACCAAGATATTTTTCCTCTCTAAGCTTCAGTTTCCTCATCTGTATAATGGAAAGAAAACTAGTATCTGCTTCACAGAGTTGTTCTGGAGATTTAATCAGCTAATCCACAAAATTTAGCCAAGAGCCTGGCATATAGTAAGATTTAAAATGATAATTATTATTATTATTTTGTTTTTATGTAGATACACAAGCACTAGATTAGGAGAGTGGCTGTATAGTTGACCCTTAATCAACTTAGGGGCTGGAGCACCAACACCACCCCAGTCGAAAACCCATGTATAACTTTTGACTTCCCAAAGACTTAACTATAGTCAGGTCTTGGCATGGGGTGAGGGTGGGAGGCTCAACGAATCACAGATGGAAAACAATATTTTCCTTAAGCAGTTGCAAATCTGTGGTTGGGAATGTGAAAATACTGTTTTCTACCTGCAGTTTGTTGAATCTGCAGATGTGAAATCCACAGATACAAAGGGCCCATTGTAGTTATTGGGAAAAAGTTTGTGTATGAGTGGACCCACACTTCAAACGTGTGTTGTTCAATAGTCAACTGTATTTCCATCTCTCATCTGGGAAACCACTGGCCTTCGCTGTATTAGGTGGAGAGTACCTCACAGAGGCTTTCAAACTTTGATCCTCAGCACCCAGCGTTCCACGGATGGGCCTGTAGGTTGTGGAGACATCACTGTGACGTGGTGATGGTGAGTCAGAAGCTTTCTTTTTTTTTTTTTTTTTCTGTAATATATAAAAGGAACCTGCCTAAGATTCACTTCAAAAACCATTGATCCTTATAATCTGCAAGGCTCTTACAATTCTATTATTCAGTGGGCATTTCTCTGTTTTACAGTGACTTTTCCTAACTCTTTCATCATCTCTTTCTTGTCATTATCTATCCTTAGCCACCTGATCCTGAGAGAAAGAAAGCATTTGAGTGGGGCCCCATGTGTTTTATTATGGATTGCTTTGATGTATTGTGCCTTCTAGGAGGTGCCTGCATTTTAAAAGAGTACCAATGAGAGGGAGCAAATAAAGATTGTTTTTCTATTAACAGAAATCCTGGCGATGTGGAGACGATTTGGGGAGAGGGGATCATTTACAAAACTGCTAAATGACAGCTCCAACCACTGCCTTGATGAAAAAATAATGACTGACATTTGTGAAAAGATTCCAGATTTATACAACTTAATCTCCATTTTCTCAGTCAGTTAACACAAGTTTCCTGTAGGGGAGATTCTTTTTTTCCTACTGCCTTTCCAAGCTGAGGGCATGGGGCCCCCCGGTGACTCAGTGACTTGCCTCAATGGGCAGTTACACCCCGCCTCCAGCCTTGGGTTCTGTCCTCAGGCGAGCAGGGTGTCCTTGCCTGTGTGGGAAGCCAGGCGGGATTACCCACAAGGCGCAGACGTTCAAACACCGCGTTTGCAGAAATGGCACAAGCAGGATGGCTGGTTTTTCTGTCGCTTCTTTTATGGGAATAAAGAAATGGCTGTAGCAGAACTATCAACTCTCAATGAGCTCTTTGTGCAAATAAATTCCAGAGTTTTTATGAACATGAGGGCATGAGGGCTGCTTTCCCCCTTAGTCAGAAAGTTGCTGTCTCAGCCGTGCCTGGCATTCCTCCAGAAAACTCTTGGCCATATGCACTATGACTTGCGGACTCCTGGATCAGTGAACTTCAGAGACTGGAGAAAAAGAGATATAAAGGCTTAGGGAAAACCAAGAAGTCCTTGTTTTTCATCAGTATATTTTTCCTTCCCTGTCAAAACTCTCTTTATTGATCAATGTCACCCTATTAAATTTAATTTTCTAAAAAAAAATCTCTAGGAGCACAATTTTTTTTAAATTTAGTGAGAGGACAAGAGGCAGAGACAGACTCTCGCATGCACCCCAACTGGGATCCGCCGAGCAAGCCCACTAGGGGGTGACGCTCTGCCCATCTGAGGCCCGTGCTCCATTGCAACTGAAGCCATTTTTATTTTTTAGTGCCTGAGGTGGAGGCCTTAGAGCCCTCTCAGCATCCAGGGCCAACTCCCTCCAATTGAGCCATGGCTAAAGGAGAAGAGGAGAAGAGAGAGAAGCAAGGGGGCAGGGTGGAGAAGCAGATGGGCGCTTCTCATGTGTGCCCTGATTAAGAATCGAACTCAGGACATCCACACGCCAGGCCGATGCTCTACCACTGAACAAACCGGCCAGGGCCTAGGGGGCACAATATTTTAAAGTTCAAAAACAGAGACGTAAAAGTCACTTATAAGTGTAGGGGAGGATTGCCTTTTTCTATCTTATTTACATGGAGCAAGTTGTCTGATTTGTACTTACACCCTCATTTCAATCCTGACGGGTAGGAAGGTAGAAGTGTAACAACTCTCAATACACATTTGTTGAATGAGTGAACAAATGAATATGTCCTTTAATTTGGAGCCAAGACATTATGAAAGCAGAAGCAACGGAAACAACATGATAACCTACTCTGGGATTGTCTCGTTATGACTGATTCCTTGGAAATACCAGCAAAGAACTCAGATTGTTGCATATTTCAATCAGGGACAACATTACCTTGATACAGACTAAGGAGCATCTCTGAGAAGGGAGAGCCAAACTGGGGTACTGATGAGGTTTGGAGGTCTGGGTTAAAGGCAAGTCTTTCCATGCAGGATTGTGATATAATCATTTAGGATTGGCAGACGCAGTAAAGTGAGAGTTTTGCAGTAAGCTTGGAAGACTCTTGGAGACAAAACTGTCACTTGATGCTATTTAATACAAAGTTGAAAGTTGAACAGTCTAATACAAAGTTCAAGTTGAGTTGTTCTCGGTTATTTGCAACTTTTACTAAACCTTGAGCAAGAATTTCCTGGAATAGAAAAGTCATGGTGACAAAGACAATAGAATAGCAAGGTCATGTCAATAAACAGAATAGTACAGTCATATTTCTCTAGACCAGAGTCTGTAAAATTCACTTCAAAGGCCAAATCTATTTTCTGTAAACAATGTTTTATTAAAGCATGGCCAAGTTCAGTCTCTTAAGTATTGTCTGTGGTTGTTTTCATACTGAAAATGCAGAGTTAAGTAATTGTGACACAGACTGTATAGCCACAAACTCTAAGATAGTTACTTTACAGGAAAAGGTTGCAACCCTTAATACAGACTGTGTGGGAGTAGGTGGTTTTGTGGTAGGCAGTTAGACAGACACGAGCAGAGGAAGGATGATGGGCCAGGTACAGAAGGTCACCAGGACAGAAAGCCCCGGGTACCTAGCAACAGGCAAAATGGGAAAACAAGGACTTCACCCTCAGGGTAAACTTTCCACCCCTAGCATATTGCTGGTCCTGTGGTTTAGATCCCCTGATCTTTCATATCACTGGTCATGTGATTCAGACCATCTCCTGACCTTTTCTCCCTTAGCATGTTGCTAGTTATGAGGTAGACCCCCTTGGAGGAGAAACAAGGGGCTAAAGATTGGCCTCATGCAACTCACATGCAGGCCCCTGCATGACCACTTCCTTAACGCATTAAGCCCTAGAGATAACATCTAGGCCTCAGTTGTGTTTCAGCTCCAGGCCCACCCATAAAAGTAGCAAAACCAGACAAGCGTGATGCTGTCGCTGACATCAAGACCAGCTACATTGACTAATGACCCTCTGCTCTGGTCCTGACCAATCAGTGGAGACCACAGTTCTGAAAGGACACATCTGCAAAGCTGATAAATATTCTACTGGGATCTTTCCCTGAGACCTCCAGCTAAATATCCTGAATACCTAAGACCCAGTGCACCTCTCTCTATAAAGCACACCTGCACCTTTCCCCGCCTCCTTCCTCCGTGTGCACTTTCCTTGTTTCTCTTTTTCTTCTAAGCTCCAAGGGCCGTTCTTTTGCCTCTGTGACTTGTTTCCTGAGCCCATTTCTTCTGCGGCTCAATTCTACGTTTGTGACTTTCTACATAAACTTTCTCTTATACTTTGCATCATGGCTTTGAATTTTTCTTATCCAAAACTCATGTATCAAGGTTCCTGAACCAAGGTTCAGTCTGACTGCACTGATCCAACACCTGGTGCCATTTCACTGCCAACACTTTCATTTCTCATTATATTTTTTCATTCATAAATGTTGGCCATGGCTAGTTGACCCAGTGGTAGAGTGTTGGGCTGGCATGTGGATGTCCCAGGTTCAATTCCCAGTCAGGGCACACAGGAGAAGTGCCTATCTGCTTCTCTACCCTTCCCCCTCGCTTTTCTCTCTCTCTCCCTTCCCCTCCAGCAGCCATGGCTCTATTGCAGTGAGTTGGTCCCAGGCACTGAGGATGGATCCATGGCCTCCTTCTCAGGTGCTAAACAATGGCTCCAGTTGCAAAGGAACAAGGGCCCCAGATGGGCAGAGCATCACCCCCTAGTGGGCTTGCTGGGTGGATTCTAGTCGGGGCACATGCAGAAGTCTGTCTCTGCCTCCCCTCCTCTCACTGAATAAAAAAAAAAATGTTTTTTAGGCACCTACTGTGTGCAAGGCATCTTTATAGGTGCTGGGAATACAACACTCAACAAGATAAATGCCTGCCTTTGTGGGTAACAAACAAGTAAATAAAACAAATAAGAAAGTAAGAGGTGCTCTAAAGAAATATTGAGCATGGAAAGAAGATAGAGAGGGGCAGCTTTAGTAGAAGAGGGTAAAGGGGATTCCTTTTGGGATGTGGGTGAAGGAAGGCTTCTCCTAAGAGTGCACTTTTGACTCTTTTGTGTGTGTGTGTGTGACAGAGAGAAGGACAGACAGACAGGGAGATGAGAAGCATTCATTTTTTGTTATGGCACCTTAATTGTTCATTGATTGCTTTCTCATATGTGCCTTGATGGGGGGGGGGGGACTACAGCAGAACTAGTGACTCCTTGCTCAAGCCAGCAACCTTGGGCTTCAAGCCAGCAACCATGGATGGGGTCATGTCTATGATCCCATGCTCAAGTCAGGGGCCCCACGCTCAAGCTGGTGACCTCAGAGTTTCAAACCTGGGTCCTCCGTGTCCCAGTCCGATGCTCTATCCACTGTGCCACCACCTGGTCAGGTCACATTCGACTCTTTGCTGCATCTACTATGAGGATGAAGACCATCCCAGAAAATATTTCCATCACTCTGAAGCGACGCATAGTTATCTGTGAAGGGCCCCAGAGGCACCCTGTGGAGGGACTTCAGTCACATCACTGTAGAACTCAGTCTCTTTGGAAAGAAAAAGAAGAGGCTCCAAACTGATGAATGGTGGAGAGACAGAGAGGAACTGGTCATGGTTCACACTGTCTGTAGTCCTGTACAGAATGTGATCAAGGGTGTTACACTGGGCTTCTGTTATAGGATGAGGCCTGTATACACTCACTTCCCTATCAATGTCATTATTCAGGAGAAAGGTCCTCTTGTTGAAATCAAATTTCTTGGGCGAAAAATACATATGCAGGGTTTAGATGAGGTCAGGTGTTGCTTGTTCAGTATCTCGAGCCCAGAAAGATGAGTTGATTCTTGAAGGAAATGACATTGAATTTGTATCAAATTCAGCTGCTTTGATTCAGCAAGCCACAACAGTTAAAAACAAGGCTATCAGAAAATTGTGTGTGGGGGCGTGATATCTATGCTTCTGAAAAAGGAACAGCTCAGCAAGTTGATGACTAAGATCTAAGTTGTCCAGCTATAGAAACAGCAAGAAGCCAAATGGTTCCTCAGACTTATATGCAATGTTTTATTTTATTAAAAAAAAATTTTTTTTTATTGACTGATTTCAGTGAGACAGAGAGAGGAAGGCAGAGAGAGAGAGAGAAGTATTTATTCATTGTTCCACTCAGTTATGCATTCTTTTGTCAGTTCCCATATGTGCCCTGACAAGGGATAGAACCCCCTACCTTGGAGTATCAGGATGATGCTGTAAGTGACTGAGCTAACCACCGGGGCCTATTTGCGGTATTTTAAAGATGCAGTAAAAGCTGTATATTGATTTTTGGGGAAAAATGAGGTAACATTTGAGTAAGAACCTCAATGAAGTGAACTGACTATGTGAAGTTAGGGAATAGGGCTCTGGGGAGAGATTTCCATGCAAAAGAGTACAGAAATGCAAATAGCCAGAGTTGTTACATGCTTGCTCTCTTGACAATAGCAAGCAGACCATTGCAGCAAGAACAGTGTAAGCAAATGGCAGAGTGGGAAGAGCTGAAATTGAAGAGGTAGCCAGGGCCGGGTGAAATAGTAGGGCAGGGGTCCTCAAACGTTTTACACAGGGGCCCAGTTCACTGTCCCTCAGACCGTTGGAGGGCCGGACTATGAAAAAAACTATGAACAAATCCCTATTCACACTGCATATATCTTATTTTAAAGTAAAAAAACAAAACGGGAACAAATACAGTATTTAAAATAAAGAACAAGTAAATTTAAATCAACAAACTGACCAGTGGGAACTATGCTCCTCTCACTGACCACCAATGAAAGAGGTGCCCCTTCCGGAAGTGCGGCGGGGGCCGGATAAATGGCCTCAGGGGGCCGCATGCCCTGTAGTAGAGCCTCGTGGGAGGGTCCAAGTTTGAATTTTATTTTGAATATGATGGGAAGCTAATTATGGGGGGGTTATTTATTTATTTATTCAATTTCTAATTCTGGGTTTCTAATTCTGGGCCACTTCCTTTGAAGTTTCGGGGGTTTGTTTTGTTCTGTTTTTGACAGAGAGAGAAAGACAGGAACATGGAACTGCTCCTGTATCTTCCCTGACCCGGGAATCAAACTAGCAACCTCCCCACTCTGGGACAAATGAACAAAACTGAGCTCTCTGGCCAGGGCTTACTTTTTATTTTTAGAGAGACAGAAAGAGGAAAGGAGAGAGAAGGGAGGAGAAACGAAAGCATTTGTTGTTCCACTCAGTTGTGCATTTTTTGTTCCCTTGAAGTTTTTAAAGATAATGATCCAGAATACTGAAAAACAGCCGCTCTACCTGAAGCTTTACCACTGGCTGCCTTTTTTTTTTTTTTTTTTTCCGTTTATCTTTCACTTAGAAATAGCTTCCAATATCACTTGTGATTTCTTTTTGGACCCATGGATTATTTAAGAGTGCATTACTGACTTATAAATTAAATTGAGAGATTTTCTACCTATGTTTTGGTCAATATTTTCTATTTTAAAATGATCAGTGTGTGCTTAAAGCATATATTCTATATATTTTAATTTTTTTAAAAAATTGTTTTTATGATCAAGAATATGGTCTAGTTTGGTGAATGTTCTATGTGTACTCAAAAAAAAAAAAAGTATTTCCTACAGTTGTTATGTATAGGGTTCTACAAATCACCGTAAAACCAAATTGGTTTTACAGCTGTTCTGATCTAAATTCTCCTTGACTTTTATTTAGTTGTATCAATTTACTGACACAGGGCTGTTAGATTTCTGCCAATTTTACTTCATATATTCTGAAGATCTGTCATCAGGAGCATATAATTTAGGATTGTTATGTCTTCTTGATGAAATGACTATTATTTAAAAATAACCAACTTTTTCTCTGATAATATTCCTTGTGTTGAAGTCTACTTTGTCCAATATTAAGATAGCCAACATCTGCATGGAATATGTTTTTCATCCTTTCAACCTTTTATTTTTTGCTTCACTGTATTTTTGCACCCATTTCCCCAAGCAGCCCCCTTGTCTTTGGCAACCATCAGCTTATTCTCAATATCTATGAATCTGTTTCTTTCTTATTTTACGTATTCACTTATTTTATTGGTTTCAGATTCCACATATAAGTAAAATCATATGGTACTTCTCATTCTCTGTGTGACTTATTTCACTTAGTGTAGCACCCTCTAGGTTCATCTATGTTGTCACAAATGGCAAGATTTCATTCCTTTTTATTGCTAATATTCCATTGTGTGTGTGTGTGTATGTGTGTGTACCATATCTTTTTTATTTATTTATTCATTTTAGAGAGGAGAGGGAGAGACAGAGAGAGAGAGAGAGAGAGAGAGAGAGAGAGAGGAGACAGAGAGTGAGAAGGGGGGGAGGAGCTGGAAGCATCAACTCCATATGTGCCTTGACCAGGCAAGCCCAGGGTTTCGAACCGGCGACCTCAGCATTTCCAGGTCGACACTTTATCCACTGCGCCACCACAGGTCAAGCCCATATTTTCTTTATCTACTCATCTATTGATGGACCTACATTGCTTTCATATCTTGGCTATTGTAAATAATGCTGCAATTTGAAGGGTTTTAAACAAGTAGTCATAGGGATATGATTTCCATTATAAAGGTTCATTATAAAGGCTTGTGGAGACTTGACTATAGAGGAAGGAAGTGAAGGTTGGGATGCCACCACATGAAAGAGGTCATGCTTACTTAGATCAAATGCAGAAACACAAAGTGGTAGGTGTTTACCATGTGATTTGAGATAAATTTTAAAAGCACAGCTAATAAGACCTGCTAATGAGTTGGACATGGGGTCTGAGAGAGAGTCAAAGATGATTCTGTGAGTTTAGCATTGAGCAACTAGGTAAATGATGATGCCATCTACTGAGATGGTGGGGGACTTTACAGGCAAACGGGTAAAATCAAGAGTTCTGTTTTGATTTTGTTAAATTTCACATGCCTATTAGATATTCAAATGAAGACATTGACAGTTGGATATGAATATGTGTAACTTAGATAGATTGGGCATAAGATTTAATTTGGGATTCATCAACATATGAGTAATATTTAAAACCATGGAATTTGGTGAGATCTCCTAGGAAATAACTACAAATAAAGAAAAGGGCTGATTGTTAAATTGAAGGGCCAGTTGTGAGCTGGAACTGGCTCAGGCCTGCAAGTGAGAGCTGACTAAGCACATCTCTTCCCAACTCCCCATTCAGTAACATCATGCGAATGGCTTGAAATCAGCCACAGTGGAAATACTTGTACCATGAAAATTGGCAAACACTATACACCAGAGTTTTTCCTCTGCATAGAGCCAGCTGTTAAACATCTATCAGCACAACACTGCCTGGGACTCGCACATTTAGAGGTCAGGAAAAGCAGGAAGAAGCAGTATAAGAGATTGAGAAAGACTAGAACATGAGTGAGATTGGAAGACTACCAAAAGAGTGTGGTCTTCATATCCAATTTTATTATGTTGCTTTATGTCTTGTCCAAAAGTCAATAGATTATATGATGTTTCTCTTCCCTCCCTTCATAAAGGCTATCAGCACTTGGAGTTGAAAGAACAAATCACATACAGAACATAAATATTTTTAACTCTCCAATCTATCCTTCACTTACTGACATTAAATCATTCTTTTTCTCTTTATTTTTTTTCTGCAAAAAGCTTTATTATTTCCATTTGGTCCAATGCATGGGAGAGGGCTTCAGTATGGTTAAAAGGATGCCTAGTGGTTTCAGGTAGAGGCTCAGGCAAAAGCCAGACACAAGGGGAGGCAGAGGGGCCCCTAAACGAAGGCTCCAGTCGTGCTTGCGGGGGAGCCTTTCAAAGAGATACTCGCCTAGCCCAGCCTGGGGGCTGGTCAGGTGTGGCCCATCTTCTTGATGAGTTTCACTGCTCACCCAGGAAGTGATTCTCCAGGGAGTCACAACAATGAGGGTCTGTGTGGGTCTAGTCCAAGGCATGCAGATCCCAAACGGACTGGTTTAGGTTCTTCTCCGTGGCCATGGTGGCTTCCGTGGCATCCTGAGCTTTACCCCACTCGTCCTGAGAAGCCTTCAGCATGTCCCAGAAGAGAACGTGGCCACCCCACTGGTTTTGCATCTTTAAGAGACACTTGGCGCCCTTGTGCTTCTCCTCAGCCAACTCATGGAAAAAGTGGACCACGGCCTCCAGAGCCACATTGTAGCAGTGGAAACAGAAGCCCAGAGAGAGGTAGGTGTAGGAGGTCGTAGATGCAGGTTAAACAGGCAACTGATGGCAGCTTCCACTTCAGTGGAATAATTCTGATGAATTTGGGAGCTCATGATTGTTCAGCAATAAGGAATTAAGGTTATAAAAAAAATAATAATAATGGTGCCTGACCAGGTGGTGGCGCAGTGGATGGAGCGTCGGACTGGGATGCCGAGGACCCGGATTCAAGACCCTGAGGTTGCCAGCTTGAGCGTGGTCTCATCTGGTTTGAGCAAAAGCTCACCAGCTTGGACCCAGGGTCATTGGCTCGAGCGGGGGGGGGGGGGGGGGGGGGGGGGGGGTTACTCGGTCTGCTGAAGGCCCGCAGTCAAGGCACATATGAGAAAGCAATCAATGAACAACTAAGGTGTTGCAACGAAAAACTGGTGATTGATGCTTCTCATCACTTCGTTCCTGTCTGTCTGTCCCTATCTATCCCTCTCTCTGACTCTCTCTGTCTCTGTAAAAAAAAAAAAAAAAAAAAAGAAAGAAAGAAAGAAAGAAAGAAAGAAAGAAAAGAAAAAAGAAAAAGAAATGTGAAGCTGATATTCAAATCTAAGCAGACTGCAATGACAGTCTATAAAGAAAAAAAAAAATGGTGTTGGCCGGTTTCGAGGCTGAAGCTGGCTGAGGTGGTTCCGAAGGTGACTGGAAAAGAGGTTGGAGGGTGGTCGGAGGTTGGAAGGAGGGTGACCCTGGGTCTGTTCCATCCAAACACTGTCAAAGCAAGGGACAAATCAGGGAGCCACTGAGGGTACTGCCTTTAACTCATTCTTATTCATTACATAAAAAATATTTTCATGAATTCTAATGGGAAAAACTATGATGCATGTAGGAAACAGCGTGTTAAGCTTAGCTCGCTTGCATTTTGCATGATTAGTGCACAAGCACGTTGGCCTTGGCTGCTTGGGTGGATTGCAGATTGCTTGCTGCCACTGAGAGGAGCCATTTTGCTTTTTTTTTTTTTTTTAAGATTTTATTCATTTAGGAGAGAGAGGAGCGGAGTGAGGAACAAGAAGCATCAACTCCCATATGTGCCTTAACCAGGCAAGCCCAGGGTTTCCAACTCACAACCTCAGCGTTCCAGGTCAATGCTTTATCCACTGCGCCACCACAGGTCAGGGATCTGTTTTGTTGTTCATTCGCCTGCTGCCATGAGAAGCGGTTTTTCTACCAGTTTGCTTGGCCGCTGTTGCGAGACTCTAGTAAATGAAATGGCCCAACACTTTCCGGCTCCACGGTTCCTCCACCATCTGCCTGAATCCAATGTGAACCTGCCTGGCCTCCCCCACCAGCTAGAATGTGTTCTATCTCAATCCAAGCAAGATATCCAAGTGATTTCCACAAAGAGAAAAGCAATCTATTGAAAACAAGTTCAAATAATAGAGGGTAAATCGAAAGTAAATACAGTCTATAGAAAATGTAAATTGGTAAAAGCTTACTTTAGTCATTGACAAAGAAAAGTGAGAGTGGCTGGTAGGTGGTAGAGAAAGTGAGTGGGAATGATACTTTGGGGTATATGTATATTCCTATTTATTAAATTATTTTTTCAACTTCTATAGCTCACGGTTATCTCACTCTCAAAAATGCATTTTAAAATAAGATTATAGTGCAGAAAAACACATTTAGAGCTAGAGAAAGGCTAAACACAAGATTACTTTGAAACAAATGGTAATAATATCCAGATGCTCCTGGGCTTGATGATGGGGTTGTGTCCTGAGAAACCAGTTGAAAGTAACATAAGTAGAAAATGCATTTAATACATCTAATCTACTGAACATCATAGCTTAGCCCAGCCTACCTTACACGTGCTCCAGAACACACTATCCAACAATACTGGCCATAAGTACAGTGCTGATATGATTATTTATCCTTGTGATCATGTGGTTGACTGGGAGCGGCCTTTGTCCAGCATCATGATCTTACCAAACTCAAGCGGTTCACCACTTGAGGTGCTCTGTTCAAACACAAGAGTGGTTGTCTCAAGGTAGTTTTTATTACTTATAGCAAATACAGGAGACAGGATTCATAATCGAAGTTTTACCTCCTGCAGAGAGGCCTAGCCATTGCTTATATATACTACTTAGTCAATTATGTGTTCTTTTCTTCTTTGAAGTTGGCTATTTTTATCTGTTGAGTTCCTCCCAGCTCATTCTGTTTATTGCTGCATCTGCAAAATACTGTGCTATATTTTAACATTTAGCAAGAAATAACACTAAAAACTGCCCAAACCTTAAGACCCTTGTCCTATGCAACAAGGAGAAAGTATTTTATCTCATATGTCTATCACATCATTGAAAAGTAAAAAATCATAGTCAATGCATTGTAAGTCAGGAGCTGTCTGTATATACTTAGCAGGACTAAAGAGTCTTAGAAAATTCTATCCATTCATTTTTCTTCCCTGGCTCAGGTGTGCAAAGCAGAATATCTGGGCATGTAATGATGTTATCTGATTAGACAATAATTGTGTCAGCGTATTGGTGAGTGTGTCTTTGCCTAAAACTAAAGTATCAAGTAGCATTCTAACAATATACAGTTACTTTCTTTGGGGGTAAAAACTTGTTATATCAAAAAATATGGAATTGTCCAAATGGGGTAAAACTTTTCAACACCATTGTGCTGAAAAGTCATGAACAGGACAGTGGTTATTCAAAGCAACTCTGTTTCTGATTTTGCTGTGGAAGAAGAAAGCTCTCTCTGTTGTACAGAAAGCAGCCTGTCCTTTCTGTTAGTAGGTTAATATGTTGCTCCTTTGAAAGACTTCAGCCTCACAGAACCCGCATCATCATTACCATCATGGTTATAGCCACTGATTATTTAGAACCTAATATATACCAAGAAAGATAGTGATTATTTATCTCCCATTATACAGAAGAAGCAGAGTGTCAGAGAAAAGAGTAATACAAGATGGGCAACTAAAACAATGTCTAGATTTTTTTTTTTTGTCTAGCAACCAAAATTACAAGGAAAAATATTTTAAATAATGATTTCTTTGAAGTTGTAAAACTAAAAAAACCCCTTGTTCATATGCGTCTTGACATGCACAATGTTTCAACAGCAGGAACGTAGCAAAACAGGTCATATACTTAGTAAGAATAACTCTAAAATACTGGAAGCTACAACTATAAAGCATTATTAGTAAAATCCACCTGTGAGCCATACAAGAACGACAGTGGCAGTTTGAGGGCACATTTTATACTGTTTTTCTCAAGCACCAAATAAATAGTTATGGGTTCTGCTCAGGAATACTAATGGACTTATTCTAAAATGCAAAACACACACTTGGTGTGGTGAAGCAGAAATACAAACCCACCTTTCCCTGGCACCAAAGCGCATTCACTTTCCATTCCCACAGGTAGCCTCTTCCTTCCTTTACACAGCTCACACCCCCTTTGTAACGGTGACAGATTCATTTCCTAAGCCAGAATCCCAAGCTCCCATGTGCTTTGCTGCAAGTCCTGGCACTTTCTTCTCTGCTAACTTTCATTTTGCCTTGGGGGGAAAAAAAACTCAGCCAATTCCCAGAAATGTCCACATTCCACTCCGCGCCAAAACCTTGGACAGGAAGTAGATGCCAGGGTCCTTTTCCTTCCCACAACATCTATGACCAACAGCACAAATAATATTTTCTCTTTCAACCACAAGGATTACTATTATTTTTATTATTTCTGCCCACTTGGGGCTTGATCTTCTGTTTGGAAAAAAAAATTCACCTTTTCTGAATGTGAATGTCTTCGTTTGCATTGTGTGATTTGCTCTTCTCCCCTCACCCCCTAATTCTCAGTAAATTGAGAAAACTGATGATAAACAGCAGTTGCACAAGAAAAAAGATTCCCACATGTTCATGCTGTTTCAGAGGTTTGTGTCATCTTGTGGGTTCCCTAAGTTTGGGGCTGAGACTTCATTTTCTTCTATTTATCCTCACCACCAACTTGTTTCCCTGTGCTACAATGCCCAATTTGCTATTTCTCCTACAGTAGAAGACTCAAAGGTGGCAAAATTCAGGGCGTTCTAGGAGGAAACAGCTAGAAGCTACTCCAAACAAAAATCAAAAGCCAGAGTTGTCAGGTGTATGCTTGCAGCCTATTGGGCTGTACAGTCTCCCCCAGGTAGACAGCCAATAGGAGGCTAAGCATGGAAATCAGCATGCCAGAACAGCAATTCCTACCCTGTGAGAATGCTATAGAATGTGATAGAAGGGAGGAAGAGAAGAGACTGCAAGTTCTGAAAAACCCACATTTTAATCCTGGCTCTTTCACTTTAATTAATACATTCTTTCATTTATGTATTCATTCAATAAATATTTATTAAGCAACTCCTCTGTTCTGAGCATTGTTCTAAACTGTGTAGGTATAAAAAGGAACAAAATGTCTGCACCTTCAAGAAGGCTAAGGTTAAGAGTATACTTGATGCATGCTGTTGGTCGATTTACTTTACCTCTAAAATACTTGAAGGATAAGTAACTACCAAACAGGTACAAATTAAAATAAAATAATATATGTAAAGTGTTGTATGGTGCCATGAATATCAGAAACAAGGAATAAATTATAACCATTATTCCTACATATTCCCACCCCCACCTCATTCCTATAGTTCCCAAGTTCCTCCTTCAGTTAAGGCAAACACCTAAAAATGTCATCAACTTTGACAAGCAATGATATTGCAGATTTGGTATTTGTGATCCTGCGATTTTTAAAGGCATGGGCACTTACTGGAACTGGGTGGGAAGAAGTCTCTAAAGCCCAGCCCAAGGTACAGGGAGGCCATGCTTTAAACCTTTTATCAGGGTGGAAGAACAACAGTGGAGTGAAGAATGTAGAGGGTATTTAAACTGTTTGGGGAGAAGTTATTACAAAATTTAACCAGGGTAATGCAAAGTTATTCAACTGTCTCAAGGGCCTTCTGGAAGAGAGGCACTATATACTTTTGTAACGTTCTCATACAGTGTGTTAAGACATTTAAAATGATATGCCTCTTAGATTTACTACAGAATCAAGCAGATGCTTAGTTAGCAGTTGTGTCCATCAAGATGGAATTTCCCAGTTTCTACTAACTTGTGGAATGACTTTATGTTTAAGTAAATGTTCATGTGTAAGTTTTGAAAAGATGATTGGCATAGAAATTAATCTGGAAGGAGAAAAAAAGAATTTTTATCCTAAGCTAAAAAATAGATCCTAGAGTTGGTTGTTTTGTTTTGAGTTTTAACCCCTGCACCCACTCTACTGCTTTACATACACTTTGGTACAGATGTGAAACAAACATGCCTTTATGTCTGCGAATTGAGTAATCTGATCTTCAGCCAAAAAATATAACTGGCTGTTCATAACCAGGTGTGATGCAAAGAATGTACCTGAAAGGCTATGCTTCACATATACAAGTCAATGGGGTAGTTGTGTGAGTCCCATTAATTTTCTAGTAAAGAAAACAACCAAGGAAAAAAGACGCTTTTGTTGCAGAAACCTCTGACCAAATTAGAAACAGATTTGATATGGCATTCATCTGGGGAATTGTCTAGCCAAATCCAGTCTATTGCTACCCTGGGGATAGCTGTGTGGTAGATTGCTCAGGACGTCCTTGTTCTAAAGGAAACATAAGACAGAATGCAACACGTTCCTCATGTTCAAGGGATCACACAACCCCACATGCCAGGATCCTTGAAATAAGAAATTTACCTCAATGTTTAGTGGTAAACTTTTAACAATGCATGGAAGGTGTTTTTCCCGCCAAGGAAGAAAGAAGGGCGTAGCCACCAAGTGTGGAATAGCAAAAGCTTTATTTAGTAGAGCACATCCCGGAGAGGTTCTCTGGTCCACGAGATGGGGGCTAGAGAAGTCCTGCTGCCTCCCCTGTTTGGGGGTAATTTATAGCGTTGGTAGAGTGGTCGGGTTGATGTGACATGGCAAAATTTCATTGGCTGACAGACAGTCGTTCTTTTTAAAGGGCTTCTGGGAAGTTTCTTTTGGCAGGCATGGGTGTGGGCAGTTCCAGCCAAAGTTCCCAGGCCTGGTTCCTCACGTGACCTTCCCCCATTGCCAACCGACTTCACAATGCAATTTCTGTTTCTAAGGTTTGTGAAATGTCTTCATTTTCTGACATTTAGAAGGGATTATGCTACCAAATTGTAAATTGACAGAAATGGAGTCTATAAATTGGTTTGGCATTTTAATAACTTGGTGTAACAGGGCAAATGCCAAGAAATGGTATTCTGCAACAAAATTCCTTTCTTATCGTCAAAGGTTTGGTTTTTTTTCAGAGACAGAGAGAGTCAGAGAGGATAGATAGGGACAGACAGACAGGAACGGAGAGAGATGAGAAGCATCAATCATTAGTTTTGCATTGCTACACCTTAGTTGTTCATTGATTACTTTCTCATATGTGCTTTGACCGTGGGCCTTCAGCAGACCGAGTAACCCCTTGCTCGAGCCAGTGACCTTGGGTCCAAGCTGGTGAGCTTTGCTCAAACCAGATGAGCCCACACTCAAGCTGACGACCTTGGGGTCTCGAACCGGGGTTGTCCGCATCCCAGTCCTACTCTCTATCCACTGCACCACTACCTGGTCAGGCCAAAGGTTTTGATTCTGAGAATTCACCAAAATTATATTCATAAACCTCTGGCTTACAGCTTACATAACCCATTAGCTGGGATCTAATATAAATATGTTTGAATTTTAAAATAATGTCATTGTGCTAATAAATTGCTGAGTATAAATATTCTCTCTGTTTTGTCAGCCTAATTACTTATTACTATCCATTGAAATATGGAACTATTCTTTTTCTAAGTCTAGGAGTTATTTTGAAAAATCACTGTTTCAATTTCTGCTGCCTGTTTCCAAAAGAGAACCAGTAGTTTTTAATTTTAGTCCCCCCTAATTAAACAGCAATAGAATACTTATGCTCGTGTGATTATCTGATCCTTCAACTTGAGCCAAATGGCAGACTTTCGTCAAGTGGAGTTTGAAAGTATGGAAAGAGAGAATTCACCATGAATGAGGAAAATATGTTAGGGGAGATAGCAAGGTCTGTGGCTTGAGTATTCAATACCTAGACTTCCTTTCTTTCCAACAGCAGATCCATATTTTGTTCTGGTCTCTACTTATAAGGGAGGCAACTCTGTTCTCAGTTCAGAATTAAATCTAAGACTACAAACTTCTTAGACTGTAACTTATTGTGAGAAATAAACTTCACATGGCAACTCAGTACACACATGCATTCTATTTAAAAAGAACACTTAGGCCTGACCTGTGGTGGTGCAGTGGATAAAGCATCGACCTGGAAAGCTGAGGTTGCTGGTTCAAAACCCTGGGCTTGCCCGGTCAAGACACATATGGGAGTTGAAGAGTTGAAGCTTCCTGCTCCTCCCCACTTCTCTCTCTCTCTCTCTCTCTCTCCCTTCTAAAATGAATAAAAATAAAATAAATAAATAAATAAATAAACACTTAATAAAATAATATCTACCTTTTTATTGTGCATTATGCTGTGAAATGTTTGTTTTTAATTTATTTTTAATGGTGATTCTGATCCACTAGATTTTATTTTCTGAATTCGTTAATTGGTCATGAGACAAAGTTTCAAAAACACTGGTCTATAACTGTTATGTTATCTTACTTGTCTTGACAATGACTGGCTTTGGGCTCAGTGACTCTTTCAAGTTTCTGAGACATGAGGGTAGTCTACCAAGAATTTTTCTTGAAAGTTATTTTTACTTCTAAAAGAAAATTAAAAGTGTGCGTTATACTGAGTTTATGGATTAGAAAAAGTCAATATTGTTAATATTCTCCCCAAATTGAGATATAGATTCACACAACATCAATCAAAATCCCATAGAGATTTTTTTATATGTATTGAGAAACAGATTCTAAGAGTTATATATAAAGGCAATGGAAGTAGAATAGTCAAAACAATTTAAAAAATAAAAGTGATGAACTCACTTACTGTGATGAAGATATGATAATAATAAAAAAAGATTGCTATTGGTGAGAAAAAAAAGTCCAGAAATAGACCCACACAAATGAATTCTATCAATTTAGACCAAGAGACAAAGGCAATGAAATTTAAAAATATAGTCTTCAACCAATTTGTCTTCAATAAATGGTTCTCAAAAATTGAACATGCACATGTAAAAAAACAAATCGAACCTCAATCAGTGCCTTACACTTTATACAGAAACTAACTTAAAATGAACCCTAGACCTAAATGGAAAACGATAAAACTTTTAGAAGAAAATATATATTAACTTGGGCTAAGTGAAGATTTCTTAGATATTATACCAAAAATACAATCAATAAAGGAAAAAATGATAACTTATACTTCATCAAAATCAAATCATTTACTTCACAAAAGATAGTATGAGGAGAATGAAAAGATGAAAAGATGGTCCACAGGCTTTGGAGAATATATTGGCAAAACATATATGACAAAGAAGTTGTACCCAGGCTATATAAAGAACTCTCAAAATCAATGGCAAGAAACACACACACACACACACACACACACACACACACGCCCCAAAAACAAGGGCAAGAATTTGAACAGAATCTTCACTAAAGGAGATATGTAAATAATAATTAAGCAGCCTGACCAGGTGGTGGCACAGTGGATAGAGCGTCGGACTGGGATGCGGAAGGACCCAGGTTCGAGACCCAGAGGTCGCCAGCTTGAGCGCGGGCTCATCTGGCTTGAGCAAAGAGCTCACCAGCTTAGACCCAAGGTCACTGGCTCCAGCAGGGGGTTACTCGGTCTGCTGAAGGCCCGCGGTCAAGGCACATGTGAGAAAGCAATCAATGAACAACTAAGAAGTCGCAACACGCAATGAGAAACTGATGATGATGCTTCTCATCTCTCTCCGTTCCTGTCTGTCTGTCCCTGTCTATCTCTGCCTCTGTAAAAAAAAAAAAAAAATAATAATAATAATAATAATAATAATTGAGCATACGAACAAGGCTAAAGTCATTATGCATCAGAGAAATGCAAATTAAAGCCACAATGTTGCACCACTGCACACACATGAGAATGGCAAGGAAAAAAAGAGCTGTGGTTGCGAGAGTTAGGGTTGGGAGGTAGGGTTGACTACACAGGAGCAGCACAAAGGGATTTGAGCTTAATGTTCTGTAATCTTGTGGGGTTGGTTGCATGATTGTGTATTTGTCACAACTCAACTGCACAATAAAAAGTGAAATTTTATGAAATTTACATAAACTAAGTTTAAGACATTTCAAAGAAACACAAAGGAAGAGATGGTTCCCTTTTGCTCGGTGATATGCTGGATGTGACTTCAGAAAGTAGGGCACCCATTTTGTCACCATGGTTGAGCTAAAGGGAAGATTAATATGTGCAGGGGGCAGAATAGAAAAAAGTAAAAGAACTCATCCAAACCTGAAACCAACTCATCTTTGAATCTTATTACAGATGGTAAGGATAATTTCCTGTCTGAGTAAACCAGTTTGAATTGGGTTCTCTGTTATTTATAGCCAAAAGTATACTGTGCAGAAAGTCTCAATGACTTTGTTTCAGAAATTGCTTTATCCCCATCATTAAGAAATAGAGTTTAGGAGACTTTTGAATGCTGAGTGGTTTGAGATTATGTTCAGGACTAACTTTATAGTATCATTTCTACAAGGAAAAAAAATACATAAATTTCACAGATAAAAACCCCCCAACATATGTCAAGAAATTTCAAATAGTATGTTTGTTTAACTTTATATAAAAGATTATGCTGTAAATTTTAAAACGTAATGTGAATAAAATATGTGCTGGGAGTGGCGAGTGCCACAAACTGGAAGGAGGTGGTCAGACCCAACCCACAGTTCCTTATTCCTCTTTACAAGAACTTCATGTGCTTTCTTATCTCTTCTTCACCAGAGTCAAAGTACATTCATCATAAAAAAAATAATGATGTCATACATGACCTTAAATTTGAATAATTTTGGAAGCAAAGGGAAATTGAATTTCAAAATAATACCTTTGGCATATGCCTAATATCAGGCTTTCTGAAGTACAGTAATCAACCCCAGCAGTGCCTCTGTCCTTATGAGCTTTCTGTCCAGTAGGATAGATAGACATTAAATAAGTAATTCCAAATATGACACATGTTGTGGGAACATAGAAAAAGAGTATGAAAATCAGCTTGAACATCCCAAGAATGCCCCACGATATTTTGTGCATGACATTTAGGCTGAGATCCAAGGCAGGAGTCATCAAGGGTGGAGGTTCCTGAGTTTATTATGATGCTTTATTTGAAAAGTTAAATGAAGTAGGAGAGGGAAAAAAGAGAGGAAAGGTTATTTTGGTATGAGTGACCCATAATATGAGTGACTAGGCTGAAGCAAAGTGACCTGGAGGCAGCCACCTGAATGTGGCTCTTTTCATTTAAGGTTTTTTGGTTTTTTCCCAATTGGAGTTTTGACAGAGGATGATGATTTTTAAATTATTCTTTTTATTACCAGCTATGTGTACAATAGAACTTCCTTACCCTAACCCTGTAGTTCTCAACTGAAGGGAGTTGTGATCCTCAGGAGGCATTTGGCAAAGTCTGGAGACATTTTTTGATTGTTATAACTGAAAGGGTAGGGGTTTGCTATGGACAACTAGTGATGGAGGCCAGGGATGCTCTTTAACATCCTGCAATTCAGAACATAGCCCCCCACAACAAAGTTATCCAGGCCCAAATGCCATTAGTGCTGAGGTTAAAAAGCCCTGGTAAAATCCCATGTCTAAGTGCTTTCATCTGTATAATTTTCTACCTATGAATTGAAATGATTGGAAATGCTCATCTTAAACTTTATTATATTTTGTTGTTTTAATTATTTATGAATGAATATGTAGTACTTTGAAAGAATAGCTAGAATTTTGAACTAATTAGAACTAATTCAGCTTCTAAAAGTATGTCACTTGTCCCTCAAAAAAATCCATTACAAAACTTATAAATAATTTTCATGTTATGTGTATTACTTAAAAAAATCTAAAAAATTTATGTGTAAATGTGTAAATTTACACATAACAATTTTCATGTTATGTGAAATCTAAAAAAAATCATTAGACATTTACCTGAACATTCTTAGTAAAATAAAGAATCGTTTTCTGCCAAAATTTTCTTCTCTCCTTTTTAGCCATGAAAGGTCTCCTTGCAGTACTGAGTATATACCTGCTCTACATCATAATAAGGAAGGCTGCAATAAAAGGTGCTAATTTTTAAGATTTAATAATAGAATGTGATTGACATTATTAAGGATGTTAATATAATTGTTGAAGTGATGTCCAGTCCAAGAAGCCAGAGTGAATTCTCAGATCTCACTAGACTTGCTAGCCTTACCTGTGTGGTCATGAGTGGTGACTCTTCTCTTTATCTGTGACCTTTCTGTTGGTGTCTAATGCCCACCAACCCTTCACCCCAGGCCAGACAGCCACTTCCTGTGGGTAATTCTCCTTTAGACAATGGAGTTGGTGATAAAGAACATCTCAGTGAACAAAGGACACTCTTTCACTTACTATAGGATGAGTAATGGTTGTTATATGTCTTTATTAGGCTGCACCAAATGGCCTAATTATATTATAACAACCTCTTCAACCCCATGTTTGGCCAGAGAGGAAATGAGAGCTCAGAATAGGACACAGAAACCAGCTTAAAAGGACTTTCACTGGCCAAAGCTAGGATAATTTGAACATAAAAATAAAATTATATTTTATTTTAAATTTTAAACAGAATGGGAAAAGACAGAAGAAAGTCCTTCATTACAGAAAAATGCCAACTAATAAATGTAAAAAAAATTATTTTTAGTGAGAGTAAGGGAGATACACAGACAGACTCCCATATGTGCCCGTACCTGGATCCACCCGGCAACCCTGTCTGGGGCCCGATGCTCTGCTCATCTGGGGCCATGCTCGCAACCAAGATGTTTTTAGCACCTGAGATGGAGGCTCCATGGAGCTATCCTCAGCACCCAGGGCCAACGTGCTTCAACCAATTGAGCCATGGCTGTGGGAGGAGAAGAAAGAGAGAGGGGAAGCAGATAGTCACCTCTCCTATGTGCCCTGACCAAGAATCAAACCCGGGACTTCCACATGCCAGCCGACTCTCTACCACTGAGCCAACTGGCCAGGGCCAAAAGAAATTATTGAATTAGAAATATAATCATTTTGCAATAGCTAATTTAACCAATAATTATCAAGGAATGTTAAAACTTTTGAGTGAAAGGATTTGGGGAAACGTGATACTTAAAATATCACAAAAATATTACTTGTTAATTAAAAAACTAAAATATTTTTACAATGGAGAAATATGGTGAACATTACCAAATTTGGCATCAGCAAAGATGGAACAAATTGACAATCTGACTAAATGACAGGCAAAGCTATTGTCTAGTAAATAATAGTTTGTCTTGTCTTTGTTCCTGATTCCTAAAATAGAGCTTCTAAAACCCTTGAAATTCCCTTAATGGTTGAAGTGTCTTTGTTATTCATGAGCCCTTTGGATCACACCCAAGTTTATGCTAAAAGTTGATTCATGGTGGGCCCCTAGATAGCTTCAGGATGAGAGCTGGTTATCAAAAGGACCAACCTCATGATTAGAGGGTCTGTTCTTTGAACCAACCCCCTCTTCTGGGGAAGGGAAGAGGACTGAAGACTGAGTTCAATCATGTGATCAATGATTCAATCAATTATGCCTACATGATAAAACTCCAATAAAATTTCTGAGCACTGAAGCTCAGTGGGACTTTACGTTTGGTGAACACACTGATATCCCAGGAAGGTGATGTACCCGGATTCCAGAGGGACAGGGCATAGAAGCTCTGTGTTCAAGACTCTCCCACACCTTGCCCTATGTGTCTCTTCATTTGGCCATTTCTAGCTTGTATCCTTTATAATAAAAAGTACAGTGAAAGGGAACAGAATCTGACACCCCAAAATATGCTTTGGCATAAAGTTTATCTTATATGGATTCTTTTTGAAAAACAACAGACATAGGAGAAGCTTTGAAAACCAAGTAGAAATTACCCTTTTGTAAGAGACATTTACATTTATAAGGGAAATCTTCATTTGTAAGGGTGTCTCCCTCTCTGTACCAGGAAGAAAAAGATAACTAATTTCTAGAAACTCTTACAAATGGAGAGGGTGCTGACTTAACTCTGCATAACAACCTTGTTTACTGTGATTGACCTGATAACTTCCAATAACCAGCTCCTCCCATCCTTGATTATTTTCTTTTGTCGTTAGCTGGAGATGCTATTTAAGGTGGTGGCTTCGGCCATTACAGGGAGTTACTCCATTTTCCTCGGTATCTCTGTGTATGGGAGATATGCATGTTATTAAAGTTCTGTTTGTTTTCCTCCTTTTACTCTTACTTTTATTCAGAAGGTCTTGACCAAGAACCCAGAAGGATAGAGGGAAAAATATTTTTCCTCCCCAACGATAGTATTTTCTTGAGTTCTATGCATCATTCTAGTGAACTTAAGGGAGTCCTAAGGATCCCTGAATTGCAGAGTTCGGTGGAATGGGGATCCCCTGAGCTTGCAGCTGGCATCTCCACTGAAGGCAGTGTTTTGGGAGACTGTGCCCTCTGCTTGTAGGGTCTGTGCTAACTCCAGGTGGTTAGTAGTAGAATTGAATTGCTGTACAATTGGTGTCTAAATGATATAGCCTTCGTACCAATAATGCTTAACTTAAATCCAAGCACAAAGAAACAGGCAAAAAATAAAATTAAAAGAGATCAAGGAATATTCTTCAAAACATCTGTCCTGGGCTCTTCAGAAGTAGCACTATAAGGAGACACACACACGCGCACACACAAACACACACATAGGACGAGGTATGTGTTCTAGACTCAAGAGTGCTTAGGAAACTTGACAACAAAATACCATGTGATCTTTGGATCCTGTACTGTAAAAGTGAGCAAACAATAGCTTGTGTGCTTCGAAAAAAAGTGTCCTGTGTTTAAGAGATATACAGAAAAGCATTTAACAGTGATTTGTCACTATGATGTCTATAATTTAATCCCAAGTGCTTCAGCAAGCACAAACTAGTGTACACCATGAAAGAGAGAGTGAGAAAAACAAATGTTCACAAGTAAAGACTTAGGTAAATGGCTATTCAATGTCCTGTTCTTTTGAAATTTTAAAACCAAACAAGTTGAGTGGAAAATTACTGTATCAAATGGGCTGTCTCAAAATGTCCCCTGCATTAAAAGGCTATGTCAAGCACACTGTGACTATACTAATGCCACTGAAATGTACACTTGAAAATGGTAAATTTTATGTTATGTATATTTTACCAGTTTTAAAAATGCTATGTCAAAGAGTCTGCATCAGGGCTTGTCCCCTCTCTGCAGGGGCAGCAGGGGCTGGTGGTGAAGGAAATCTGGTGAAAAAGTCCTGTCTGACTGGCATAGAAGGGACCAGAAAATGAGGGAGGCAAGAAGAGCAGGGGGAGCCTCCCCCACATGTAAAGCCATTAGAAGTTTAAGGATCAGACCCCAGCTATTCTAGAGCAGTGGTCCCTGATAGATATGTGTTGGGCAGATGAAATGTATTATACTCACTTTGTTAAAGTGGCACTGCCCACGTGGAGGCCGTTGCCCAGGTGATATTAATGTGTGTCTCTGCGGGCAGGCAGAATCCTTGTAGCCTGGGGCTTGGTTTTGGGATTAAGCCTTTCCCACCCATTTTGATGTGGGGTGGTACAATCTAATCATGCCTCAGAGAAGTGACTTTGTATTAGAGACTTCCCTATTTTGTATATTGGATTAAGGGTTTGTATTTCTACACTATAAAATGGGGGCAGAACGAGAGCTTGCTCTCTTGGTTCCTGGGATGATTAGCATGAGAGAGCAGAGGGAGCAGAGCAGAGAGCAGAAAGAGGCCATGTGGCCAGGAGAAGCAGCCGAGATGACGGAGTGCTGAGTGAGATGCCAGTTTGTGCAGAGTTTGTATCTGGGATAAGGAAGGAGATGGGGAACTGAGGTGAATAAGTCTGGTGACCTAGAAACCTTTGATTCTAGGAAACTCAGATGAGTCAGTGGCTTTCTGAGCACTGAATGTGGGTGGGTTTTGGAGCCCAGTGTGTGTTTTTACTTGCCCACCGGGTGCAAACTAGGATTAAAGCTAATGGCCCACCAATTTTTGGCTCCATTGTTTCTTTACTGACTGTCCGAATCCAATGCGAACCTGCAAGAGCCGGGCGGCTGCTGTGATAGTGGCCCTGGCCATGGCGGCTGGCTTTACATTTGCCGTAGTCGGCAGGATTCGATACAGATCGGCAAGGAGCCTTTGAGTGGTGGAGTAGGGGACTGGCTGCTGTTAGGGTTCCCCATGGCTGTCCTTTTGGGGATTGTAGGCTGGCTGACTTTTACAGCCATGAGTGAGGAAACCGAGAGCTCCGTGGAAGAGCCTGCCTGGGACCTGCAAACCGAGCAGTGGAAGGAGCTGGAGCAAATGTGGGAGAAACAGATGCTGACCCTGGAGCTGGAGGAGGAGGCCGACCAGGTTTGCGAGATTCACCTGGAAATGGAGCAAACGCTGGAGGAGGATTCAGAGGTTCGTGAGTTGCAGATTGCCCTGGATGTTGTAGAGAGCCAGCAGTGGCGGGAGGCCGGAGATGAGGCTGGAGCTGGAGCTGCAAGGTCTGCAGAGTAGAGGGCGGCAGCGGCCCGGGGCTCGAGCCCAGCAGCCAGAGCTGGTGTTTTCAGTTCCTCTTTGGAATATGAGAATTGGGCTGGAGTTGTGATCTACAGTCTCCAGAAGATGGAAGCCCAGCTGGAAGGAGCACCTACTGCGGCCCCGGTGGGTCTGCGATTTTGGGACATAGGGCTGGACATGCTATCCAGAGCAGAGATGGAAATGCTGACTGCCATTGCCATGTGGCCCTCTTTGGGACAGTGTAAGACCTGCCAGGATGGAAGGGATGAAGGGGGTGGCTGACGCTCCATGTGCGTGGACTGATTTCCTGGACTACGACCAGAGTGGGCACTGACTCCTTTGTTGGATGGACTTATGGATTATGGATTTTGGACAATGTGAAATACCCTGATGGGGGTGGGGGGTGGCTTTGCTGGAAGCACTCCCCTGCCCCAGGAAGCTTTTCCCGTGGCTAGAAAGAAGGCCGAGGACATTTTGCGCTTTGGGCTAAGTGCTGAGAGACTGGTGAAACGTACCTTTGTAATTATTGAAACTGTATGATTTTTGCTGTTGTAATCTGTTTAATGTTCTAATTTCCTTGCACAGGGATGCCGGTGGTATAGATTGTGGGTAGTAAAGTGAGCATAGGGGTGGATTGTTGGGCAGATAAAATGTATTATACTCACTTTGTTAAAGTGGCACTGCCCACGTGGAGGCCGTTGCCCAGGTGATATTAATGTGTGTCTCTGTGGGCAGGCAGAATCCTTGTAGTAGTGGTGGGACTGAGACCAAATGCTATGAATAATGCCTTTCCACTAAGCTACAATCATACTATTACACTAAATTATGTTGCAGAAAGAACACATGCTTAGAGAATACAGAATATGAGGTACATCTGAATGGCTTAGTAGAAGTACCTGAGAGGACAGAAATGGTGATGTATTTTGTAGGCAGTGAAAAGTATTTAACTAAAGCCTTAGAGAGAATGAGCAAAATGTATCTGTGGGTGTGGGTGATTGTGGGGCAGATGTATTATTGAATAAAAAGTAAATCAAGGTATAAAGAAGTATGATATTACTCTTTTATATATATATAGATAGTTTTTATTATATATAAGTATATATATATATACATACACACATACATATATATGTAAGAATGCACACATGTATGTATGTGTGTGCCCATGGGCTTATATTCTTATGCAAGTGTAAAGGAAGCCTCTCTTGCATCTCCAGAAAGCACAAACAGGCATTATGCTTCTGAGGTCTGAGCCCCCTTGTCGCTGAAGAGCATTTGTGCTACTAAAACCTGGTGGTCCACTAAGATGTTTCAAACAGATTTCACAAAAAAATGTTAATAGAGTCCTTTTTGGAATGACAGGGTTTTTACATTTTGTCTCCTTCTGTAGCTTTTGTATTATTTTTAATCATATGCATAAATTACTTTTTGTAATAATAATTCTGAAAACTAGTTTTAATTAAAAAAGGAAAGGGTACTTAATGCCACTGGTTTATTCTTATTCTACATCTTCAAATATTTTTGTTTTATTTCATTCTTTTCTCATCTGCAGGAATTCCAGCTATGTGTATACTTTCTCTCTTTATCACTCTGTGCTTCCTTCTGAGTGAATTCCTGAGTCCTGCCATGATTTCTCAATTCTGTCCCTTGCCATGTTTCCCTAGTCTGATTATGGGACTCATGAGAGCCATGATATAATTCAGTGGTTTTCAACCTTTTTACACTAGAGGACCGGTAAAAATAGGAGAATTATTTTGAGGACCACTAATGCAGGAATCACCCTGAGCATAAACAAATTTGACTAAGATCATTAGGTCTATAATCTTTATACAACATGAGGGTGGTTAACTCTTTCACAGACTGGCACAAAATTTCTGGTGGGTCATCACCATCCTCAGTGGTTGGGAAACACTGATATTAATAACTGATGAGCAGAGTTTGCCACCACAAAATATGCCTTTGGTGGGGAGGGGATGTTGATCACCTTAAACTGCTTATTTTCAAGAAACAAAAGACTCCGGAAAAGTCTTTGATCTTCTCCTTCATTGCCTAAAAGAATTTTGATAAAGAACTCGCCCCAGGAAGGGAGCTATTATAGATAACTATATAGTAGTATCTTGAGATACGAACAGACCAACATACAAATTTTTTTTAAGATACAAGCTGCAACTTGGTCTGTATTTTTGTTAGAGATTCGAGTGAAATTCTGAGATAGGAGTTGTGACTTGGGAAGCTGCTGCTAGTTGGCGCGTTGGCGCATGGGTCTAGTATCGGCAGTTTGATATATGACTTGACTGACTTACGAGCTCGGTTACAGAACAAATTAAATTTGTATCTCAAGGTACCACTGTAGTTTAATATGAACTAGGTATGACATACAGGGATCAAAGGCCCAGTTGATCAAAGTCCTCTCAGTGTCCCGTTGTTAAAGATGGCCCAGCAAACATTTATGTTTTCCAAATATTTGCTTTTCCATCTCCATGTGAATTGTTTTCCTGAACTTTGAGTGATAAACTACTACACCTGCTTCTCAAACCTTAGTCCAGAATGTCATATAAACCTTAACTGCCCAGTGTGTTCTTGGGTCCCATATTCTTAGGGAACCCCCATATGTATTTATGTAAACATTTGGTCATTTTCTCCTATTAATCTATTTCATGTCAATTTGATTATTAGGCCAGCCAGAAAAATACTTTTTCCTTTGCTGCATAACTAATAGTAATCTATTTCATCATCCCAACTGTGAAACCCTACTGAGCACACTGCTCTCGTGTGCTCTTCCATCTTATTTGATTTATTACTCTTAAAGCCACAAGGAAATGTTAAAGTGACTTCATTTAATTCCTATTAATTAAGTTATTCATTTTGCTTCTTTATTGAACACCTCTTACATGCTGAATATTATGCCAGGTGTCAGAAATGCAAAAACATATAAAATAGGATCACCGCTCTCTAAACAATTCAAGTCTGGTGGAGTAGAAAACAAGATACAGACTTAGAAACAGATAAATTGTCATCTTCTTTGGTAAGTGCCACAATACAAGAGTAAACTAATTCCCATAGGATCACAGAGGTGGCAGAAAACATCAAGGGAGAAGGCTTAATCCAGGCAGAAATAGTGACATGTACTGCAAAATTGAAAGAGAACATATTCTCATGCTCAAGGAGTAATGACAGGGGCCCTGGCCAGTTGGCTCAGCGGTAGAGCATCGGCCTAGCGTGCGGAGGACCCGGGTTCGATTCCCAGCCAGGGCACACAGGAGAAGCGCCCATTTGCTTCTCCACCCCTCCGCCGCGCCTTCCTTTCTGTCTCTCTCTTCCCCTCCCGCAGCCAAGGCTCCATTGGAGCAAAGATGGCCCGGGCGCTGGGGATTGCTCTGTGGCCTCTGCCTCAGGCACTAGAGTGGCTCTGGTCGCAACATGGCGACGCCCAGGATGGGCAGAGCATCGCCCCATGCTGGGCGTGCCGGGTGGATCCCGGTCGGGCGCATGCGGGAGTCTGTCTCACGGTCTCTCCCTGTTTCCAGCTTCAGAAAAATGCAAAAAAAAAAAAAAAAAAAAAAGGAGTAATGACAAATTTGAGGTGGCTAGCGTATAAGGTACAGGAAATAACATAGAAGACATGACTGGAGGGGCAAGTTAGGGCCAAGCGGCTTCCACTCTGTCCTAATTAACACTTTGATCCTAGAAATTGGATGCTGGTGAGTTTAAAAGTTCTTGGGAGGTTCATATATACTCAGATCAAACTTTCTACGTAGTGCTATATATCTGACATCGGTTATTGGTTTCTTTCTGGTTCATATTTGATATTTCCAGCTGATCATATAAATGTTCTTCTACTTTTGGTTGTCTTCATTCAGCCTGCATGAGGACTGGGGGGTAAGTTGATGTTCCCCTCTGCTGGAGAAATCAATCCAGTTCACCGACTCTTTTCCAGTATGAAGTGAGTAACACAAAGAGAAGACAGGACCAACACCGAAATGTAAGGAAATAGTCCTTTTCTAAAAACACAGTGTGTTTTGTTCTGTTTTTAGTCTGAGAGCAAACTTTCTGGCCATCTCTTCCCATCAATGAGTAACTTGTTCAAGGAATCGCTCAAGGGTGGATTGGCAGGAAGGTTAAGTACATTGATGACTCAGTTGACTGTCGTTTTGTCAATATTAGAGCCCACAGAACTGAAATACCTAGTTTTGGAACCTGCACAAACAACCAAGTATTTTTTAATGAAAACAATTAAAGTTTTCAGGGCTAATGTATATATACCCATTTTAAAAAAATGATAGTTTTCTGTACTGAAGAAAAATCATTCTGGGTGCATAGTTGGTGTGTTGTTTTTAAATAACAAACCCATTTTAGAAACAACGATTTGATAACTTGATGAGTATGAGGATTTTTTTTTTAGTTGAACTATCTAGCAAATAATTAAACTTACAGGCAATTTTTTAGTCTTAGTAAAAAAGCCATTTGGATGGAAATCAATGAAGTAGTTGAGAGGGTCGTAAGTGAGGGGAGAGGAAAGAAACTGCTGGAGGGGTGGGGGAACAGAAGCAAGTGGTTACCAGGAACAGCACGGTCTCAGAGGGCAAAGTGCCTGGAACCCACGATACTTTTAGAGACACATAAATAATTTAATTTTTTTTAAATGTTAATTGTATTCTCATTTGAGGAATCCAGTGAACAATGTGAACTGAGCAATGGAACAGAGGCAGAGGCGGGATCAAAGGGACCAGAGGGAAAGCGGTCAGAGAGAAAGTAGAAGAGAAGATGGGATCAGAGAAGGGAAAGAGATTAATGAAAGTATATATACATAACACAGCGTTATAGAGAACAGAACAGCAAATCCTGGAGGGAAGTGGGGAAGGCACTGGGGGGAGGGGGCATGGGGGGCCCACGGAGGGATAAGGGGGTGGGGGGAGATATATTCAGTGGGACACTCGAATCTATGTAAACACAATAAATTAAAATCATAAATAAAAAAACAAAACAAAAAAATAATAAAATACAGTGGTACCTTAAGATATGAATTTAATTCGTTCTGTAACTGAGCCCTCGTATATCAAAGTCAGTCACCTCGTATATCAAACTGCCGATACTGGACCCGTGTGCCAATGTGCCAACTAGCGGCAGCTTCCTGAATCACGACTCCTATCTCGGAATTTCGCTCAGATCTTGAACAAAAATATGGACCAAGTCGCAGCTCGTATCTTAAAAAAATAAAATAAAATTTCGTAAGTTGATCTGTTCGTATCTCAAGGTACCACTGTAAAATGTTA
The DNA here is from genome assembly GCF_036850765.1 of Saccopteryx bilineata. Lineage (NCBI taxonomy): Eukaryota > Metazoa > Chordata > Mammalia > Chiroptera > Emballonuridae > Saccopteryx > Saccopteryx bilineata. The sequence goes on from NC_089491.1 coordinate 51,777,734, forward strand.
ATTGTATTGACTTTAGAGAGAGAGGAAGGGAGAGAGGGAGAGAGAAAGACAGGAACATCGTCAATCTGCTCCTGCATGTGTCTGACCAGGAATCGAACTGACAACCTCTGTGCTTTGGGACAATGCTCTAACCAACTGAGCTACCAGGAAAGGACAGTTTTTTCCAATTAAAAGAAAAAAAATGAATATATATTATATAATTAATTCAACCTGGATTGTATTCTGCTTTATACTAATACAGCTGTAAAACATAATTTTTATTTATTTTTTTATTGGAGGAAGGAGCCCATGAAAGCAAAAGTGCTTTGGGCCATCAAAGTCCTACTGTAGCCTAGAATTACTAAAGATGTTGGCTCAGAGGCCTAAGAAAACATAATCCTAATGCTTTCAGTTACATTAACATCGATAATACTCACATTTCATGGGCAAGGTGGCCTTACCCACAGTGCTGCAAGACCTCAGCCCACCTCTCCAAATTTCTCCAGCTATTTCTGGAGACTACTACACACACTGGGTAATAAGAACAATCAGATAAGTCTGTGCCACCCCTTTATTAACTTTTACAGTCAAGAAGCCACATCAGGAGACGCCTCACCACTGGTACTTCAACGGGCACATGGTTCAGCTTTTCTATCTAGGTGCTGTTCCTAACATTTCAACTCCTTAAGGCATCCAAACAGTACCACAGTACCTTCCATCCTAACCCGATGTTAGAGTTGTGCTGTGCACACGGAGGGATTTGGAGACCCCTCAGCCCACACATCTGGATGGCAGACAGGAATTCCCACAAGTCCTGGAATAGCACTGTTTGTAAGCTGGAGCCCCCACTAGTCCCGTGTGAATTAGCAACTCCAGCTAGTTACTGGTCTCTGAGCCTGTACTAGGGAACAGATAATGCCCTGTTTGCCCCTCTCCCATTTGCTCCTGTCTCTTGGCCCAGACATCTTTGAAAGATTCCATTTTTTCAGAAAAACATACACATCCCACTTTGGTGCTGATACATATAGTTGTGACTTTGTGAAACATAGTTTACTCTTGTTTTCATTAATTATTGTATAATTTTCCATAGGAACAACTGTAAGCCTACTTTTGCTGCAACCTGCACAAATGCACACACACACACATATACATGTTATATATATATATATATATATATATATAACAAATAGTTATATATATAGTTAAAGCCAAATATTTAAAAAATAAATATAAACTTTTAAATATTTCAAAAACAAACACACATGAAACAAACCTTTACCAACATTGTTAATACAATATGTAATTAATATGTTTTCCGTTTACCATTTATTTTATGTTCTGCTGAACAATTTTGGTCCATTACATCTAGTGAAATATTTGCAAATGATAGTTCTAGACCTACAGCAGAGAGATAAAGAATGTCATGCTGGATGCAGAAGCTCAATTGGTATAGTAGCTCCAGACAGCTACAAGGAAATGGTCATGAGACCAAAGTGAAAAATCAACTGGTAGTCAGAGACTGGTGGAAATGCTTTTACTTATGAAGGATACTCTAAATATCATTGAACTGCAGCCTAAATATCCCACTGCAGACTGGGAAAACTGGCTATGCCCAGGGCATGTTCTGAGGTAGCTGACAGAGTCTGCCCCCTTGACTACTTGCCTTTCTCCTAGCTGTTGAAGAACCTTGCGATTTCCTGAGAGATATGTGAAGCAGCTTGGAAGCCATTAATGTAGCAGTTCTCTACAAGGACAGTACTTTGGAAATCTTGATAGTTGAGCAAAAGAAGGAATTACTTTTTACTCCAAAATTTCCCTATAAGATATATTTATTTAACATTTGGGGGATTTGATTGAGGGAACTTCTTCTGTTACTACTGTGTTTAAATCCTGTGTAGATGTTACAGATATAGAGAGATGATATATGATATTAGCCAATATCTCCCATATTCACTTTTCTGTCCCACAAAAGATACAAGAAGCCCTCCCTCCCCTAAAATCCCCATGGTTCAGTAATAGCATAGGGGGAGATCAAATGGAACTTGAGTGATACATGAAAGACAGCCAGAATGTTAGTGTAGGTAGCTAGATATTAATAAAGGAAGGGAGCAAAGGGAATCAGACATTATTAAGCCTAATAAACCAGGGAGCTGAATCAGACAATAAGTCTGCTTGCTTCACTAGGAAGTTACACCTTCACACACTCCACGGGACATCCTCAGCCCTCAGGACCTAATCCCCTAAAGCAGGCAGGAAGGGTTATTACAGAGAGAAGAATAAAAACAACAGGAGAAATTCCTCTGCTGGGTGCATGCCCAGGAGAAGTCAAGATGGCACGAGGGGGATGTGCTTCTACTTTGAGGCATGCACAGGAAGAATTAAGATGATGACCATAAGAGGTGGAGCCTAACCTGGGAAAAGGATTGGATTTGATAAAAGTCACATGACCCCCAGAAGGGGGAGGATTCAACACCAGCCAGAAAGTTTGGCAAATTGATTAGTTTGAAGAATCACCTGATCCTTCCTAAGCCTGAGATAATATAACCCAAGCTTAACAAAGAACCCTTTTCTCTCTCTTTTCTCTCTTTCTGTCTCTCTCTTTCTTGAAAACACACATTCTCCCCTTTGTTGGCACATTTTATCCCGGTAGCAGCCACATGGGGTCCAGCAGAACCGCTGGACTCCAGACAAGGGCCTGGGCACAGCGCCAACCAAGCCTGGAACAGATGAAGCCAGCCAGTCGGGTGAGGTCAGGGACGGAAACATGGACTGAACCAGAGGCACAGAATGTCTGGACACTGGTCTTTGTTCTGGGCCTGATGAAAACAAGGCTGGACTTTTTCTACAGTGGGAGGGATGGAGATGAGACACTGAGAAGCTAGGAAATTTCTTCCATTTCTATCCTATCCCTCTAAACACTACACCACAACAACCTCCCATGTGTGGGTCTCCTGAAATGCCTTTCTGGCGACCTGTGAAAGAAGGACTCCACTTCAACAGGCAACAAGGAGGCCTCACTGGTGATCTAGATCATGGTGGAGAATACATCAAAAGAATGAAGGGTGCCTTGTCCTTACTGAAGGCAATTTGGATGGTCAGGTGCCTGGCTCTGTAGGCAAGCCCAGGGATTCGCTGCCTCTGTGGCTCACCGCCCCTACCCACCCTCTGCTGGAGCCCTGTGCCCACAGGGGGCTGCCCAGGGTGGGGTTGCTGCGCTCAGGAGAGACCCCGGCTCTGTCAGGCGCCTGCCTGGGGAAGAGCAGAGCAATCCACAGCCCGGTCGTGGAGCTGTGGTGACATCAGCAGAATGTTAGATATGATGGAAGAATTGCATAGCCTAGACCCACAACGGCAGGAATTATTAGGGTCCAGGCTCACTGGAGTTGGTGTTAGTAAGGGGCTAATCAATAGCGAGTCTTTCCTCCAGAGCTTGTGCAGCAAGGGGTCCTTAAATGAAGTGATAAAGAAGAAGAAACTACTGATTAAAAAGAAAAAAAAATACCAGTGAAACCAGAAAAGAAAAGCTGAACCATATGAAGCTGGCCAAGGGAAAGGCACTCCTAGGGGACTTAAACTTAGTGATTACTTTGAGTTTGCTGGGGGAGGTGTGCCAGGAACCAGCCCTGGTAGCAATGTTCCACCAGTTGCACGATTCTTGCTGCAACATTCCTTATTCCATCTCTTAGGGCGGTGAGTAGACCAGCCCCTCTGTGGTTTAAAATGGTTTAGACCAGTGGTCCCCAACCTTTTTTGGGCCATGGACTGGTTTAATGTCAGAAAATATTTTCACGGACCAGCCTTTAGGGTGGGACAGATAAATGTATCATGTGACCAAGACAAGTGTCAAGAGTGAGTCTTAGATGGATGTAACAGAGGGAATCTGGTCATTTTTTAAAAATAAAACATCGTTCAGACTTAAATATAAATAAAACAGAAATAATGTAAGTTATTTATTCTTTCTCTGTGGAACAGTACCAAATGGCCCATGGACTGCTACTGGTCTGCGGCCTGGGGGTTTGGGGACCACTGGCTTAGACACCGCGCTGCAAAGGGGGAAGGTAGCCCAGGAACAGGCAGCTCTGCCCCCCAATGTCAGAGATGCTAGCAAAACTCGGCTCCACACGGAGCAGCCCGCACAGAGGGGAGCTGGCTTCTGCCTCACCTTTGTTTCAGCTCGGCAAAACGGCCCCTCTTCTACAGGATCTGAGCATTCCCCCAGCTCCCAGAACCAGATCTCAATCCAGCTCAGACAGACCCAGTCGGACCTCACAGTAGAAAAAAATATCTTTGCTAGAAAACAGTAAGAATTCTAAATTACAGAAGAAGGAAAGAAGAGATGATTTGTCAAGAGCCAACGGTGATTTGAGGTGGCCGATCAATGAACAGCAAAAGAGTCTAGAGAAATACAGAGAAGAATTAAATTGATGTGTGACAGTGAGCAAGAAACTACTTATAATAGAACAGTCAAAACAAGACAAAATGGCATGTAGAGATCAGAGCACATAAGACCACTTTACCCCTGTCTGACATGGAGCCTCTTTTCTTGAACAATGAACAGTTGGTTTGCCTTCCAGAGCCTTCTGAAGGAACAGGAAAGGATAAATTCAGAGGGAAGAAATAGAAAGACAATGGAAAATGTTAGCAAAGCAGAAACCTCCTGCCATGGAATAGAGCCCTCCAGCAACCAATGAGCAGAAATGAGAAAAGCAAGACCAGCAGAGGCGAAAATGAAACGTTAACATGAGCAGAATACCACGAACAAGAAGAACACCTCTAACTCGGAGTAGGTTGTCATCGTAAAATGGAGGAAGCAGAGGTCCAAGCAGAGCTGGAAAGGCCAGAAAGGGTTAGAAATCAAAATATCAGGAACTAAAAAAGATACCTTATGAAGATAATTCACAATTTAAGATCAACCAACGCTAAATGACAGATATTTGTTATTACATCTTTTGGGTAGGGAAGGTTTCAGGGAAGTTTACAAGGCATTTGACCTAAAAGAACAAAGAAGCATAGCTGTAAAAATTCAGCAGTTAAATAAAGAATGGAGAGATGAATAAAAGGAGAATTACCACAAGCATGGTGTGTAGGGAGTCCAGATTCACAAAGAACTAGATCATCCCAGAATAGGTAAGCTATACAATTACTATTCACTGGACACTGACTCGTTTTGTCCAGTATTAGGACACTATGAGGGAAATAGTCTGGACTTCTACCTGAACTACCACAAGTTAATGTCAGAAAAAGAGGCCAGATCAATTACGATGCAGATTGTAAATGCTTTAAAGTATTTAAATGAAATAAAACCTCCCATCATACACTATGACCTCAAACCAGTTAATATTCTTTTACTAAATGATACAGCGTGTGAAGAGATAAAAATCACAGATTCTGGTCTTTCTAAGATCATGGATGATGATAGGTACAATTCAATGGATGGCATGCAGCTAACATCACAAGGTACTAGTACTTATTGGTGTTTACCACCAGAGTGTTTTGTGGTTGGGAAACAACCACCAAAGAGTTCAAATAAAGATCACACACAGTGGGAGTGATCTCCGGCCATCGTCTTTAAGGAAGGAAGCCTTTTGGCCATAACCAGTTCCAGCAAGACAATCTACAAGAAAATACTATGATAAAGCTATTCAAGTGAAGTCCCTGCCAAAGCCAATAGTGACACCTGAAGCAAAGGCATTTATTCAATGATGCTCGGACTATTGAAAGAAAGACCGCATTGATGTCCGCAGCTGGCCTGTGACCGCCAACTTGCCTCACATCTGAAAGTCAGTCTCCACGAGGAGCCCTGCTAGAGCTACTATTGCATCAACTTCTGGGGCATCCAATAACAGTTCTTCAAACTGAGACCCACTCTCAGGTCACCAGCTGTTCAACACACAAAGTGGACAAATGGTGTTCAGCAGTGGGATTGGAATATGGCGAATCTAAGTGGATCTCATGAAACCTGTTCCAGGTGCTTTTCTTGCTTTTTTCCCCATCCATACAACATGACAGCATTCTCACTGAGGAGAAACCCTGGGTACCGCTGGCCAAGACTCATAAAAAAAAGGCCCTGCCCGAGGTTCCGATGTCAATGGCCACTGCATTTGGCTACTTTAAGTGAGGGGGGAAAAAAGAAAGACAAACTGGTTCCATGTACTGTGCTCTTGAAAACATGCAGGCTCAGGGAGGTCTTTGATGCAGTGCTTCAGATGATGAACGTGAACTTGAAAATACAGACTGGGCTACTGGGCTAGTCCAGTGTCTATATTGGACTTGTTCTTCTCTTTTAATCAAGTTTAGGTGATCTCTTCTGAAAAAAAAAAAAAAAGAAAGAAAGAAAAAAGAACACAATTTGTTGTGAATCAATCTAAGCCAGTTTAGTCATACACAACTTGTAGGTTGTTTTTGCTGGAAAAGGGTTGTCACTAAAAGAAGTTTGAGGAAGTGAGATTTAACTAGAATCTCAAAATTTATTAGGTTACAGGGAAAGTGATCATAGGCCAAATTCTGTCACCTGTACATGCTTACCACACCCATATTCATTAGTGGTCATCAAACAGTTGATACCGTCCGCTTAGCTCAATGAGACTCCAGCTCTGCACCCTTATGTGATGCAATCACACTGCAGGAAATGTTCACGGGCAGCAGACTCTTCATGGGAAGAATCTATGCCTTCATCATTCAGAAACTCAGTTTTGAATCATTCAGAAATCCTCCTACACCAAAAGCTAAGGACCATTTAGGGATAAAGTTAGATTTTAAGTTTTCTTAAATTCTTGCATCCTGTTTATATAAGAGTAAGGAGTGTCTTTAAGGTATTTTTTAGCCAGCCTTAATCTTCTGAATACCTTTAACACCACCAGTGAGACCTTGTTTCTAAGAATAATCATCACTCCAAATAATTAAGTTTATTAACAGAAAAGTTACTAGTTTCTCCAATAAAATTTCCTTTGATATTCGTGTGCTGATTAGCAAAGTGTTGTTTTGATGAAGCTTCCTCTGTCTGGCAACCTTTTCTGATTCAAGCCTAGCTGATCACTCCTGGACTATGCATTCCAGATTATCTCCTGCGTTTTCCTAAACCTAAAAGACTGATACAAAGTATCACAATGCACATGCTGAAGTATTTTAAAGTAAATTACAGCCACTGTAACATGGTGGCATCTGCACTGGTCCCAATGCTGTAATGGCACCTGCACATCTGCCACCACCTAGAACACCCTGCATATCACACAACTGCCAAGGAAACATCAAGAGCCAAAGGCCAGCAAAGGGCTGGAAGAGAAAGATGCAGAGCAAGGTGACTCCTTCCTCACTCTTAATTATTGGCTGGGGAAGAAGACTACAGGAATTTAGAATCAATGGAGAGGGAAGAAATTAGGAAGAAAAACCCTGAAAAAAAGGCATATCCCTCACACGATAGCCATTTAACTCTGAAGAACCAAAAAAAAAATTATTTGGACTGTTCATAGAATTAAGAAATTTATCAACAACAGATTTAATAAATTAAGAAATTTAATAGAATTACCAAAAGTCAGTGTTTCTTTAAGATAGAAAAGGGAGCCATGATTTTCTATAGAAAGTTATTTAAATTAAAGTTATATTTTTCACCCCTGAATTATGTGGGCTGATTGATGTCACTATGAAGTTACACCTATTACAAAGTGATTGCATATTTAAGCATGGAGGATCTACACAGGCTCAAACTCCCTAAAAGTTAAGAGTCATGCTTGAGGAATGAGTTCATCTATCACGTCTGGCGCGAGTCCTGCCCTCCGATGTGAAGCTTGGGATGTGAAGTTATAGAAGAAATCTGGAGGAGTTGGTGCTTATGGAGTGACCCGGCCTGATTGCCTGCATATAGAAACATTGCGTGCTGAATATGAAATGGAAAATGGAACAGATAGCTGGGCTAGCATGTTAAACCATCTTCTGAAATTTGTTTCTTATATTTTCTGGCTTCCTTACCTTCAGTTATCTCCTTAGTACGTTTGGTAAGGTGTGTTTTCCATCGAGAGAGAGAGAGAGAGAGAGAGAGAGAGAGCAAGGAAGGAAGAGAGAGAGAGAGAGAGAAAAGAAAACCGTCGAATTGCTCTTCCACTTAGTCGTTCCATTTAGTTGTGCACTCACTGATTGCTTTTCGTACATGCCCTGGCCAGAGTGAATCCACAACCTCCGTGCATGGGGATGACACTTGATCCACTGAGCCACCCAGCCAGGACTGGCAAGGTGTTTTTGAATATTTCAGCCATACTAAGGGAAATCAAGAAAAGCAGTTTTGTTTCTGTCTACTTGAGCAATTGAGAAGGGGAACGGTGCTTTCCAGGTACCGGTGGTCTGTGGCAGCAGTCGTGACGATGTTCCCTAAGTGGGCAGTGAAACTGGCACAGATGGGTCTTTCTCTTCTGCCAGATCTTTCCCAATGGGCAATATTTGTTTCACTCTTTCCTAAAACTACTTAAATAATTTGAATTAACTCTAGGAATGTTTAAAAATACAAATTTAATGTTTGAAAATACTAAGTCATTTGTAACCTCTGCCACCCAGTGATAACAATTGTCAACATTTTAATGCACATTGCTACAGATCTATTTCTACACATTTATATGTATGTATGAATATATTCAAAAGTAGGATCACACTGTATATACTTTTTTTTTGTAAGTTGCTTTTATTTAACTCATTATATTGTGGACCTCTTTTCATGTCAATAAAAGCCTCTTCCAATGGTTCTCAAACTTGAGCATGCATCAGGATTACTTGAAGAGCTTGATACGACGACACAAGTTCCAGGGAACACTGGTCCTCCAGCTGGCCTGCCCTCTTGCCAAATGTAACGCAGGCAGGGAAGGGAGGAAGCTACCCTTACCTTCTTTTCCTTGTTTCCACAAACCACTAAATAATGCTGGGAATACTGACACGCTGGAATCTAATAGTGCTTAGTCTAGCTTTCACATGCATCTCTCTGGCCAGATAATGATCTAAGGATTCTCAGCCAAGCAAGCATTGATCATAGCAACCTGAAGAAAATTTCAATGGTAGATGCTCAAGAGTTGTTAAAGGAGTGTTTTGGTTTCTTTATCTACTTTATACAAGAATCACACATAAATTTTGTCATTGGAAAATGGTTATTATTAATTTAAAATAAGGTGTTAGTCTGAAATGCCTGTAGCATTTAAGCAAGAAGGAATAATATCTCTGTCGTTATGCAGATCATCTTTGACATAAAAAGGGACTTCAGTGAAAGGTTTTTCCATGTCTCCATGAAAGGCAGACCAAAGGCTTCAAAAGAATAGAAATATTTAAACCTCATCTTTCCCCTTTGTATTAGTTTCCCATTGCTGCTGTAACAAATTACCACAAATTTAGTGACTTAAAACAACAGAGATGTATTCCCTTATAGTTCTGGAAGCCAGAGGTTTGAAATCAGTTTCACTGAGCCAAAGTTGAGATAACCACAGGGCTGTTTCCTTCTGAGTCTCTAGGGCAGCATTCATTTCATTCTATTTTCTGCATAGACTGCATTCTTTGCATTCTTTGGCTCATGGGCCTTCCTCATCTTTTTTTTGTTCCTTAAGTGAGAAGTGGAGAGGCAGAGAGACAAACTCCCATATGTCCCCCCACACCCGGATCCACCTGGCAAGCCCCCTATGGGGTGATGCTCTGCCCATCTGGGACTGTTGCACTGTTGCTCTGCAACCGACCTATTTTAGCACCTGAGGCAAGGCCATGGAGCCATCCTCAGCACATGGGGCCACCTTGCTCCAACCGAGCCATGGTTGTAAGAGTAGAAGATAGAAAGATAAAGAGAAGATAGAGGGGGAGGGGTGGAGAAGCAGATGGTTGCTTCTCCTGTGTGCCCTGACCAGGAATCAAACCAGAACATCCACATGCCAAGCCGATGCTCTACCACTGAGCCAACAGGGCCATCCTTCCCTATTTTTAAAGCCAGCAGAGTAGCATCTTCAAATCTCTGTTTCTGTTATCACATGGCTTTCTCTCTAACTCCCCCTTATAAGGACCTTGTGAGTATATCAATCCCACCTAGGATAATCCAAGATAATCTTTTTATAATAAACTCAATTTAATAACATTGGCAAAGTCTCTTTACCATGAATGGTAACATATTCTGGGTTCTGGGAATTAGGATGAAGAGATCTTTGCGGGGGGGGGGGGGATTGTTCACTATTCATCCTACTACATCCTTCTATTATGCAATATAAATCTAGAGAGATATTATAAATCAAGAGACATTTACTTTAGTAAAAAAATACTACTGAAAACTTATAACAACTGATGCTCCTTATTTAGCTAAAAAACTTCCTTTTACAATTCTGTTGTCTGAAAAGTACACTAAGAAGTTAAAAAAAATTTTTGAGGTACAATGTACATATTTATTACTTTATTAGTATCTATACCCTCAATATAGCTGGATGAAGTCTGGCATGCTCCCAGCTCAGATGGCATAAGACAGGATCCACTTCTCATTTCAGCTCTTATTCTATAAAGTGATCCATTTTTCTCATTTTTGTGCCTTTTCTTGATGTCACCCCAGGGCAGTGCTGAAGTGCTGTCTGTTTTGTGTTCCTGAGGCCATTAACCTTATGGGGAAAATAAATGTCAAAGAAGCTTCATTCAGGCAGGAGTTTTTGTTGGCTATGAGTTCAATGTTGTAGAATTCCCCTGCATCTGGGAAAGCAAAAGAAAATTTATTTGCCAGTTTGTGTGTGAGGTGCTCAAGTTACACCTGCAGTGCATGTTGAAACTATGGAAAAGTAGCTAAATTTGTGGATTCATGAGATGGTAAATTAAAAGGGGGGGCATTATTATGAGGCTAGAAGGCAAAGAAATTTATGGTCATGTTATCCGGAGTCAAGAAATGTTAACATTTTTTCCCACTAATGCTGGCTTGGCTGCCTTCTGCTTCAAAAAACGATAAGGCACAAAATATGTTAAACTTGCAGGAGAGTCTGGTTCTGCAGATAAGGCAACTTTGAAACAATTTAAAAAAGAAATCTGCAAGTCTTTTACAGGAAAAGGGTTATGTGGAAGAGCAGAGTTTTAATGATGGTAAGACTGATTTGTTTTACAAAAAAGTTGGCAGGCAAACCTATATAGGGTCAACGGCATTTTGGTTGACAAAAAGAAATGTTCTGACTGGAGGTTCCTGGGAACCCAACCCTGTTATTCCTCTAAGAACAATAGTTCAGTATTCACTCATTTGGTGTTTTCCTGGACTTTATAGAACCATGAAGAACAGGACTTGATTCTACCTGGTTCACCCTTTTAAATTTTGAAACATGAGGTGGGGCTCAGCTAAGTGTTTTATAGAAACTGTTTTATTTGCTTCTGAAACAATCTAGTATTTGAGAATCACTGATATAACTAGTTCCCACAGTGATAAAAGCCTCTTATATTTTTAATAGATATCTTTATTTTTTTTAATCTTCATTGGGATCTGATGGTGGACTGCGTGGTCTGCCTTCACATGAGGATTGCTTTGCCCTCCTGCGATTGGCTAGAGAAGAAAGTGCTTTCTATTTTTTAAAGACACTGGATGAATCCTAAGAGATATCACATCTAACTATTGAGACAGTTTACATCCATCTATTCATCTTCTTACCTCTCAGATTTAAGGTGCATAAGGGCAGCAGGCATTAGAATTTGGTTCACTAGGGTAAACCTATTGTAATACCCAGTCAGTGATTTTCAGATAGTGGATACTCTGCCCAGGCATTGTGATGGGAAGTGAATTCTACCTATACGTCACTGATTCTCAAGCAAGGATAATTTTGCCCCCCAATAGCCACTTGGTAATATCTAGAGGTATCTTTGGTTATCACAACTGAGAAGGAGGCATGCTACTGGTATTTGGTACATGGGGGCCAAGGATGCTGCTAAATATCCTACCACACACAGAGCAGCCTCTGCCCCCATAGCAGAGAATTACCTGGCCCAGAAGAGGAGAACCTGCTTAGATGGATATAACAATCCCAGTAGGCAGTTTCTTATCCTCAGACACTGCACTTCTGCCAGAGTCTATTGAAATGTCACAGCATGTCACTCCCCACAGCCCACCTAACACTCAGTAGCTATGAGAAAAGATTCCTGGAGAAGGCTTTCCTTCCTCCTCTCCCACTGGTCTGTTGTTGCTTGTCCTAAGCCAAGAATGCATGTACTCCCTCCACCAAGTTTTTACACCCATACCATCCCTGTTTTTATTACTCATTCTGATTTCCTTGTTTGTGCTTCATATGAAGTACAGTCCAGCTTTGTAGGAAACAGGTGTACTCTGACCCTCTTTGTGGAATTTCTATAAATGACTTGGGGGGAAAATGCATCCAGCGGCCCATGAACATGCTCTGCCTCCTTCTCCTCCTCCTTTCCCTTTCCCTAGAGAACGAAAGGAATCTCGACCTACCAGAAACCCAAACTACGCCTGCACATGCTGGATTGTACCTGCTCTCCTGTTACCTTAGTCACATGCTGGGGCAACGAGGAAAGAACACCAGATTCCGAAAGATCAGATTTCCTGAGCAGAACTATTTGTGGGCAGGGGAGAAAAATGACAGGACACTTTGATTCGGGTGCAGTGTTTAGTTTCAGTGAGTTTTGGTTTCACAGAAAGAATAAAGACAAGCTGGGTGTAGCCAAATGTTAGATGGTTGTGAGTAAATATATATATTTCCCCTTCTATTGTTATAATTTCTATATAAAAGAAAATTTTCCCCTGAAGAGAGAATAATCAAGATTGAGCAAATTTATGTCTCTGTTTATTTACCACATATTTAGTGAGTACTTATTTTATCTTATATTCTGTGCTAGACTTGGAAATACAGAAATGGAGGGGACATAGTCCCTGTCCCCAAGGAGCAATATCAGCTATTAATTTAACATTTTAACATGCCTTTTTTCATTAAAAAATACCATCACAGACTGAGAGGAAATGTTTGCAAAAGATGTAACTGATAAAGAACTATTATCCAGATTATACAAAGAATTCTTAAAATTCAACAAGAAAATGAAACTTAAAAATGGGTAAAAGACCTTAACACCTCATCGAAGAAGATATACAGATGGCAAGTGAGCATGTGAAAGATGCTCAACATCATACGTTACCAGGGAATTGCAAACTAAAAAGATGAGATAGCACGAGACACCTATATAGTCAAAATTCAGAAAACTGTAAACACCAAATTCTGGTCAAGATAGGGAGCAATAAGAATTCTTGTTGATTTCTGGTGGGAATGTAAAATGGTACAGACACTTTGAAAGAGAGTTTGATCATTTATTGTAAAACTAAAATTTACTTCCCATATAATCCAGCAATCATGCTTCTTGGTTTACCCAAGAATTTGAAAACTTAAGTCCACACAAAAACCTGCACACAGAAGTTCATAGCAGCTTTATTCAGAATTGCCAAAACTTGGAAGCAACCATGATTTCCTTCAGTAGGTGACTAGATAAAGTATGGTACATCCAGGCAATGAAATATTATTGAGCACTAGAAATAAATGAGCGATCAAGCCATAAAAAGACATGGAAGAACCTTGAATGCATATACCTATGTGAAAGAAACTAATCCGAAAAGGTTGCATGCTATATGATTCCAACTATATGACATTCTGGAAAAGGCAAAACCATGAAGACAGGAAAGGGATCAGTGGCCAGGAGCAGGGAGGGGAGAGAGGAGTAAGTAGAGAACAGGATTTTTAGGGCAGCGAACTACAATGGTGGAGACATGTCATTAGGCATTTGTCCAAACTCATAGACCAGGGTCGAGGACCTTTTTGGCTGAGAGAGCCATGAACGCCACATATTTTAAAATGTAATTCCATGAGAGCCATACAATGACCAGTGTACGTTACACATTATCCAATAAAAATTTGGTGTTGTTCCGGAGGACAGCTGTAATTGGCTCCAGCCACCCGCAACCATGAACATGAGCGGTAGGAAATGAATGAATTGTAATACATGAGAATGTTTTATATTAATGTTATTTTTTTTATTAAAGATTTTTCTGCGAGCCAGATGCAGCCATCAAAAGAGCCACATCTGGCTCGCAAGCCATAGGTTCACGACCCCTGTCATAAACTGTACATCACCAAGAAGGAACCCTAATGTCAAGTATGGTTTTAGAATGATAATGTATCAATATAACTTCATCTATACAAATGAACCACTCTGGTGTGGTTTGTTAACAGTGGGGGAGGCTATGTATGGGAGGGAGTAGAGAATAAAGGGGAACTCTGTACTTTCTATTCAGTTTTATTATGAATCTAAAACTGCTCTAAAAAATAAAATCTATTAAAAAAAATACACCCAGCCCTGGCCATGTGGCTGAGTGGATAAGACGTTGACCCAGCACACCTGAGGTCATGGGTTTGACCCCTGGTCAGGGCACTACAAAAAGCAACCAATGAGTACACAACAAAATGGAACTAAGTGAAACGAGTTGATGATTCTCTTTTTCTCTTTCCCTTCCTCCCCCCTCTCAAATCAATGGGAAAAATAATTTAATTAAAATATTACACCCAAGTACACATCAGGTATAAGTAAGATAAGCCTATTTTAGATGGTGACAGTAAACTCTGGTACTATGGAGCCCACAAGTCAGAGTGGTCACTTATATGAAGGTAGTGGAGTTAGCAAGTAGATGATGGTCAGGAGGGACCTCAGAGAGGAGACGATGTCTGAGTTGAGTGTTGACAGGTGAGGGCATTCTTATCTGAACGCCTGAAGAGATGTGTTCTAGCAGAGTGTATATGGTGATGAGGATCTTTCCTGATGCAAGTTCTTAAAAAAAATTCAGCCTGATCTCTCTGAAGTAATAAAAGACAAAATGTATTGGATCCTATGAATGAATGGGCCTGGGCTCAGTATGGATTAGGTTTCTCAGGTACCAGAGGAGAACATCATCCCCACGCCCTACTTGGTTATGATTCTCTCCTTCATCAGAAACTTTGCCTTTATGTGTCTGGGCTGACTTGTCCCCCTGTTCTTTCTTGTGCCTGCCTACAGCCACTGTCCAAGTTGTTAATGCCCAGAAAGCATCCATTCCACTTTCAGAGCACTGATGGGTATTTTCCTAAAGATTTAGGGGGAAAGACAAAACCAGGGTGAGCACTCATTCTGATTTTAGCACTCGAAGTCCCAGGGACCTCTCCAGTCCTGGGAAAATCAGGATGGTTGCTCATTTGAGATCAAGAAGGTTAAGACTTCCTTCAGAATCTCCCCTTGCCCTTAACTTCTTTCCGTAGGTTGCTGATCCTCCCACTGCCCTACCCCTAACAGTTCATGGTCTTTTCAGCTGTTACCTCTTCTGCTCACATTTTTTAGCAAAATCCATCAGCTTGCATAATTCCCTCAGCCAGTCCAAAGGGCTTGGAGAAACAAAAATTACATGTGGTTTCGCACATTCCCCAGGGAAAGCCTTCCTTGTTTGTGTGAGAGTATTTTTATTACGGTAGCTAGAGAAACAATGGTCATCTACAGAAAAGTATACTTAAGCAAAGGTTGTCTCTGAAAATTGGAGATCGACACTTGCCATATATTTTATGCCTAAACCTCTCTTGTTTTTCTCCAACGTTAAGACTGACAGGGTATCTTGAGAAAGCTTTGTAACTTCTCAACTCCCCTCTCTGGTTTGTTCTCCTCCTTTTCAAGACTGTGATGTCTCAGGATTTCTCCCCAGACTCTCCTCAGTGACACCCTCATAAATGACAGTGTTCACCATGCTTTCTACTCTTTCTCTCCTCTCTCTCCCCATATTTTTCTAGGGTGATTTCAGCAAGACTCAAGAACTATTTCTTTTTGTTTCCACCCCTTCTATTTCTCAATGCATTTGCTTATTTAAAAGAAGAATTGTTAAAGTAGGTCAGGATCTGGGGAAGGAGATGAATAGTTGAGATGGTAGAATTGAGGAGAATAGATCAAAGAAAAACAATTAAGACACCATTTGTGTCTGACCAGGCAGTGGCACAGTGGATAGAGTGTCAGAATGGGACTCAGGGGACCCAGGTTCGAAACCTTGAGGTCACTGGCTTGAGCATGGGCTCATCTGACTTGAATGTGGGCTTACCAGCTTGAGCATGGGGTGGCTGGCTTGAGTGTGGGATCATAGACATGACCCCACGGTCACTGGCTTGAGCCCAAAGGTTGCTGGCTTGAAGCCCAAGGTCGCTGGCTTGAGCCCAAGGTTGCTCACATGAGCAAGGGATCACTTGCTCTGCTATAGCCCCCCGGTCAAGGCACATATGAGAAAGCAGTCAATGAATAACTAAAGGAGCTGCAACAAAGAATTGATGCTTCTCATCTCTCTCTATTCCTGCCTGTCCCTATCTGCCCCTCTCTCTGTCTCTCTCTGTCTCTGTCACACACACACAAAAAGGACACCGTTTGTTACAGATTCATGTACTTCTGTGCCCCTTTTGTAAAACTGACCCAATGACAGCATCTGCTGCCAAGCCTGTTGTGAAGTGAAAAGAGTTAATATGTGCAAAGTGCTTAGAACATGCAGAAAGACATGCACCACATAATGCAATAAAGGCAATGTACTATAAAACTGTATACTTGAAACTCATATAATGTTATCAACTCATTTTACTCAATGCATTTACTACTTTTAAATGTTCAATAAATGTTAGCTGTGGTCATTATTACCTCAGTGGGCTTTAAGGACATATTTATTTACTTTTTTCATCAAAACAAGGAATCCTTTTTTATTTTAATTAACTTTTTTTATTTAGATAGTTTAACAGGGTGACATTGGTCAACCAGAGTACATAGATTTAGAGAAAACATCTCCACATCATTTAGGCAGTCGATTATGCTGTATACCCATCACCCAAAGTCAAATCATCACCCTATATTTTGTTTCTCTTTGAGCCCCTTCTTTCCCCCCATTCTCTTCCCTCTCCACCCTTCCCTTTCCCCCTGGTAACCACTGCACTTTTATCTATGTCCAAGAGTCTCAATTTTGTGCAAGGACATAGTTAAAGGGGCATTTTTCTTTGGGTAGAGGAGTAAGGAAAACTTTCTCAGGGGAAAAAAAGAATTTCTCCTTTAAATCAAGTTAAATAAAGGAATTCTGACTGGGCCAGGAAGAATTTACTAAGAAGTCTGATGATAAAGGAAGTAAATTAAAGTACTCAGTAACATTTAAGCTAATGATTAGTTCTGCAAAAGTAAATCTTTTCTTTTAAAAAAAGGTTTTTAGGCCCAGGCTGGTGGCTCAGTGGATAGTGTTGGCCTGGCATATGAATGTCCAGGGTTCAATTCCCAGTCAGGGCACACAGAAGAAACATCCATCTACTTCTCCTCTCCACACTCTTGGTTGGAATGTGGCCATGGGTGCTGAGGAAAGCTCTGTTGGAGCACATCAGCCTCAGGCACTAAAAATAGCTTGATACTTGAGCATTGGCCCAGATGGGGCTGCCGGGTGGATAGTTTAGGACTCATGCAAGAGTCTGCCTCACGCCTGACCAGGCAGTGACACAGTGGATAGAGCATTGGACTGGGATGCGAGGATCCAGGTTCAAGACCCCGAGGTAGCTAGCTTGAGCGCAGGCTCATCTGGCTTGAGCACAAAGCTCACCAGCTTGGACCCAAGGTCGCTGGTTTGAGCAAGGGGTTACTTGGTCTGCTGAAGGCCCGTGGTCAAGGCACATATGAGAAAGCAATCAATGAACAACTAACGTGTTGCAACGAAAAACTGATGATTGATGCTTCTCATCTCTCTCTGTTCCTGTCTATCTATTCCTACTTATCCCTTTCTCTGACTCTCTGTCCCTGTAAAAAAAAAAAAGTTTGCCTCACTCTTTTCCTCTCCTCTCACCTAAATAAAAATAAATAAATAAATAATAAAAATATTTTTTAAAAATAAAAAAGGTTTTATAGAAAGGATTAATTTTACTTAGCTAATCTTTTTTTCCCCCCTTTAAGTGAAAGAAGGGGAGATAATAAGACAGATTCTCGCATGCGCTCCAACTGGGATCCACCTGGCAACTTCTGCCTGGAGCCCAATGCTCAAATCAATCAAGATATTTTTAGTGCCTGAGGTTGATGCTGGGACCAACTGAGCTATCCTCAGTGCCACTGGCTGTGGGAGGGGAAGAAGGAAAGAAGAGGGAGAGGGGTAGGGAGAAAAGCAGATGATTACTGCTCTGTGTGCCCTGACCTGGGATGACCATATGTGGGCCAATGCTCTAGCCACTGAACCAACTGGCATGGGCCTTCTTAACTAATCTTAAAGACCTTTTTAACAAGGGCTACTTAAAGGTTGATCTTAAATAGCCTTCACATGAAATGCACAAAATTCTCTTAAAATTTTTTTTATTTATCAATTGATTTTAGAGGGGGAGAGGATAGAGAAAGAAAGAGAGAGAAACATCATTTTTTCACTTATTTATGCATTCATTGGTTGATTCTTGTATGTGTCTTAACTGGGGTATCGGGACGACACTCACACCAACTGAGCTACCAGTCCAGGGCTCAACATTCTTGAGTTCAACAAGATCCCCCTCCTGCTCCAATATTGCTCATAAAAGTTACTCCCACGATCAGATGTTCAGATGGATGCTACTGGAAAGTTTGGGTATTCTCAAGTCGTCCTGCTAAAAGGGACATCTGTTTTGCCTTGGCACACAGCTGAAAGAACCAGACCACACAGCTGAAGGAATCAGGCCATTTACCTAACAAGCAATCTAATTAACATTTATCTGGTATCACTAAATGAAATTCCATATCTAGATTCTAAGAGGCTACAGGCAAATCTGCTGTCAATATAAGCATACCGGGATCTTGAAGCCAGGTTGACAGTTCCTGGTAGAACTGGTTCAATTATTCTTCTGGTTAGAGCTGCAAATAGTTCTCTCCATCCAGGGTATACAGTAAGCGCATCTTAACAGGGTTACCCAGATTATAAGGCCTCAAGAAACATTACTAAGCAACAAAGCTTAAGTCTAAAAACATTGCTGTGGATGACAGAGGGATGAAGAGAAAGCAGTCCTACTTCCTCCCCCAAGTAAACACTGGCGCTGAGAAGTCCTAATAAAAGATTCCCAAAGGCAAACATTACATGGAAAAGGCTCCAAATCAGTATTTGGCAAGCAACAATTTTATGGAGCTGGAAGGAACTGCTCTCAAAATATCAGGATGTGATATTTCGGGGAAATTCTGAATGCTCCTTTGTGCTCAGTATCATTTTGTTTACTTTGTTTAATGTATAGTAATTTCCCATGACATTAGGCAAACTATAAGGATATTTCATAATAACATATCATGAATGCAAAAAGATAGTACAGTGGAGATTTAGGTGTTGTTACATTTCATCACAGATAAGAATATTTCAAACATTTGGCTTAAATGTGAATTCAGGTCTCTAATTATCCCTTAGGATATTTTCCAAGAAGAGAATTATTATTATTATTATTATTTTAATAATTTTATTTTTTTAATGGGGTGACATCAATAAATCAGGATACATATATTCAAAGATAATAAGTCCAGGTTATCTTGTCGTTCAATTATGTTGCATACCCATCACCCAAAGTCAGATTGTCCTCTGTCACCTTCTATCTTGTTTTCTTTGTGCCCCTCCCCCTCCCCCTTTCCCTCTCCCATTCCCCCCTCCCCCCCCCGTAACCACCACACTCTTATCAATGTCAGAAGAGAATTATTGATCAAAGAATTTGAATGTTTTAAAAGCTCTTGATGAGGTCAAATTGATTTTGGGGAGGCTTTAACACTCCTTCCTGTAGTATAAGTGTGTGTTTCTTAATATAATCTCCTAAGTATTGAGGATGAATATTGAAACAACCATCACTACCACCACCACCACAACAAACCCTGCTAATTTGGAGTATTAAATTAAATTATTTTAATTTGGATTATTTTTATTGAACTTCAATTTTTTCATAGTAGCTATTTGTACCTCCTTTATTTCACCTTCTGTGAATTGTTGAATCCTTTGTTCATATTTCTCTTGGCATCTTCATGCTTTTTAAAAATGTATTAGTGTAAGGGGGTTGAGAAGTAATGGTGAGGGACCACTAAAGGGTACAGGGTTTCTTTGGAGGGTGATGAAAATGTTATGAAATTCATTATGATGGTAATACACATAGACACACACAAAAAAACCCAAAAACAAAGAAACTCACACTGGCCTGACTAGGCAGTGGCGCAGTAGATAGAGCATTGGACTGGGATGCTGAGGATCCAGGTTCGAGACCCTGAGGTCACCAGCTTGAGTGCGGGCTCATCTGGTTTGAGCAAAGCTCACCAGCTTGGACCCAAGGTCACTGGCTCGAGCAAGGGGTTACTCCATCTGCTGAAAGCCCGTGGTCAAGGCACATATAAGAAAGCAATCAATGAACAACTAAGGTGTCGCAACAAAAAACCGATGATTGATGCTTCTTATCTCTCTCCATTCCTGTCTGTCTATCCCTCTCTCTGACTCTCAATCTGTCTCTGAAATTAATTAATTAATTAATTTTAAAAAAGAAACACTGAATTGTAAACTTTAAATGGAAGAATGGTATGACATATAAATTATATCTCAACAAAGCTATTTTTTAAATATTAGCATAAATAATTTCCACATTAAGGTACTTAGCCCTCCTCTTAAAGTCTGTTGGCAATTTTTCCAATTCTGATTGCCTTTTGCTTTCTCATATTCAGAAGATAGATACTTTTAGTTAAATCTAGAATCTGTTCCTTAATGAATGTTCCCACTGTTTTTATTTGGAAAATTCCATCACATGCAGAGATAGTCACTGATATGTTCTTCTAGTTTATTTTCTTTCCTAATCCATCTGGATTTTGATGTAAAGTATGAGACTATAATCTTTTTAAAATGTTCCCCAAATAGTACTTATGAATAAGTTTACTGTTTCCTTCCTCACTATGTTCTAATGGATCCTTTGCAATATTTTACATATACTAACATCTACTTCTGGGTTATTATGGATCTAAGAGTTCAAATGTGAACTAATCGTACACTTTTAATATTTTTTGAAATATGGCTTCATATCTAGTATTTTTGTAAGACTTTATTACTTTCCTCTTTTGAAGTATTCCTAGCTATTCTTGCACATTGATTCTTTTGGATGAAATTTAGAACAATGTTATCAACATTTTGAAAATATAATTGGGAATATAATTGGATTAACATTTAATTGCTAGACTGATTTTGGAAGAAGGGACATGTTTAAAATTTTTATCAACTTGAAACACAATGTATTATTTTTATCTATACTGTCTTCTATTGTCTTCATATAGATCCCATATACAAATACATTTGTCTATACATTTGTTGGGGAGAGGGAATACCCCTCTCTTTACTTTTCTTTAATTTTATGACTGTATTAGTAATAAAGTAATAAAAGTGACACAAGACTACTAATAGGATAAAAACCAACTTAATATATGTACACAAGAGAATCATAAATTTGATGCTCAAATCATAAAATGAGACTCAAGGAAATGACTGAACTAGGCATCTTTTATATTATTTAGACAACGGAGCAATATGTTTGTAAAAAGTTAACAGAACAAAAACAGTTAGTGTTCATTAGAAAGGAAACTAAGCAAGGTTTGGGTGTTTACTAATGAGGAGTTTAAAAGTAATCAATTAAAAAAGATGTAATAATATTTGGTTATACAGACTTTTTGACTCTGAGTTGTTTAACTCTAGTAATAAGGGGTGTTCGTTCCCTAGGTGCAGGGGACATCTGTCACATGGACAATTTATTTCCTACATTCAAGGTACCCTTCTGACATCAAGTAACTTTAATTAAAAGTAATCAGTATGCTATTGTGGGATATATTGGAGCAGCCTGTCTTGGGCCCCAATAGTTCCCTCCTCTGAAATTTCCCTGGAAGTAAAAGCTGGGCTGGAGGCTGCAGCAAGAGAAAAATGATTAAAAGTGCAGTGGTAAGAGATGTGCAAAGAGCCTGACCAGGCAGGGGCGCAGTGGATAGAGCGACGGACTGGGATGCAGAATCCAGGTTCGAGACACCGAGGTTGCCAGCTTGAGCGCGGGCTCATCTGGTTTGAGCAAAGCTCACCAGCTTGGACCCAAGGTTGCTGGCTCGAGCAAGGGGTTACTCAGTCTACTGTAGTCCCATGGTCAAGGCACATGAGAAAGCAATCAATGAACAAGTAAGGTGTCTCAACCAAAAACTAATGATTGATGCTTCTCATCTCTCTCTGTTCCTGTCTGTCTGTCCCTATATATCCCTCTCTCTGACTCTCTCTCTGTCTCTGTATATAAATAAATAAGTAAATAAGTAAATAAATAAATAGAGATGTGCAAAGAAAAAAACCATAGTTAGAATGAGGGTCAACAAACAGAAAAGAGCACATTTCTTCTAATCAGAGCACATTTCTTCACATCCCATTACATTATTTCCCATTTCTGGGAATAGGTCAGTCCAATAAAATGTCTTTTATTCATATGATGGAAAATATTAATCATTTCTTTTAATAAGATTAATTAGATATTACCTGTCGCATTTGCAGAAAAACAACATTTTTCACTGATCATTGCAGAAGCTCCTCTCTGCTAGGTGATCAGTGTATGATTTGGAAGTACAATAGAGGCTAAGCTGTTTACTTTCCTTTTTAATTTTTTAAAAATCTATTTACTGATTTTTACAGAGAGAGAGAGAGAAACATTAATTGGTTGTTCTATTTTTTTATGCATTTATTGGTTGATTCTTGCATGTTCCCTGACCAAGGTTCGAACCTGCAACCTTGGTGTATCAGGATGACACTAACCATTTGAGCTACCTGGCCAGGGCCTAAGTTGTTAACTTCTGTTGGGGGTATTCCCAAAGTCTGCATAGTGGTGTTGAACTCTTGTTCCATTACCATGGAGAGATTAAGACCACTTTTTTTCCAATTCAAAATCTCCAGAGCTGGGGAATAAGACCCCCAAACGGAAAAGAACTTGGAGTTGTGATATACCAGCAGATTTTCTATGATTTCTCGACTGACACATTTATACAGCACAACTTTGTGAACAAAGGAGCTCAAATTTGTAATTTGGCTGACATTTAGGGTAGGCTATTTTGTGACAGAAGGAACCAGGTATTCAAGTCTACATCTTCCTGACCATTTATGTGGGACCCCTTTGTATACTTTATTGCCACATATAATAAAAAGACCAATATGGTTTACAGACAAGGTTAAAGTGGAATCTATAATTCCCAGAATCATTTCATGCTGTATGTGAGCCCCCATATCTCTCCAATCTCCATGTGTACCTGTCCATCTGTGAAAGCACAGCAGGTTGTGAAATAGCTGTGATAGAAAGCATGTTAGTTATTCAGTTTTGACAGCTCTAAAATTGGGTTCTGTCACCTGGCCAAGTAAGTCCAGATTTTTTTCCACCTATATATAGTCTGTGGAATGAGAAGGTCAATCAGGAGAGCAACTGTAATATCCTCAAGTTACACAAAGGTGGCTTGTATGCCATCCAAAACATTTGGTGGCTTGGCAGGAGTTTGTGCTCAAAAGGGTAGTGTTGGGGTCACTTACAGTCTCCTTGGCAGGTTTGAAGATACCGCCTGTGGAATCAAACAACAGAATTTGCAATATTGTCCTGGTATGTCACACAGGAAAAGTCCAATATTATGTTTGTTTTCAATGCAAAGGGACATTTTTTACCTATAGACTTTATCTGGGTAAGAGACATTCATTCCTTGAGCTTCTGCTGTTTTCTGTAGGCCCAAATGATTTGCCAGAAGAGGAGGCAGAATGACATCTGCCTTGTGAATACCAGACCTTGTTGTTCTTGTACTTCGTCCAGGTGTTCACATCAGCAGGACCAGAGACTAGCTAGCGCAGGTTCTTTTGCACTATTGAGATGTTGACACACCAACAATCAGATTGATTAGTTAATGTGGCCCTACGGAGGAGTGTGGTCTGTGCCTGTCTATTGAATAAAAGAGTGTCAATAAGAGCAAGGCTCAGATTGGAGAAGAGCCCATCGTGGAAACTCAGAGGAATTAGAGTAGATAGAGACAAGCATTCTCTAGTTAGCCTTCTAATAAATATCTAATAAGTGTGGGTAAAGAAGGTGTTTTGTTTGTTGTTTTTTAAGAGAAGTTATTTTCTTTCTTTTGATTGGGGATGTTAAAGAGGAGGGAACAGGTAAAAGTAAATTTTATAGATCCGTGATTTTGGGAAAAGCTGCCATGGTGCTGTATGCTTCTGGGCCCTGGGAATTGGCCCTGGAAATTCTTAGTTTAAGGTCCCCTGTAGGGTTTGCTCCCAGATGTCTTGAGAGATGGTCCGGGCCTACTTTGGTGTGACTTACACGGATTCAGAAGGATTTTTCTTTTGATGGTAGTATAGGTGGCTAGCAGTACCTCATAAGGTCCTTCCCAGTGATGTGACAGTGCCCTTTTTCTTCTAACGACCTTCATGTATCTTATCTCCTGGTCGAAAGGGTTGGCAAGGCTTGTCAGTTGGTGGAGGTCATGCTTCTTTTACCTGCTGATGATATGCCTCAAGCATACTAGTTAGTTCTTATATATAGTTAGTTGTATCATCTAATTATTCATTTAAGTTCTCATAGTGTTCATTTAATCAGGAATGTAAAGTTCAGAGAAATGCTAAAGGGGTCCCACATAAATGGTCAGGAAGAGTACAAATACTATTTCAAAAAGGGTCAATCTATGTCTTCTATTTGGAATATTTTAGATCTTTATAAGGGCCAGGGGCAAAGCTTCTGCCATTAAAGTCTGGTTTCTTGATAGATCTTTCCTAAAGTCCTTTATATGTCTAGATTTTTATGTTCCATTTGCGCTAGTGATTGATAATGGTATAGAGTATAAAATTTTAATGTGTGCTCCAGAGTTCTTACAAGCAGGTGGTTTATCTCTGCTGTGAAATGAGTTCCTCGGTCTGATTCGAAACACGAAGGAGTACCAAACTGCGGCATCATCTCGATAATTTCCCAACAACTCTGCGGCAGCAGCACATCTAGCTCAATAGCATTCAGTTCACCACTAAACATAGACAACAACCAAACTATGAGAATAGCTTGGAGCTGAGGGCAAGTCTAGAAAGCTGATTTGAATGCTGCAAAGAACATTGTGGGCTTAGGAGGACTTCCCAAAATACATTGATTGCTTCTAGAAGTTCAGTGATATTTACTAACACAGAGAAATAGTATGATCAGAAATTTTATGGATGTCAGGAAAAACCAATTGTCTTTCTTTTTTTTTAATTTTTAAAGATTTTATTTATTTATTTTAGAGAGGAAAGAGCAAGAGAGAGAAGAGGAGGAGGAACAAGAAGCATCAACTCCCATATGTGCCTTGACCAGGTAAGCCCAGGGTTTCGAACCTGCAACCTCAGCATTCCAGGTCGACGCTTTACCCACTGTGCCACCGCAGGTCAGGCCCAATTATCTTTTAGTCCCTTAATTATTCCGTGTCTGCATGTGTCCCACTTAGTGGGATATAAGTATAAGCCAACAAGTCAAAAGGAAAGGAGCTAGGAAGTCTGTTAGGCCCAATATATTATCTATCTGATAATTGTCTGATACTCATTTGTCCTTTTCAGATTGTGGGGTATTTGCCTGGTAATTAAAAGTATCAGTGAGGGATAAAGGGAGGTTTAAAAGGTACAGCCCTGGCCTGTTGGCTCAGCAGTAGAGCATTGGCCCAGCATGTGAATGTCCTGGGTTTGATTCCTAGTCAGGGCACACAGGAGAAGCCACCATCTGCTTCTCCACCCCTCCCCCTCTCTCTTCTATCTCTCTCTTCCGCTCCTGCATCCATGGCTCAGTTGGAGCAAGTTTGCCCTGAGTGCTGAGGATGGCTCCACGGCCTTGCTTCAGGCACTAAAATAGCTTGGTTGCGAGCAGGGGAGCAACAGTTCCAGATGGCAGAGCATTGCCCAGTAGGGGCCTTGCCAGGTTGGTCCCAGTCTGGGCACATGCAGGAATCTATCATTCTGCCTCCTCACTTCTCACTTAAGGAAAAAAAAAATGAGTACAGAAAGAATAAGGGGGTTCGTTCATATCTAGCTGCGTGTTTAGAAGTCTGTTAGCCCTGTCATTTCCTAGATATAGTACATGTATCAGTTTCCTTACCATGGACTGAACAGGGAACAACAGCAACTGCAATAGGACAGCAACTATATGCCCATTAGCAATAAGAGTACCTACAGAAGTTAAGAATTCATGGGATTTCTAAATTGCGCCCAGAGCATGACAGACTCCAGAGGTGCTTAGGATCTGTGTAAATTGTGGCAGTTTGTCCTTTTGCCAACGTGCCAGCTCTAGTAAGACCTGTGAATTTGGCCACTTGGGTTGATTTTGTACTTGGCAGAGAGGATGCTTCCAGCATTGCATGTGGGGAAATGATGACATAGCCAGTTATGTTTCTCCAGAAATTCCATTTATGGGAACCATCACAACATAGAAGCAATTCTGGGTTGTCTAAAGAGATGTCTACAAGATCCTCTCGTGGCTTTGGCACCATTTCCATAGTTGTAAGGTGAGGGGAAGCAGAGTTTTGCCCTCCTAATATATGTGTTTTGGGGGATATTGATTATTTTAAGCTGGCTTTTTTAAAGAAATGACTCAGAAGTAACCTTTGATCCTCCCCCTTACCTGCCTACAGGAATTCAGATAGAAAAAACTTCCTAAAGAAAGGGAGATCACCTTAGTTAGCATAATATAACCTAGAAAGAGCTATAAGACAGAGGAAAATTAAGATCGGTTGAGGCCCTGGGCGCAGAAGAAAATATTGGGCCCCTTAAAAAAAAGAAAGAGACAGGGAAAATAAAAATACATGTTAACTATCTATGTTTTTAAATAAATAAAAATTATTATAAACTATTAATGTTAAAATTGCACAT
This sequence comes from Saccopteryx bilineata, assembly GCF_036850765.1. Taxonomy (NCBI): domain Eukaryota; kingdom Metazoa; phylum Chordata; class Mammalia; order Chiroptera; family Emballonuridae; genus Saccopteryx; species Saccopteryx bilineata. Next base: position 51,804,588 of record NC_089491.1, read on the forward strand.
ATAAAACCAAACTCGGTGTCATCAGAAAAAAGTGTAAAGTTGGGGTTTTGCGGGGCCCTTCAGAAGTCGGGGCCCAGGACATGAGCCCCGGTGTGCCCACCGTTAAGTCCGCCGCTGGCCGTAGACTCTCCTCTATGTCCCATTACTTCTGCGTGGCCTGGCAAGAATGTTTACCAAATACATTTTTTTTCTCTTCCACCTGTCAATTGTGTAGTTTCCTTTTGAAAGCCTAAACTCCTGACCCCTCTTCTTGGTCTAAGAATGGCACGTAAGTCTCAACTGCTTTATTTTCCTCAGGTCCCATATTCGTAGGGAACCCCAGTATGTATATGTGTAATAAATTCGGTTATTTTCTCCTATTAAGGTGCCTCATGTCAATTTGATTATGAGACCAAGCAGAAGAGCTTAGAAGGGTAGAAGGAAAATTATTTTTCTTCCCTACAAAATCAATCATGTAGAATAGAGTGGGACTCTCCATCATCAGGAAGGGGTAGTCAAGTAGCTGGATTTAAAATATTATAATGATGCATGCTAGAAGGGTTAATTAAAAGTTTCTGCTCAGCCCTGACCAGGTAGCTCAGCTGGACAGAGCACAGTCCCGATACGCCAGGGTTGTGGATTCAGTCCCTGATTCAGGCACATACAAGAACCCACCAATGAATGCACAAATAAATGGAACGGCAAATAGATGTTTCTCTCTCTCCCTTCCTCTCTGTTAAATCAACCAATAAAAATTTTTTCAAAGTGCCTGTTCATAGGTTTTTTGTCACAGTGTGAAGATGGATGCATCTTATGAACAACTTGCAGAATAGTACACAGCAAGTGCCTAATGTTAAGCGTACTGGCTCTGTCAGTCCTGGTGGTAGCTGTGGTTACTGCAAGTGAACGTAAGGATATGCCCAATGCTATAGGGTTCATTTGGCGGGAAAAATTTGCTATAGGACACATCCGAGAGACAGAGGATTGTCCTAGAATGCCTGCAGCAATCACATTATTTTCATTGCAGTGTAAATGGTTTGTCAAAATTAGGTTAGCTGAGAGCTGGGGGTGTGGAAAGAGCTAACTAATTTTAAGGTTTCAAAGGTGAATGCTTCTGAAGGTCAGGAAATAGGCTCTAGGAGAAGGGAATACAGGTGTTTAGCAAGGGCTGCAAAGTTAGGAATTCATTGATGGCAGTAGCCAGCTACTCCTCAAGATGTATGTAACTACTTTCTTGTAGACAAAAGTGACACTAGGCATTTCAGGGTAAGTTTTTGAATGTGCTGAGAGTAACAGTTGTTTGCGCCCACTGACACTTAGATCTGGACGCTTTATTCAGCTAGTGCCTTTAAGAAAGACAGTGAGGCAATCTAAGAATTCCCTGCTCAGCTTGATTACAGAGCAAAAGGTTGTCAATGTATTGCAGCAGCCTGAAGCTTTGGTGTGAAAGTTACAGAATCCATGATGGCTTTAAGGACTTGGGAAAATATTGAGGGAGACTTACAATATGGCTGAGGTATGTAAACCCATGTAATTATCTCCCTTTAAGTGTAAATGCAAAAAGAAAGTGTGAGCTGAGGTGCAAAGGGATTGAGAGGAAAGCTGAGGTCAACTCCTGTTAATCAGGCTGCCTTAGCAGGAACTGAGGTGAGAAAAGTAGCCAGATTTGGGACTCTAGGGTGCCAAGGAATTACAAGACTTGATGGCTCTTAGGTCCCATACTAATCAATTTGATTCCTATCTGAATCAAATTTGCTTTCTTTCTTTATTGACAAGATGAGAAATGGTGAGAAAGTAAAAATCAATATACTGTTTTAAGAGGGAGTCTATTTTAGGGTTAGTAACTCATTGTGTATCTATAGTCATTTGATTATACAGATTTTCAGCTCTGATTTAACACCCCGGAAGGGCCAGGGTTGGGGGGAGGCTTCCAGGTGCAAAGAGGACACCTGTCACATGGGAGATTTCCTGCATTCAAGATGATAAGGAAGGGTCAAGATGTCCTTCTGGCCCCAGCTACTTGATTCCAGGTAATCAATATGTCATTGCTGGATATTGGGAGCGGCCTGCCTTGGGCCCTGAGACATTTTACAGAGCTTGTTGCCATTATGAAAGGGAAGATATTCCCATTATATCTTAAAACTTTTATTTTTGCTTAAATATGGAAAAACTTAATTTTTGGATATTTGAAGGTATTTGCTAATTTCATATTAATTCTAAGATCCCCGAGCTTTTACTTGGACAATCATATCATGTAGAGTAATGAGAACAGTCTTTTTCAATAGCGATAACTCATTCTAGTTTGGGTCTATTGCAACAAAAGATATTAAATCAACATTCTGATAACAAGCCTGAAAACTTGAAGATAGCGCACGTTAAAAATGCTTTGACAAGCAGGTTTAGAAAGGATATGGAAAGCTCCCAAGCTTTTGAGAAAGAGCTGAGATCAATTGTGCTACTTTCCAGTCTGTTTCACCCAAAATGCGGCTCACCTTTGCAGGTGAGATGAGAAGACTTTGGGGAAGGCACTCAGTATTTGGTGGGAAGGGGCCTCCCTTGGCCCTTGGCTGTGCCTCCATATGTCAACCACAGCAAGGAGTATGTCTTAGTATTTGTGGCCAGTGAGTAGAAAAACCATCTGGAAAACTGCTCCCCTTCCTCAGCAGACAAACTGAAGTGAGGAAGGCCCTAGAACACAACACTGGCTATTGAAATGCACTCTTCTAAAGCTACTTGACTAAGACTTTTTGCGTAATCTTGGCTATATTTTCTGCCCTCGCCATCCCCTCTTCCCATCAGACATTTCTGCCTGGAGAGTTAATCTTATATTTTTAATCACTACTTACACACACACCACATCAACTACTAAATTTAATATTTAAGCACTGGTAGCTAGCGGGGGGGGAAAAATTTTTGTGGAGAGAACGCATTGGCTTTAGAATGGCTGATTTTAATGGTGGTACGTGACAAGTTCCAAATGCATTCGGTTGTGCCCACATTCAAACAGAGTAAAACTTAACAGTAACTATGTTTACTATGTAACAGTGGCACATTTATTTTATATTTAACATAATGAGAAATGATTTTTATTTTTCTAAGCAACTGGAAAAGTCCAGTTCAATTGATCGTACAAATAAAATAAACTAAAAACTATTAACTACAAAAGAAAATCCATGTATGTTACTTCATTTAAGTGAATTGTACTTGACGAATGACACAAATAGACGTTTAGAGACCAGTAACGCTTCACAGTCACAAGGCGGAGTGGCATTTACCGTGGTTGGGGAAGAGCCTAGGTAACTGCCTATAAGAGAAACATTTCCTGTTACCTTGTCCTTAAGTAATATTGAATCTTCTCTGCAGTACTTCATGAACTAGAATCACCCTTCCATTAAAAAATCAGTTTATACATGTTTAAGTATTTGTGAACGATTTCTAACAATTCCTTACAAAAAACCTTAAAACAGTAAACAGAAATTGTGTTTAATAACTGATAGACAAAAAAAATTTAAGTAAGTTTTTTGTCTTTCCCTAAGTACCTGTGTTTTGAACCTCTTGAACGTAGTATGGGCTTCTGTTTGAAACCAACTTTTTTATTCTTTACATTGATTGTCCTGGTAGTGTACATTTCATTCACTTTAGGTTAAACTGAAAGGTTTAAAAGTAAGAGTCCTGATAAACAAATTCTGTATTTAGTCATTAGTGGTAGGGTCATGTTCACACATCTCAACAAGTTTCATGCTAGAAAGATGAGGTTCTACAGGGGCACAGAAGATGGCGGGCCCACAGTTCTAGTGTGAGTTTTGGGGAAATGAATTCTAAAGTCCTATTTTTATATCTAGGGTGGAGAAAAAGCCCTCAAAACCTGCCAATTTAAATGTAAATCGATACAATCACACCACAATAAGAGCGTTAAGGTGAATGTAACTTTGGGTATTTGTAAATTTAAAAAACTTAAAAAGTTTTCAATTTTGCTAACTTTAAAAAGTAATCCACACAATTTAAAGTAAAGGGGCACGATGTTGACCACCAGTGACTCCAGCCAAAAGCTATATGGTATTCCCTGTACTATTGCTTTTAACTTTCCTATTAATGTGCAAATTTTTTATATAAAAATTTAAATAAAAGGTCCATAAAATAAGATGCCATGAATGAAATAAAATATAAGACAGACACAAAGTATGTGTCACTGAACGTCACTGGTTTTAACTTTGCGCTGAAAGAGAATGGGAGTAACATCTGACATGTATCAGAAAAACAAACTGGGTTTGAAGGAAATGGAGATGGAACACTATGCATATAATGCCCTCATTTTTAAAAAATATTTTATTTATTGATTTTAGAGAGAGGAAAGAAAGGGGGAGAGAAGCAGGAAGTACCAACTTGTAGTAGTTGCTTCTCGTATGTGCCTTGACCAGACAAGCCTGGGGTTTTGAACTGGTGACCTCAACATTCTAGGTTGATCCTTTATCCAGTGTGCCACCACAGGTCAGGCTATAACGTCCTACTTGATGTCCTTTCTTGAGTTTTCAAAGCTGCCACATCAAATCACGCAGAACACAGCAGTCCAGAGACTGCGTTTACAAATGATAAAAGTTTCAAAAAAGTGAAATTTATGTTTGGGAAGGTCAGTATAACAAACTCCTCCATAACATGAAAAAGTTTCTTAACTTTGAGGAATAAAAATGTTTTCTCAGTTGAAGGCTTGAAAACTGTCTCATATTATGAATTTCGCAGGTACTACTTAAGTTGGCTATGCTTTTTAAAGTACATGGTTTTGGTTCTTGTTTAAAGTCTCAGCTAAATGATAGTGTCACATTTCCTGTTAGCTCTTTGGCTGAAGAGTATTGTCTTAGCAAAAGAGCAAGTTATTTTTTTAAAAAAATCATCATTTACTTTGAGAAAAGACAGCACAAGAGCAACCTCAAATCGTCTGTCTTTTGGTGAAAAAGTAGAGTAAAAACCATGTGTTGTGAATAATACCAATACTGAAATAATCTGCCCCAAACCTAATGGTCGCTTTTGGATTCCCAGCCCTTCAAGTAATCATGTAGAACAACAGAACATCTTTTCCTTCTTCATGTGTGTGAGAGAGAAGAAAACCTACAACCCAAGGGCTAAGGAGGAACCAATGGGCAGGTATCAAGAAGAAGCAAGAACAATGGAAGTCAGCTCCTTTTAAATGACAAATGTGACACTAGAATGCAAGACTCTGGGAGCTGGACACAAGCAAAGAGTAACAGCTTTAATTTCTGGGGACAGTGCCAACTGCTGGTTTTTCACACTCATCTTAGGCCTCAGAAATTGTCTAAATATACTCCTTCTCCTCCCCACTCCGTACCATACCTACTTCACCCTTTCTCTCTTATACTCTATGCTAGTTACTATCAACCGGATCATACAATAGAGCTGCAGCAGAACTGTGGGGCACCATAAAAACAAGTTTCTATACAGCTTGATAGCAGGGTCTGGGGAGATGGTGGGAGGGGCACAGAGACAAATTCTTGAAAAATTGAGTGTTATTCTGTAGAAACCATAATAATAAACAAAGATATCTTAACTCTTTTACTAGCCTAAGGTATCTTTTCTAATAATCTAAGATGATTCATAGAATCAACTAAACTAGAAATTCCCATTTTTTGTTTGTAAAAACATATGTACATTGGTAGAAGCAAAAATTACTCAGAAATATTTACATTCAGTCAAGCCTGTAAGCCTGTGTTTTCAAGTTCCCTGAGATGACATACACATACAATACACAGCGCAATGTTACAGCAGAAAGTAAATTATATTCTCAAGAATCATTTAGAGTAAAGTCAGAGTTCTCATTCAACAAATATAACCTACAATATAAATTATATCCTTAAGATTGGTTGTTGCTATTCACTTATTCAATTCAGGAAAACCGTCATATTTAAAGCTCTCACAGTAATTTTGGCACAGGTTAAATCTTATATTTTGTTAAGTCCCTGAGCTCTTAACAGGCTGGTTTTGGCATTTGGCTTCTTTCCTGGCCCCCTGGGCCACCTCTGTCCACAATGCCTCACAACCAGCCCTGTCCTCACATTAACTCTAACGTTTTATGTTATTAACCTTCTAACCAACTGTGCTCTGCAGAGATCATGTTGTTTCTTTGGTGCCCACTCCAAAGAGTACCCCCTGCACTGTTTCTGATGTTTATTAACCAAGCAGAAGAATCCAATGGGAATCATCTCACAGCCTTCTTATTATTTCTGAAGTTGTTTACAATGACTGGTCAGTGTTTTAATGTCTCCAGGGCTTTATGCCTCAGGTGCTCATCCAAACACTGGATGGCAAAGAGGTCCATGTCTATATCAAACTTATTGGCAAACAAGTGGTGCTTACGCAGTATCCAGTTCAAGTCACCTGCTCCGAAAACACACACGGAGCGCACGTGGACACCATTGCAGGGTGGATAGGGGGCACCCTTAGAAACATCACCTTCGAAGTACTGCCACTTGACGAACCTAGCAATTGCGTGCATGTCGGACATGTCGTACTTAGGGCTTAAGGACAGTGACCCTGGAACTTCAGGGATCCTCTGGATAGTGGCCCAGAGATACTCATCCGGGCTGTATGTGTCTTTTGCCCACTCCATAAACTTTTGGATTCTTTCATTCTCTAGCACGTACTCCACATACTTCCTGCTGACAACAAAATAGGCACTGCCTGAAAACAGGGGTGTTTCCAGAGGAGGCTGCAATTTGTCAGTCCCCGTATTTGTCAGCTTTCCATTAACGACTGCATAATGCTTTTTCCATCTTTCTTTTTTGTGGGATGGCATTCTCTCAGTTTCTAGGTTGTTTTCTCCCATTAATGACTTGAGTTTCCTGACAATTTCCAGGTTGGTTTTAATAGGAAAATCCATCCCGCAAAGATTTATCAAGTACTTCCAGCCTGCACTCATTCTGTAGAGGTCTTGCATACAGTTGAGGTCTGCCTGAACCCGACTCCATGATGCGTAGACCACAGTCTCCAACTGACTGGCTACAAACACATTACTGAAACAGGATGCAATGCCATTCACTGCGGCCAAAAAAGAATCCTCTGATTTTTTGTCCACATGAATGCAATAGAAATTCTGAGGCGTATAGATGGCCCTCAGAAGTCTGTCAAGCATTTCGATTTTGTGATGAACCACTATGGAATATGCTATTGGAAACTCTGCTTCTTCTTTGCTAAGAGGTTCTACAATATATTTGCGCTTCTTGATGAAGGAAGTACAATCACTAGTTATGTTTATATAGTCATAGTTTGTCCACCGAGGGCGCTTTCCAAATTTCACTGTTAGAAGCTCAAGCTTTACCTTTTCAATTTCATGAACATCGCCCTGTAAAACTTTGGTACAATTAATATTACTACTGGGAGTCTCTCCAACCAGGTCCAGATGTCCAATGCTTAGAAATTCAGGTTTTTGATAAATTCTTAAAACAGAGAAAGTGACGACAGAAAAAATAAGAAGCAAAAAGTAGTATTTAGCGGGATAAGAAAAAAGTCTCCTCCTCAGCAACTTCCTCAGCATCTCAAACAACAGTCAGGGGCTTTCCTTCTTCAGAGGCGGTTCTCCAGGCTTCCGGCAGTAACGGTTTCACCTCCGTCGCAGCCCTGTGGGATGTCCACGTGCATTTATCAGAAGTGTAGGGGCATCCTTAAGTGGAAAAGAGAACTAAAAGAAAGACAGAAAGGATCCCGATAAATATAGTCTTTCGCAACATCTTCTCAAGCTCAAAACTGCCCTCTTTGCTATGAGGTCAGGTTTTGAAACAAAAACAAAGTGAATCAATCAGAGGAAATGGGGTAGTCTTACAGAAACCCACAGTCTCTAGTATTAATACCAAACTGTTTAAAACAAACAAACCCAAGGACAAGGATGTGCTAGAATAGCCTACAATAAACATTTTACCCCTCAGGTACATTGAGGTGTAAATACTGTTGAAGACCTAGGCTATGATTATAGAACTCTCCATAGCTGATGGGTTTTTGATCCTGTGCCAGTTCTAATTAGCATTCCTTACCTTAAAATCATTACTAATCTGGGTTCTTCCTGACAGACCCATTATTGACCATCAGCTGACATCAACAGCCCCAAATATTTGAAAAATCAGATCTATTTGGCTCTTCACCAATTTAGATTTGGGGGTTCATTTAGGGAGATGTTCAATAATGGTTGTGCTTCTAAGAATCTTTGAAGGAAAAGCCGGTCAATAGAATCTTCAGACTGTACCAGAAAGGCTCAGCTAAAACCACGCCAGATTTGGGACTGTTTTGGGTTGACCTTACTTAGTTTAGTCTCATCCAAGTATCACAGGAAGAAAACACACTCACACAACCCAAAAGAGAGACATAACCTCGCATCTCCTGCATTGTTTATAACAGGTAATAATTAAGACTTGCAGAAAAACAGCAGCTGTATACAAATTGCAATTTATGACAGAATTTATATCTCTATTCAAATTTCAGGAACCTGGCCTTGGCCTGTTGACTCAGTGGTAGAGCGTTGACCTGGTGTGTAAAAATCCCAGGTCAGGGCACACAGGAGAGGCAACCATCTGTTTCTCTACCCCCCATTTCTCTCTCTGTCTCTCTCTTCCCTTCCCATAGCCATGGTTTGATTGATTTGAGTATGTCAACCCTGGGTGCTAAGGATGGCTCCATACAGCCTCTGCCACAGGCGCTAAAAATAGCTCAGTTGCCCCTAACTAGATGGTGGTGCAGTGGATAGAGCATTAACCTGGGATGCTGAGGATATAGGTTTGAAAACCTAAGGTCACTGGCTTGAGCACAGGCTCATCCAGCTTGAGTGCAAGATACCCAGCTTGAGCATGGAATCATAGACATGACCCCATGGCTGCTGGCTTGAGCCCAAAAGTTGCTTGGATTGAGCAAGGGGTCACTGGCTCAGCTGGTGCCCCCCAGTTAAGGCACATATGAGAAAGTAATCAATGAACAACTAAGATGCTGCAACTATGAGTTGATGATTCTTATCTCCCTTCCTGTCTGTCTGTCCCTCCTTTTCTCTTTCTCTTAAAAAAAAAATAAATAAATAAAAAGCTCAGTTGTGAGCAGCCCCAGATGGGCTGAGCATTGGTCCCAGCATCGGCTCCAGGTGGGGTTCACCAAGTGGATCCTGGTCTAAGCACATGTGGGAGTCTCTGCATCTCCCCTCCTCTTACTTAAAAAAAAAATCCAGGAACCCAACTAACTTATATTATAATAAAATGTTTACAAATAATTAGATATTGAATTTTCAAAAAATCAATTTTTTAACTTGGCAATTTGATCTGTAACTAAGTACTACTATTATGACAAAGAAAGCCAAATACCATCAACTGTGCCCATACCAGATTTAGAGAGATTTCAAAGTTATTATTATTTTTTTTATGTGAGAATCAGGGAGGCAGAGAAACAGACTCCCACATGCACCTTGACCAGGATCCAACCAGCAAGCCCCATACCAGGTGATGCTCTGACCATCAGGGGCCTTTGCTCAGCAACCGAGCTATTTTAGTGCCTGAGGTTAGGCCATAGAGCCATCCTCAGCACCTGGGGCCAACTTGCTCCAACTGAGCCATAGCTGTGGGAGGGGAAGAGAGAAGAGAGAGGGGAAGGGTTGGAAATGCAGATGGTCACTTCTATTGTGTGCCCTGACCAGGAATAGAACCCAGGAATTCCACATACCAGCCCAATGCTCTAGCACTGAGCCAACAGGCCAGGGCCAAAAGTTATTTTTAACACCAGAATTAGCATTAGAACTTTTAAATATTTAATTAGGAGATAAATTGTGAACATTAATAATACAAATAAAAATAATTGACAATATAACGTTATAAAAAGTGCTTAGATTTTTTTTTCTCTTTTTTTACCATTTAAAATTAAGGAAGGTCTGGCTCATTTAGTTCTTTGATTGCGGGTAACATCCTGTGCCCACGTAGATTGCCTCTCATGCAGTCAGGTTTCTCAGTTTTACCAGGCATCCAGCAATATCCCATGAGGCTTTTAAAACCCTGTGTGAAATGAAAAGGGAAAACGTGAAGAGATGTAATGCACATGTAAGTATATCCACACCCAGAAAGCATAGTGATGAACCACTATGGAATATGCTATTGGAAACTCTGCTTCTTCTTTGCTAAGAGGTTCTACAATATATTTGCGCTTCTTGATGAAGGAAGTACAATCACTAGTTATGTTTATATAGTCATAGTTTGTCCACCGAGGGCGCTTTCCAAATTTCACTGTTAGAAGCTCAAGCTTTACCTTTTCAATTTCATGAACATCGCCCTGTAAAACTTTGGTACAATTAATATTACTACTGGGAGTCTCTCCAACCAGGTCCCCTGACCTGTGGTGGTTCAGGGGACAAAGTGTCAACCTGGAATGCTGAGGTCACCAGTTCGAAACCCTGGGCAGGTCAAAGCACACATGACAAGCATTCAATGAACAACTAAAGTGAAGCAATTATTAGTTGATAATTTTCACTCCCCCACCCTCTGTAAAGTCAATAAATAAAATCTTTAAGAAAAAGAAAGCAAACACTGGGAAATTCTGGTAAAATATTTAATCATCTCAACAATTAAAACATCAGATTTCAAAACAAAATTATACCTTTAAGCAATTCCTGCTTCTTATTGCTTCAAGGCACTTTAAGAAATCTCTTTCTAATCATTAGGGGACCTTCGCTAACTGAACAGAGACTTAAGTGGCCTCACACAACAAAGAATAGAGTGTTTAAAAAATTAACTCAGGAAAGTCACTAAACAAATAGCAACAACAACAAATCCTGGGTAGAACAATGGCAGAGGTCTGATTTCCAGCGTTGACACATTATAAAATGCCTATTTTCAACAACAACAAAAAATTACAAGACACATAAAGAAACATGAAAGTCTGGCCCATACACAGGAAAAAAGTAGTCAATAGAAACTGTCCCCGAGGAAGCCCAGGTGCTGGACAGATGAAAGACTTTAAGTCAGCTATTATAAACATGTTCAAGGAACTAAAACAACTAAAAGAAAGTATTAAATTAATATTTAACCAAATTGAGAATTTCAATAGAGACAGAAATTATAACAAAAAAGCCAATAGAGCCTGATCTGTGGTGGCTCAGTGGATAAAGCGTCAACCCAGAATGCTGAGTTTACCGGTTCAAAATCCCAAGGTCACTGGCTCTGAGCGTGGGCTCTTTAGCACAGGGTTGCTGGGGGGATTATACACACAATCCCAAAACTCATCAGCTTGAACCCAAAGGTTGCTGACATAAAAAGCCTAACGTTGCTGGCTTGAGCAAGGGGACACTGGCTTGTACCGAGTCAAAGCACAGACAAGAAGCAATCAATGCACAACTAAAGTGGAAGCAACTATGAGTTGATGCATCTCACCTCTCTCTTCCTTTCTGTCTCTCTCACTCTCACTCTATCAAAGAGAAAAAAGGGCGGGAGGGAGAGAGGAGAAGGAGAAAGAAAAAGAGCCAATAGAAATCTGGAATTGAAAGTATAATAGCTGAATTGAAAAATTCACTAGAGGGGCTCCAGAGTAGGTCCGAACAGATAGAAGAAGGACTCAGTGGAACTGTGGGCGGATCAAGTCAAAATATCCAGTTTGAAGAAAAAAGAATTAAGAAAAATGAACAGAGCATGTGCTCTCCCTCCCAGGAGCACACCCACGCCTTCCCCTTCCCCCTTTTCTTCCCCCACAGCCGTGCAGCTCCTAAACTCCAAGGGTCCCCGGAGACTTGCAACCAAGGGAGCAGTGGGCAGCAGAAGTTCATCCGGGCTCCCCCCCTGAACCTGTCTCCAAGGCCCCCTTCCCTCTGACTTCTCAGTGAGCCAAGGGAGCAGTGGGCAGCAGAAGTTCATCCGGGCTCCCTCCCTGAACCTGTCTCCAAGGCCCCCTTCCCTCTGACTTCTCAGTGAGCCAAGGGAGCAGTGGGCAGCAGAAGTTCATCCTGGGCTCCCCCCCCCCCCGAACCTGTCTCCAAGGCCCCTTCCCTCTGACTTCTCAGTGAGCCAAGGGCTCTCCTGTTGCTTCTTCTATCTTAAGCCCTTCCTTGTTTCACTGTCCCCAGCTTTAATAAATATACTTTTAAAATAAAAGAAGAAAGAAAAATGAACAGAACCTCAGAGACCTGTGAGATACCATTAAGCATATCAATAAATACACAACAGGAGTCGCAGAAGGAAAGGGTGGGCGGAGAAAGGGTTGGGGAGAAGAGGGAAGGCTGCATACAGGAGCAGGGGTAGGGTAGAAAAAATATTTAAATAAGGGCTGGAAACTTCCCAGATTTTATTTTAAAAAAATTAATCTGCACAGCCCTCAAAAGGCTCAATGAACTCCAAGTGTGCAAAATGGTATAATCACTTTGGCAGATAGTTTGGCGGTTTCTTATAAAACTCAACATATGCTAACCATTCAACCCAGCCATCATGCTCCTAGATGTTTATCCATATTGAAAGTACACATCCAAGCAAAAACCTGCATGTAGACCTGGAATGCTGAGGTCGCCGGTTGGAAACCCTGGGCTTGCCCAGTCAAGGCACAAATGGGAGTTGATGCTTCCTGCTCCTCCTCCCTTCTCTCCCCCTTCTCTCTCTCTCTCTCTCTCTCTCTCTCTCTCTCTCTCTCTCTCTCTCTTTCTCCCCCTTCTCTAAAATGAATAAATAAAATCTTAAAAAAAAACAAAACACCTGCATGTAAATGTTTATGGAAATTTATTTATAATTGCCAAAATTGGAAACAGTCAAGATGTCCTTCAATAGATGAATGGAAAAACAAATTGTGGTATATTCGTAACATGGAATATTATTCAGTGATAAAAGGAAATTAGCTACCAAACCATAAACTCAGGGAGAAAACTTAAATGCATATTGTTAAGTGAAAGAAGCCAATCTGAAAAGGCTATATACTATATGATTCCAACTATATGATTATCTGAAAGAGGAAAAACTTCAGAGATAGTAAAAAAGATCAGTGTATGCCCAGGGTATGGGGAAAGGAAGGAACAGATGAATAGGTAGAGAACAGGGCTTTCTTAGGGAAGTGAAACTATTCTGTATGATGCTGTAAAGGTAGCTACATGAGGTTTATTTGTCAAAACCGAGAGAACTGTACATCACAGAGAGTGATCTCTCTTAACCATAATTGATGAAATGTATCATCAATACTGTTTCATCAAAAGTGTGATGGGGTATATTGGGATGCTGTACTTTCTGTGTAATTTTCCTGTAAACTTAAAACTTCTCTAGAAAACAAACTATTCAAATTGAAAAAATGTAATCAACACTTTCAAGAAGCCCAATGACTTCCAAGGACAACAAAGAAATCCACATCAAGATTCTTCACAGCTGAACTGTTGAAAGACAACTAAGAAAGATTCTTGAAAATAGCAAAAAAAAAGTAATGATACAAGGGGTCCTAAAAATTACTAACAGCTTCAAATCAGAAACAATGGGGACCCGAAGGTAATGGATAACATATTCAGAAAGATAAGTACCCAGAATATATAAAGAATTCTTATAATTCAACAATAAAAATACAAGTAACTGAATTGTGGCACCCCTGGAGTTTTAAAAACAGTTTTAAAAGTAGAAGAATTATCCTATACAGATTTTTAAAGAATGTGAGTATATAAGAAGTCACCCCAAAATTCATAAAGAATATACAAAGTTCTTAATCAAAAACTTGCATCTTACCTCAAAAAGGCATAGTTCTTTACCATTCTTACCCACATTCTAAACATCCATCATGCTTTGAAAATGCTTTTTAAGTCTTATGTTCTAACAGGTAGGGTGTTTATAAAGTAGGTATGTGAAATAATGAGTCTATTTTATTAATAATGTTTTTGACTTTGTGTATTTATCAATGTGGTGAATAGAGAAGATAAAACATTAAAAGAAATTTTAATTAACTAGCTTAATTTCAAGATATAGAGCATTCTCTTAACTAAGGCTCAACTAAGAGAAGAAAGCTGAAGGGAAAATAAGATTTCATAGAGGAAGGGATTTCTACATGAAAAAGGGAAGCAAAATGTGCACCTGCTATTCTATTTTAATCAACTTTCAGTCATCCACTATTACTTAATTTAAGGGCACATACAAATATTCAAATATGAATAACAAAACGTGACAGAGGTTAATACTGCTAGGCCCAGTGTTCCTTCACTTTCAGATTTTTTTTAAAAGAACATAGATCCCTTGAAGAAAGTGGGGTGGGAATAGTCAGTGAGGCCAATGATTGAAGAATAAGAACCGCTCCAAATAACCAAAGCTCATGAATTCTGAAAGAGTAAGAAAAATACACCAAACACACACCAAGTCTTACTACCACAGTCAAATTCAGGATTTGACATCTGTCTTAGGGAGTGTCCTGGGATGGTCCCTCACTAGAACACTGATGCCTCTGCTGAAGGAGCATCCCACCATGAATGTTTTTTAAGTAGAAAAACACAACCTAAGAAGAAATGGTGGAAGAATATAATTCTACCATACAAAGAAGGAAAACCAGTACCTAAAGGCAGTGGTTCTTAATACATGGCTTTTTGAAATTTAAACCAAGAAGCACAAGAATACTAAGTTCTATAAATACTGAAAGTAAACTCTGCTTTTTTTATAATGCTAGTAGCAAGGAAAGCTGGTCCCGGAAGGGGACGAGAAGTATCAAATGCACCTGAGGTAACAATATGGTTACTAGAAAGGTTCCAGCATAAAAGGGACAACTCCAACAAGATTAGGATGCAGCTGAGTACTGGAGTGGAAGGACAAAGTGACCTCAGCAAGAGTGAGAGAGCAGCGGCAAGGAAAATCTGAAAAGCAGATAGACGAAAGGCAAATAAGCAGACTCAAGAATCCCAGCTGACAGTAAGGAGAGAACCACCTCTATTTGTGCTACAGGATCTTCAAAAGGTCTAGGGAAATTTGGGCACAGATACCAATGGGGATTGAATGTGTTGTGGTTTTTTCTTTTTTGTTTTAAAGTGTTTTCAAAGCAAATGGGTGCCCACTATAAAACCTGTCAGAAACCTAAAGTTTAGTTTCTGTAGAGATTCCTGAGGCTGGGGCACACCAGGCATAATAGAAATCAGAGTCCCAACCAGGAAACAGTGGACCTAAGTGAACCCCAGGACAATGAATATTGATATCTGATTCCCTATTTCAGCCCCCAGAATGTAGGCAGCCAAGCCAACACAGAAGTTTATTTACTAAGGACTCCAACCAGGTCAAGACTTAAATTTGTTGTTTATATTAGGAATTCCCCCAAATGTTTTAAGGAAACAGATCCTGCACAGAAAAAAAAAATTAATTATATCCTCAGAGAGATGAAAGATAATGCATTCAGTCAATAAGTGAGGCAGATTATATTGTCTGAAAACAGGAAAAACAACACTCCCATCCCATATGTTCTTCTACAATGTAACCTTGCCACTGTCCAATCAAGAAGTAGCCCAAATTCCCTTCCTCTTGAATTTGGACAACGCTATGATTATAGTGAGCAGTACAGTTTGACAGAAGTGATTCTATATGGCCACTGAAGCTAAGTCATGTAAAACCATGCAGCTTCCTCCTGGTTGTTCTGGAATATCTGCTCTCCAAAAGCTTCCTTTAAGAACCAGCTTCTATGTTGTAAGGAGCCGCATGAAGAGGCCATCTATACATACCCAAGGTAACACCCCAGTTGAACCTAGTCTTCAATTCATCCCAGCCACATGCCAGGTATGTGACGAAAGGACCAGATGACTCGTCTTAATCCCTAACCCAAAGAATGTGCAAGTAAAAAATTAAATGGAAAGTTTTATATCACTATGTTTGGGGCAGTCTGCCTCATAGCAATGACTAGAACAAGCAGGAAACCACATAAACAGAATACCTAGCAAATAAGAGCTTTTAAAAATTAATGACATGATAGCAGAAATTGAAACACAATGGAAGCACTGGAAAATAAAGTCGAGGAAAATGCTCAGGAAGTTAAGCAAATAAGCAAACTGATTGATGAAAAAATTAGAGAAAAATAGAGTAATTTTAGAGATCCAGA
Organism: Saccopteryx bilineata; assembly: GCF_036850765.1. Lineage (NCBI taxonomy): Eukaryota > Metazoa > Chordata > Mammalia > Chiroptera > Emballonuridae > Saccopteryx > Saccopteryx bilineata. Next base: position 51,820,608 of record NC_089491.1, read on the forward strand.
CCAGGAGACCTACCATCTGAATGACAGGACCTTGAGAAGAAAAAAACAGAATAAATTAAAGTAATCTATTAAATAATTCAAGACCATTTCTCAAAACAGAAGAATGGTTTCCAGACTGAAGTCCTTTGAAAAACCAGGACGAATGGAAGAAAACAGACCCATACCAAGATGCATTCATTAAACATGAAATGTTGGAACATCGGGAAAAAGACTATCGTAAAGGTTTCTAGAAAGGGGAAAAAAAACTAAGCCACATTAAAAGGATCTGAAGCAGAAAATGTCTTCATGTTTCATAAAAACCAACCACAGAAGCCAGACGATAATGGAACAGTGCCTTCAAAGTTCTGAAGGAAACTGAATGCCAGAATTCCTAGAACCATATAAACTACTACATAAATTAAGGGTAAAATAAAAACATTTTAAGACAGGCAAGGTCTCAAAATATTTACCTTTATGAACCTTTTCTCAAGAAACTACTGGAGGATGGGCTTCATCAAAACTGAAGTATAAATCAAGAAGGGGAAAACATTAGAATTAGAAAGGATATCTAACATGAGACGAAGAATCCCAGGACGATAATAAAGGAACATCCTAGGCTGTGTAGGCGGTCAACTGACAACCACAGCAGGCTGAACAGATCAGAGGCCCTGGAGAAATGTCTCCAAGAGGATGAAACTGATGGAATAACTTGATGGAAATAAACATTAAAAACTGTTTTAATCACAGTGATAAACATATGAGGGGATATGTGTAAGAGATGTTAAAATACCAGTGATTAACAAATCTATACTTCAGCTTGGAATGAGTAAGAAAAACTAGAAGACCTTATAATGTAAAAAAAAAAGTCACAGTAGTTATCAACATTAAAATCTACATGACTAGCATATGCCTCTGTATTTTAAAATGAACCAGTTCTAAAAGTTGATATTCATCCCAATCACACACTTACTAGTTTAAGTTAATTTAGAGAAACATCACTAGACAGAGAAGAAAATGGGAAAAACATGTTTAAAGAAATGAACTACATGTGGCCCAGGCTATATTTTCCTTAATTCCTTTTTAATAAAAAGAAAGGCAGAGCAGAAAGGAGAGGCAGAAGGGAATAATATAGATTTTAGTATAAATTAGTATGACACGACACATTGAGAACTTGAAGTGAAGAAGCCAACATATTTGCATGACTATATACATATATACGTATAAACCTCTAAGAACAACCAGAATTTTCCTGGTCAGCCTCTCAGTACACCTGACCTCCTGGACAAGAAGCAAGTTAGGAAGGGCTCTGCACAGGTTAGCTTTAACCTTTACTAAAGTTAAGGCTGACAGATAGACTATCAACTGTGAAGAAAGAGGTAGAATTCAAAACAAACTCTTCTCAAAGATTTCCATCAAAATGATTCTGGTTTAAGTCCAAACAAAAGTATTTGAGATAAGAATAATTCTCTCTACCTATTGCCTAATTACCATTTTTTAAAGTAGTAATATTCTTTCTTAAAAAAATACATACACATGCACACACATGTATACGCACAGCTCTGTGCGTCTGCACAGGTATGCATCTGCACAGGTATGCATCTGCACAGGTATGCATAAACAAAGAGCTGATGGATAAATCAGGGTCCACAACTTATTGCTCTTATGCAGCAGGAAGCATGGTCTAAGTTAGGTCAGCTGGCCCCTAGTCCACTGAATATTCTTCTCCTAGTCCCACTAACTCTCCAAGGACTATCGTTCTGTGGCCCAGAGGCTACTGGCACTGGAGCAAAATACCCACCACTGTGATTGAAGTCAAAGCCATGCAAATATCTCAAAGGACCTGACTCAAGTGAGGGTGCCCAAATGTCACCTGAAGCAGGCCAAGGGAAGGGGCAGGAAACAGCTAAGGTCCCAAAGCAATCCTTTGGGACCTTAGGGTCTGCACCTCCATGGCCTCGCCTCATGGGGGGCATCTGGTCTTTGTTCCCGTCCACAGGCTTGTCATGCCACAAGCGCAGTCTCTGCTGCTGCCTGGCTGCTCTCTGGGACTTGCTGTGGTGAGCTGCCTGACATTTCTGTCGTCTCACAGTGAAACAAAGCACCCGAGACCCCAACCATGCCCATCCTTCCAGACTGGCCAGGAAAAGCCCTTGGGTTCCTCATAATCTAGCACCTTGATTAAAAACACCAGGCTCTACGTTTTAGGCCATTGTCTCTTAAAATTCATCCCCGAGTTTTCTTGGGCTCCAGCCAGTAAAATATCAACAATTGGGGACCTTCTATAACCAACGCTAGACTACATTTCCTATGCCCCCTTCAAAAAGGGGGCTTTCGGCTCTGGCTGGGTAGCTCAGTTAGTTAAAGAATCAACCCAGTATGTCAAGGTTGCGGGTTTGATTCCTGGTCAAAGTACATACAAGAATCAACCAATGATTGCACAGATCAGTGGAACAACTAATCAATGTTTCGCTCTCTCCCTCTCTCTCTAAAATTAATAAATTTAAAAAGGGCAGAGGGCTTTCTACATGATATAAGATATTACCACCAAAGCCAGATGATGTGATGAAGGAAGAAGGACACCCAAACCACATCTCCCTTCTTCAGAACCATTCAGAACCAGACACAGAATGTGGCACAATCACTCAGTTATGTTTGTTGAATGAATAAAGTCTCGCCAGGTTCCTCTGCTAAAAATTAAGCATCTACCCTCTCTCCCTTTATAATGTCAGAGAAGAGTTATGTTGCTGGTTGTCTACACTGGCAGCAAGGACTAGCCTATTTAGAGAGTGTTGATCTAAAAGTACGATCTGTTTAAAGATGAAAGGACAAGTGATTTTTTGAAAAGCCTAAGCCCCTCAAACATAAAGAATATAACTGAAGAAGTGGCATCAACATTTTGAAAGCAAGAAGGGGTGAATGATAACTGGCTTGGGGACCTCAGAAAGAGATCTAAAGCAGGGAAAGCTGAGAGACAACCCAATTTACGACACACAAGTACAAATCCAAATTATAGCTCCCACTCCCTCCTCCCCAACAACAATCACCCCCTGTTGGTCAAATAAGTTTGTAAGATATAATTTTTATGTTTGCTCACTTATGGGTTGCATTGGGGGCTGGGCAGTGCCAGATATATGTGGTCTGTGAAATTGCAAATTACCTTCCTGCTTGGGAAGGGCCATTGTTTTGCTAATGTTTGCTGGAGGAGAGATTTTCATGCCAGAAAGTTTTTTTTTCTTTTTTTTTTTTTAATTATAATTTTATTTTTTTAATGGGGCGACATCAATAAATCAGGTTACATATATTCAAAGATCAACAAGTCCAGGTTATCTTGTCTTTCAATTATGTTGCATACCCATCACCCAAAGTCAGATTGTCCTCTGTCACCTTCTATCTAGTTTTCTTTGTGTCCCTCCCCCTCCCCCTTTCCCTCTCCCTTTCCCCCCTCCCCCCATAACCACCACACTCTTATCAATGTACATAAAAGTGAAACTAAGAAAGTTTTGAAAAGAGAGAAAAGGAAAAGAGAGAAAAGCAATGTTTGCAGAGTGAGAGTGGAGAGAATGCAGAGTGCTGAGGAAGGAGCGAGTTTGTGCAGAGAAAGAGAAGGTGTGCAGATGGGGAACCAGAGGTGAGAGGCTTTGCGAGTTCCACTGAGACTGGTGAGGCCTTTGATTCTAGGAGAAACCGGAGAAGATTCTCCTGGTTGTGGAACCGGAGAATGTGTCAGGGTTTTGCGAGCTCTGAATGAGTGAAAGGGAAGTGTTTCCCCTGCCTGTTTGCTCATTGGCCAGTGCGAGACTTTAATAAAGGAATGGCTCGTCATTTTTTGGCTTCACTGTTTCCTTACCATCTGCCCGAATCCAATGGGAACCTGCATGTGCATGGCCATTATGGCGGTCACTACTGGCCATACACTCCCCTTCCTCCAAAGGCTCTGAAATTGGCAGCATAATTCTTCTGGAAGTGGTGGTAAAGTAGAGTTAAAAACTAATGACTGGTTGAAAAATCTATTTAAGAGGCAGTTAAAACTCCCAGGTCTCTCCCCCATCCATCATAATCGATTAAGTAACCTTCCTGACCCCAGCAGAAGACTGGAAAATGTAAAACAGAGGATATCGGACTTGGAAGGCACAAGGCACAGCTGAGGGCAGGAATACAACTTGAAAACAGGGGAATTAAGTCAAACTGACTTGTTCCAGAATATTGGCAGGCAGGAGTTGACCTTCTAGGTTATGCTTCAGAAAACAAACACCTACCAGATAACCAAAAATAGCTCATGACCCAAAAGAGATAAAAATAAACAGGAAAGAAAGGAAAGAAAGAAAAAAGAAAAAGAAAGAAAGGGAAGGAAAGGGAAGGGAAGGGAAGGGAAGGGGAGGGGAGGGGAGGGGAGGGGAGGGGAGGGGAGGGAAGGGAAGGGAAGGGAAGGGAAGGGAAGGGAAGGGAAGGGAAGGGAAGGGAAGGGAAGGGAAGGAAAGGGAAGGGAAGGGAAGGGAAGGAAATAAATACCAGGGAGAGTATCAGTTAACTATTTCTATACCATCAACCACATAACACAACTTATTTCTTACTACTTTTCGTTAGTTGAGGAAATACTTCTGTTTTCACTTGGGCTCACCTAAGCAGCTGCATTCAGCTGGAGGACTGTCTGCGTTGCAGGGTTCCAGAGGGCTCATTCACATCTGCACATGGTACTGGATGTCACCTGGGGTGCCTCCCTTCCTCCAGCGTACTAGGCAACTCTTTTACACAACATTCCAAGAAAACAAACACAGCAGCTCCAAAGCCTTGTAAGGCCTAAGCTCATGCACATCACCCCTGTCAAACTCTATTAGTAAGAGAAAGCTACCAAGCCAGCCACTATTCAAAAGGAAATAAAAAAGTTCTACTTCTAGATGGGAAAAGGAGCAAAATCATATTGTAAAGGACCATGTATACTATGATGGGAGCAATTTGTACCCATTAAATATTCTATTACATGGAGAAATTAAGATCAAGCAAAGAGCTGGAAATTTCAACAAATGTTATTATTATCTGCAGAGACATAAGAGAAACCATTATAGCCATAAAAACAACTAAGCTATGAAAAAGGAACAGAGAACAAAAATGAGCTTTTAGAGATTAAAAATATGATAGCTGAAATGAAAAAAACTCAACTGAGCCGTGGCCGGATAGAGCGTTGTCCCAGAGCACCAAGGTTCCTGGTTTGAACCCCAATGTCACTGGTTCCAGCCCCAGTCAGGGCACATGTAAGAAGCAGTCACTGGCACAAGAGTAAAAAGTTGAAAATGGTTACCCATAGGGTTATGCTCTTCAATTCAGAAGTCACTAATCAGCCTGACCAGGCAGTGGACCAGTGGATAGAGCATCAGCTGGGACGTGGAAGACTCAGCTAGAAACCCTGAGGTCACCAGCTTGAGCATGGGCTCATCTGGCTTGAGGGAGGGAGGGCTCACTAGTGGGAGAAAGGGGTCACTGAATTGGCTGGAGCCCCCCTGGTCAAGGTACACATGACAAAGCAATGAGTGAACTAAGGTGCCACAAAGAAGAATTGATGCTTCTCATCTCTTTCCTATCTTTCTCTCTCTGTCTCTCTTTCGCTTAAAAAAAAAAAAAAAAAAAAAAAAAGGAGAAGCCACTTGTAGTTACTAAACACTGGAAATGTAGCTAGCCTGACTCAGAAAATGGATTTTTAATTTTCATTTTAATTAAATTTTAAAAATTAAAGCAATATAAATGTCTTTATATTAAACATAATTTTATTCTTGTGATAGGACTCCACTGTACTTTGATGGCTGTATTATGTTAGATTACTACTGCTGCATCAGAGCACATTTATTGGACACAGCCTCATTAATAATTTTTTATACTTTTTATATAGTAAAATGATAAAAATTTGAATATACTGGATTAAATATTAAAATTAATTTTGTATGTTTCCTAATGCCCTGTACCAATTTTAAGATAGATGAAATTAAGTAAAACTAGGTTCCATCAGTGTAGTCACATGCAAAAGAAAACAAGGGTGTGTGTGGTTCTCTATGCCTGAATTAATGGCATGAAAAGTTCTACAGAATTTTTTTTATTTACTCATTGCATTACTTTGGGACAAAATGTCAAATAATTAACTCCTGTATTTCATTCATTACTGAGAGAGTACTCATTTTTCTCTGTTCCAGTGGTTTTCCTTCCCTGGAGGGACAACCAGAGACACAGGTAGCTGATGGCCAGGTAAAGGAACTGAACCCTAACCTTTCTGCCCATAGACTTGGCAGGAAAGATGAAATACAAAACACACCCCAGGCTATGCCACAGGGAAGAAGGCTGTCAGTCCATCCAGGGGAAAAGAAAGGACCAAGAAGGCTTCCTCAATTACGTCTGACCTGAATCTTTTGAAAAGGGTAGGACTTAGCTACTAGGAAACAGGCAAGAAATGCATTCCCTACTTGTCGTGCTTGCTTAGGAAGGGCAAGCCTGAAGCAAAGGAAAGCGAGACTGTGATGCGCAACAATGAGTAAGAGATAATACAGGCGATGTTTGCCACTCATGTTCCCTAACCCTAAAGATCTCTTTTCCCGTTGTATTATGGCACTAAGTCTGCTTCTCAGTATGATGAACCACAGTGGTGAATAGATATCTAAGAACTGTGGAAACAAGGACAAGATTTCAGAAAAAGAATCAGAAGACTGATGATAAAATGACACCCCGCCCCCAAATGGTTAAAATGCTCAACTGTAATAGAGGTCATCTGAGAAAGCCGGGGAGGCCGTAGAAGGGCTCTGTGCAGAAGCAACAGCGGTGGTGGCCTGGCTGCAGGGCCAACTCTGTCCTTCCCTGGAATGGCTCCTCATTCATAAAATGAGCTTTGCTTAGTAATAATGAAAATGCACAGACCCCATCCTCAGAAAGAGGAAATTGGGAAAAACCAAATCTCCTTTGCAAGTGTAAACAGTAAGGGCACAGAGAGCACCGTACACGAGACTGGGATTTGTTGCTTGTCCTCTGAATGCCTTTTCCTTGCCCACCCCTTACACACACACACTATGTTTGAGACTGAAGATCAATGTTCTCTCTTCATTCTTTCTTTAAAGTCAGTCTTCATGAAAACGAGACTAAGAGACATGGACAAGAGTGTGGTGGTTACCAGGGGTGGGGGGAGGGAGGACGTAGGAAGGAAGGAGGGAAAGGGGAAGGGGAGGGGGAGGGGCACAAAGAAAACTAGATAGAGGGTGACGAGGGCAATCTGACTCTGGGCGATGGGTATGCAACATAATTGAATGACAAGATAACCTGGACATGTTTTCTTTGAATATATGTACCCTGATTTATTGATGTCACCCCATTAACATTAATAAAAATTTATTAAAAAAAATAAATAAAGTCAGTCTTACTTTAAATACTTAATGATTGTTTGAAAGGGTGAAAGAAGACCCAATAACTGGTCTGAGGTACCTGTTTTCCCTAGAACCTAGAGCTAATGCATCAATGGGATCAGAAAAGAAAAGGGAAAATGGGATGGAGGCACCAGCAGGGCCAGACACGAAGCATGAGAACAAACTTGCAGACAGCCTCTCCTCCCCAGGACCGGCTCTTCTCCCTGGGAAGTCTGTGTCCCCGGCCACCCGCGTGGGGCCAGGGGCTGAGGAAGCAGGGCTTGAGGGAGACGCTGGCTCCAGCTCAGGGCTCAGATGGAAAGGAGGAGAGGCAGGGCTAGCGCAGCTGGACTCAGACGGGACTCCATGGCTACGTGTCCTGAAAACTTAGTATTTGCTTAAAACTTAATATTAAAATTTGCTTAAAACTTAATGTTAAAATTTGCTTAAAACTTAATATTTGCCTAAAACAGCAAAAAAGGTCACACTAATCCCACTACTATCAGCAGCACCAAAGCTTTCTCAAGATCCTTCATCCAACTTCTCTTTAAAATTTATTAGAAGTATATACAGATTTACCCATACACGTTTTATACAGTCCCTTGAAAGTCAAAGAATGCCATAATTACACTGAAATATCAGAATTAAGTATATGGTATACACATGCAATGGATTCTTATTCAGCCTTAAAAAGGAATAAAATTCTGTTACATGCTACAACATGGCATGCTGAAGGCAATGTGCCAGATGAAATAAGGCAATCACAAAAACACAAATATTGTATGACTCTATTTATATGAGGTACCTAGAGTAATCAAATCCATAGAAATGGAAAGTATAATAGAGGTTTACCAGCAGCTGGGGAAGGAGAAATTGTTTAATGGATACAAGAAGTCTTGTTTAGGATAAGTTCCGGAAATAGATAGTGGTGAAAGTTGCACAACATTGTGAATATTTTTAGTGCCACTAAATTTTCCCTGACTCCATCAGAGAGAGAGTTCTAGCCTCAAGGGTTATTTTTTTTAACCTCTTCTTATGATTTAAAAAAAGATATAGCCCTGGTTGGATGAATTCATTGGTTAGAGCATTGTCCCAAAGCACAGAAGTTGCCAGTTTGATACCGTCAGGGCACAAACAAGAAAAGCTCAATGTTCCCCTCTCTCTCTCTCTCTCTCTCTCTCTCTCTTCTTTTCTCACTGAAATTAATCAATAAAATTTTTAAAAAAGAAAACATTAAAAAAAAAGGATGTAGCTGGCTTACAATTTTGCTGGACACCTTCAGAGATGGTGAGTACAGTTAGACAAACAATGTTACTTAGAAGCGGTTTTTAAAATTAAATTTAAGAGAAGATAGATAATAAAATAAACATATTAGGAAAGTACAGGGAGATATGATCCCAGGTTGTCTGAAAAAAAAAAGGGGGGGGGACCTTTTCCAGTTTAGTGTCATAAAAATTTGTAGCTAAACAACAATGATCATCTGTCTGGTTCCCTCTGTAAGACCAGCAGGTTTCCTCCTGCCTATGTGGCTTTGTTCCACGTTATCCCGTTTTCTTAAGATATGAGTAATGGCTAATCTAATTCTGGAATGGGAAAAACCCTGTCTTCTAAGGCAGTGGAGTTCATTTGCAGAGGCTGACTTTGATAGACTTGAACAGAAATTTATCTATATACGCACATACCCAAAACATATATATTATATATATTTAAGGAATCTTCAACCTCATTACCACTGCAGGCCAAAAATGACTATAAAGGTATCATTGTTGCCTGACCCGTGGTGGCGCAGCGGATAGAGTGTCAACCTGGAACGCTGAGGTGGCTTGTTCAAAACCTTGGGCTTGCTTGGTCAAGGCACATACAAGAGTTGATGCTTCCTGCTCCGCCCCCCCCTTCTCTTTTCCTCTCTCTTCTCTCTAAAATGAATAAAATATAATCTTTAAAAAATAAATGAAAAGATCTCATTGTTCACTTCAAAATCCCAGACTGAGGAGTAATAAACCTTTTTTCTTTCCTTTATATAAAATTTTAATCTAATGCTTTGAAGTTTACAATACAGAATAGAGCACCTTGGTTTTATGAAAACAAAATCTGACATATGAAAGGTAATTTAAAATTCATTTTGTTAGTTATTTATTTATTTTCTAAGTAAGAGGAGGTGAGATAGTGAGATGGACTCCAGACTCTGACTGGGATCCACCCAGCAACCCTGTCTGGGGCTGATGCTCAAACAGAGTTATTTTTAGCAACTGAGGCTGATTCACTCAGTCAGACCAACCAGCTATCCTCAGCACCCAGGGCCTATGCTCAAAGCAATCGAGCCATTGGCTGCTGGCGGGGAAGAGAGAGAGCAGGGAGAGAGGGAAGGGGAAAAAAGCAGATGATTACTTTTCTTTTTCTTTCTTTCTTTTTTCTTTTTTTTATTAAGTGAGAGGAGGGGAGGCAGAGACAGACTCCCGCATGTACCCTGACCGGGATCCACCTGGCAAGCCTTCTATCAGGCGATGTTCTGCCCATCTGGGGCTACTGTTTTGTTGCTCGGCAATTGAGCTATTTTAGCACCTGAGGCCAAGGGCATGGAGCCATCCTCAGTACCCAGGGTCAACTTGCTCAAACCAGTTGACCTATGGCTGTGGCTAGGAAAGAGAGAGAGAGAGAGAGAAGGCGGAGGGGTAGAAAAACAGATGGTCATTTCCCCTCTGTGTCCTAACAGAAAATCGAACCTGGGATTTCCACATACTGGGCCAACACTCTACTGCTGAGCCAACTGGCCAAGGCCAAATGCTTTGCATTGTGTATTTTTCCATTCTATCTCTCTTTTTTTTTTATTATTTTTAAGATTTTATTCATTTTAGAGAGAGGAGAGAGAAGAGGAGGGAGAAGCAGGAAGCATCAACTCCCATATGTGCCTTGACTAGGCATGCCCAGGGTTTCGAACCAATGACCTCAGTAATCTAAACTGACATTTTATTCACAGTACCACCACAGGTCAGGCTGTTTTTCTTGTGCGTCCTGACTGGGAATCGAACCTGGGACGTCCATATGCCAGGCCAGTGCTGTAATCATTGAGCCAGCTGGCCAGGGCCTGTTCACTCTTTATTTTAAAGATAAGGGCACTAGGGCTCAGAGGTTACATGGTTGGCAAGGTTACAAGTCAAGGACAAGTCTTTAGCAGAGACATAACAATGGCCCTGGTTCTGTCCCACCTGCTTGTCATGCAGCCCACCGGTCCTAGTTTTTCTGAACAATCCCAATTTTAAATACTCTAGACTTAGGAGGTCTCAGAAATTCTAATTCCAAAACACTACATTCCCTCTTGTTTGCATAGAAAGTTCTTAAATTTTTAGGTCATACCACATGTCTAGATTTTTGCTTGCTATTAGTGACTCTCAGAGAAAATATTCTCATTTCATATGAAAAAATATAAGGCTAAAAATTACCAAGAAACAGAAGAGCTCTTTTTGTTTGACTTCCTTCAACTTGTTAAAATCCAGCTCAAACTCTTGTATGTGGTCCCTTTCCTGAACCACAATAATTGCCCCTTCTTTGAAATCCAACATGATTTACTATTGGAAGCCACCCAGCAAACCAGAGTGTGAAGTCAAACAGAAGTGAGTATAGTTGACCCTTGAACAATGCAGGGGTTAAGGCCACGTAATTAAAAATTCATGCATAACTTCTGACTCCCCCAAGAACTACTAATTGCCTATTGTTGACTAGAAGACTTACAGATAACATAAATAGTCGATGAATACAAATTTTGTGTGGTATATGTATTATATACTGCATTCTTATAATAAAGAAAGCTAGAGAAAAGGAGAGGTTGTTAAAAACATAAGGAAGAGAAAATACATTCACAGTACTATATTTATTGAAAAAAATCTACATATAAGTGGACCCAGACAGTTCAAACCCATGTTGTTTAAGGGTCAACAGTATAAATCCTAACTATGCCACATCCTAATGTATGGCTTCAGCAAGCTAACTAACCTCTCTCAGCCTTAGTTTCTCCATTCAAAAAACAGACCTCAGAAAACCCTTCTCATTTGATTGGTAGTGATTAAGCCTGACCTGTGGTGACGCAGTGGATAAAGGGTCGACCTGGAAATGCTGAGGTCGCCTGTTCGAAACCCTGGGCTTGCCTGGTCAAGGCACATATGGGAGTTGATGCTTCCTGCTCCTCCCCCCTTCTCTATCTCTCTCCTCTCTCTCTCCCTCTCTCTCTCCTTTCTAAAATGAATCAAAAATATTAAAAAAAAAAAAAGAAACCTATCAAGCCCCTAGCAGAGTGATTGGTACACAGTAGTTGCTCAATGTGTAGGAGTTATCACCATCATCTCTAATTTTCACAAAGCCACCTCTGTGAACAAACTCATGTGTGTGCTTGGTGAGCTCCCAATAATGGGGGGTCTAGTTTTAGACTTTTACCCTCCGCCCTCTACTTATACTGCTTTCTGGGCCCAGCACAGACATATTCAATAGGTAAGGAATTTTAAAAAAATGTCCAAATATTTCAAAATCCACTCCTTTCCTCCCCCAAAACGTAGGGAAGCTTTTTTGTTAAATGCGTCTTTTGGCTTATAGTCTTTTCCAGATAAGGAAACTAAAGTACAGTACTTAAATGTGCCAAATTACAATGTGTCAGGGACTGTACCATGAATTCAAAGCACTCTGTGTTGGGCTTTAGAAAATATCTATAAAGGAACCCAAAATGACTGGCCTCATACTGGGTGGCTCTCATCCTGTCTTCATAATTGATCTGAACGTTAAACCGTTCTGCACGTTGTCTCCACACCTGTGCAGGAGAGCAGCTGAATTCATTAGGAGACTCACCTAACTCTTGGGTGAAAAAGCATTTTGCTACTACTCAGCAGAGGGGTGATGGACAGGGACAGGGGCGGCTGAGTGCCTCCTGGGCTATGTGTCAGGAGAGTGGAGGATGACAGGGAAGTCCTGCTGCAAGACAAAATCCTTATCAGATTGTATTTCCACAATCTGTGATGGGGTTCACAATAGGCCTCCCCAAGATGGGCCACTTTGGTATGTGAATTATTTTATGCTGAAGGCAGTGGAAATGTCACAGGTTCCTGAGAAACTTTTACCTCTCCCTTAAATAATTTAAATTAAGGGATTTGCTCATAATAAGAATTATCACCTGAAACAACATTTTATGACCTATCTATAGGGCTGGACAAATATCTAATTACTGAACATCTGCTCTTCCTCCTCTCTTAACGCTCTAAAGTTCCCTACCTCATCCTTAGCTCGGAACGCCATGTACACCTCATTTTCCCTCTCTGGCTCTGAACCTCTTATGTATGTGGGCTCTCAAACTCATGTATGTGGGTTTCCCATACATATATATATAATTAAATTTGTTCATTCTCTTGTTCATTCAATGTCTTCTATTTCCTTATTAAACCAGCAGGAAGAACCTGTAAGAGCTGAAGAGCATTTCATCCTCTTCCACATCTGAGAACTTATTTTTTTTTCCATTGACATTTTTTTTCCATTGATAGACATTTGATGCACTGATACAATATGTGTTCATTACTACAATGGTGCTTCTTTCTTTTTTATAATTTACTTAAAAGCTGATATTAAATTGATGGTGCTTTTATAATCAAAGTTATTTCAGAATTAAGGAAATTGTTAATGTTGGTGGTTAGCAGGTACTTTGCCAAGCATTTTACATACATTTTCTCTTTAATTTGCACAACCCTGTAAGTGGGTACTTTTATTCTTACTTAGCAGTAAGGAAACTGAGGCTTTAGCTGCTCTGAGCGTGGTCATTTGCTCCAGTTTACCAGCAGGAAAGAAGTGGGGTGGGGTTCCACCCAGAGCTGACTCCACAGGGGATAGAAGGCACAGAGCAGTCTCACTTTCTGGCCAAGAACAACACTGGATCCAGTTATTAACACCTTTGAATTATACCTCACTCTACCTCCTAACCTTTCAAAGAGCCTCAGAACCTTCCAAATCTTGCTGAGGGTAGAAATATGACAAACTCTCCTCCTGAAGACGTCAGCCCTGAGATACATCACAGCAACCTCTTCAGCCCTCAGAGACCCATTTGTGAACTGAGCTCTTCATGTTTGTTACCTTTAAGAAGCTTCACTTGAGTGGCCAACTGGATCATTTTTATTTTATCTAAATTACATTTAGGCATAGTTGTTGAATTTAAAATCATTGCCAAAGCCAAGAATCCAAGAATACTCTAGGTCATGACATGAAAAAAAGATTTCTTGAGATAAAACAGCATTTTGTGATGCATTTCAGTCTGTACAGAATAAAACAAAACAAGCTTCCAAATAAACTGTAAAATGTGCACCAGAAAAATTGGAGAAGCACACACTCAAAATTATTTAGTAATCATTTTCTTTTATTGGGGAGACAGGCACTTATTTAAACATTTTTGTACTGTTTGAACTTTTCATTTTCACTTCAGGGATTCTTTTTAATTGCAAATTGAGATAAAAATGCCCCAGTGCTCCAACATAAGCTCCAGCTAAGTATGTTTGCAAAGCATTCAAGTAATTTCCACCCAAACAAAGGCCATTTACAGCCTAGCCAGGTATACATCATTTCCATGTTCCCTTCGACGCCTGTCCAGGGACACGACTGAGTTAGATTTGTGCTCAGATGTAACAGCAGCTGGGATTCAGTTTTCTATTTTGCTTTTTCCATTTAAAGTGTTGTCTTTTTTTTTTTCTTGCCACAATTGGCTTGCACCTCATGGTTGGATACTAAGGGTATTTCCAAATTATATTGTTATAAATATAAGCTATGAATGATTTTGCATATGCTCAGAGCTTTGTTTTCTTTTGGCTTTTTAAAGGATTTCCTTGGAATTCCCATGAGAGAGAGATTTTTGGATCAAAACATATAAATTTCTAGGCTTTTGATTGCCTTCCAAATGGACTCCTCTTACTTATACTGCCACCAACGCTTGAGTACCATTTCCTCTACACTTCATATATAATTATCTTAACTATGCATTACATATTCATATACTGTGTAATTATTCTCATCAATATTGCAACTGTAGAATGGCAGGCACATCACTGAAGTTTCAGTCTGTGTTTTTTTATTACTACTGGCTCTCAATATTTTCTTTTGGGTATGTGTACATGTAAGAGAAAGGTGGGTTTGGTAGCAATGATTTCAGCTCAGGAGCCAGACTGCCCAGGTCAAAGACTGGCACCATCATCCACAAACTCAGACCTGTCTACAAGCTTCAGCTTCCTTACTGGTTTAATTAATTAATTAACTAATTAATTATAAGCAATTTGATTGGGATAGACATCATATACATCTTAGATTTTTATAAAGAAAAAGTGAGCCAACTTGTAACATGCTTACATGGTATTTGACACATAAGGAGCCCAAAGTGACACTGGTAATTTAGTCATTTTTATTATTTATGTTTTTTCTTGTCTGGACTTTGTTCAAATCTTTAATTCATGTCTAAATGTAACTTTTTCAGACTCCAAAATCAAACTGTATTTCAAGTTTACTAACAAATACCTGAATACATACCATTTAATTCCATACCAAGCATCTATTATTTAAAACAGAATCCTAGGTAATGCATCTCCCAAGTATCAGGGAATTCACACAATCAGTATTTGCTGGGCCTACTAGGGGAAATTATAGGCTTGGTCAGTACATTTAAAAATTATTTTTGGAACAATGCATCTATTGTAGAGCAGAAAGGAACTCTGGAGAGCATCTAGTCCTGCTAGAAATACTAGCTCTGTGGGCCGTTACTAGGTCACGGGGGTGTTCTGCAATACGATATTAAAAGAAATGTGGTCATAAAGAAGAAAAAGAGGATTCTGTACTTATGGGCCTCTTATTTCTTAGCCTTTAAGACAGTAATGCTCACTGTGAATAGTTAAACACAGGGACATGGTATTCAGCATTTCTCAAACTTATTTGATCAAGAAATATTTTAGAGAGAGGAGCATTTTACTAGACCGTAAGGGAAAACTCCATCTGCACCCAAGTCCCTCTCTCCTCTTTAACTCATGAGGAAGCTAGGGCTCCTGAGGGTACAAGTGACTTTTCGAAGGGTCAACAGTAAGTGAAAGGCTGAGGTTAACCGGAGCCTGAAACGTCCCCTGTCAGAACATGTCCCTTCACACTGCATTGCATTGCCTCAACTCAATTCTTATTTGGGGGTGGAAAGAGGAGGGTGTTGGGTGGGCCGTTCAAAGAACCCCAGATGAGAAATCTGACTTTCCTTTGTGGTCTGTGTTCATCAAACCAATCATTGCTTCCCTTTTTTCCACTCCCTCTTTTGAAATGGATGAAATTTCATAACAAAAAAAGAAAAAGAGAGAGAAAGAGAAAGAAATCTGTATGCATCAAACTTGACATCTAATGTATTTTTTTAATTTACATTTTTTAACCCTTTCTTAAAAAATGGTATTACTGAGCGTGATCCATCCACTGTGTAAGGCTGACTTTCACTGTGTTCAAAAATCAAACCCACTAGCAAACACCGGTCCCTCTCCTCACGAGTCCAATTCGGTACAGAAGACAAGCCTCACAATCCTCAGAAATATCTATGATGCCAAACAAAGTGTTTACTTTTAAGACACTCACTTCAATCAGTACTTGTTTTTAAAAATCCTGTATTTTTACAGCCATACCTCCTACTTTCAGGGAATTTAAAAGGTCTTTGATAAAAGGCAATCAAAACAACACTGTTAGTTTGTCTATAATGTACTTTGTAAACACTTCAGCATCCCCAGTGAGATGTGCATCTGGGAAGGTTCAGAGCACCAAACGGGAACACATCCCTGGGACAGGCAACACTCCAGACGCAGCTCCTACTGGACGTGGGCCTCAGGCATTTTCACGGGAAATCAGAGGTTTTGTTTCATTAGCGGCAGGTATTCTAACAGGATCTTCCTAGGTCAGTTTAATGACTTTGATTAGCATAACAGATGTGAGGAAAGAGTGAAGGAAAAGGAGATGGGGTGCTCCACCTATGTGGATGGGTTAGGGACATACCAGATGCATATACTGGACTTATGTTCAAAGAACAAACAAGTTGGGCAAGTCCAATAGCCTGGGATGGTATCCTAGGTGTATATATGGGTCTAGTTGCTGATTCCGGACAATTTATGTTTATTTGACTCCAACCCAATGGTCAGCTGACTCCTGCTGCTGGAAGGATGACGTGTGTGCCTCAAGTGAACCTTTTACGGGAGATGTGGTCAGAGCTCCTAGGTAGAGCTGATCTGAGACTTACTTGCCCAGAGAACTATAGGCCTCACCAACCTGTTTACCAAAAAGATCTAACTGGCTTGGGCAATAGCACCGAGGATAGTGGATAAAAGACTGAGAAAGCAGATGGCCTATGTTTAAGTGACTTTTGGCATTTTTATACCTATTCAGGAACGAAGGGCTGACCACATGACTTCTGGAACTTTCATGTTTAAAGTGGCTTGCTCAAAGGAAGTTTAATGTACACATTTCAAAAGAAACCACGTGCGCGCACATACATAAAAACACACACAGAATAGTCATTACTTTTCAGAGATTGAGTATTATTTTTAATCTAGTAGCAAATTTATTTTCCACTGAATGAAGTATAGGGGTATATCATGCGGAAGAGGCAGTTTCAGATGAAAGATTACGAGGAAAGCCAAGTTCTCAAATTTTTATATCTATAATGTATCTATTGAGGTATTTTGACTCAAAGTTTTTAATGATAAGCTTGCAAAATTTTTAGTACAAACACTAAAAGTTAATGATTTGAGGACGTACCCTCAATATATGTATATATATATATTTTTTAATTTTTATTTATTGGTTTTTAGAGAAAGAAGAAGGGAATGAGACAGAGAAAGTGAGGGAAATATTCACTGTTCCACCTATTCATGCCATCTTTGGTTGTTACTCATATGTGCCCTGCTAGAGCATATTTATTTAAATATTGTATGTACTACTATACATTTGTATTACTAATAAATTATGTGTATTATAAAACCAAAAGATGGGAAAAGAGGAATTAAACTTATTAGTTTCATCATTTATGGTATAAAACTTCTTGCTCACTAAAAATTGTTAATATTTATAACAAAGGCAGTATATTAAATATGCTTCATTATTTTTTAAAATTCTTAGTAGGTACTTTGAGCTATGGTGCTTTGGACTGCTTCCAAGCTCAGTGTATTCTAGCATTTCATTTCAGTGGCTGGCTGCAGTGGCCGGGATACATAAGAGAAACAGTAGAGCACTATTCCTTCTACTCTCTAAATCTTGATACTTAGTTTTCAATCTATCTACCAATTATACAAAGTGTTTTGGTAAAATTCAGATGGTAAGTTTCAATCACTTGTACTTGCAAATTAGTCAGTAGGTGTTACATTTTTACAAATTTAACAAATAGATTCAAACCTCAGGGATACCCCTCACTTAAAAGATTTTAGGCCCTGGCCAGTTGGCTCAGTGGTAGAGCGTCGGCCTGGCGTGCAGAAGTCCCGAGTTCGATTCCCGGCCAGGGCACACAGGAGAGGAGTCCATCTGCTTCTCCACCCTTCCCCCTCTCCTTCCTCTCTATCTCTCTCTTCCCCTCCACAGCCGAGGCTCCATTGGAGCAAAAGATGGCCCGGGTGCTGGGGATGGCTCCATGGCCTCTGCCCCAGGCACTAGAGTGGCTCTGGTTGCAACAGAGTGACACCCCAGATGGGCAGAGCATCGGCCCCTGGTGGGCGTGCCAGGTGGATCCTGGTCGGGCGCATGCGGGAGTCTGTCTGACTGCCTCCCGGTTTCCAACTTCAGAAAAATACAAAAAAAAAAAAAAAATTTAATAGACCATTCTGTTCCCAATTTTTAAAGGTTTATTTTTTTGAGAGTTTTGATAAATCAAAAATGTACTGTATTTCTTTTTTCTTTTCTTCTTCTTCTTTTTTTTAAATTTAATTGACAGGAGGGGAGATAGACTCCTGCATATTCCTGTATGTACTCTGACATGGGGTTGAACTGGCAACCTCTGCGCTTCTGGATAACACTCCAACCAACCAACCTATCCAGCCTGGGCTCCTTATGATTCTTTTCTCTTTTTTCTTCTTTTCCAAGCCAGAGGAGGGGAGATAGACAGATTCCCACATGTGTCTCAGCTAGGATCTACCCGGCAACCCCTGTCCGGAGCCGATGCTCTGCCCATCTGGGGCCAATGCTCTCAACTTAGCTATTTTTAGTTTCTGAGGTGGAGGCTTCCTGGAGCCATCCTCAGTGCCTGGGGCCCATGTGCTCAAATCAGTTGAGCCACTGGCTGCAGGAGGGGAAGAGAGAGAAAGACTGGGGGATGGTGGATTTGAAGCAGATGATCGCTTCTCCTATGTGCCCTGAACAGGAATCAGACCCAGGACATCCACACGCTGGGTTGACGCTCTACCACTGAGCCAACCAGCCGGGGCCAAATGTACCATATTTCTTAGCAACATGTTCACAGTACTATGAAAACATTTCCATAAATTTCTTTTGAAAAGCTTTCTCGCTCTCATTGTGAGAATGTCACAGTGATCTTAGAATGTGCCTTCTCTCCAAAGTATGTGACTATGTTAGGCGCAGCAAACATTGAAAAAAGTAGCATATGGAAACCCTCTCTCCGTAGTAAAGACAGATGCTGATTGCTGTAAACTCAACCACTATTCTTGGGTAATGCCCACAAGAGAACCAAGGATGCTCTGAGTGGTACAAAAGATGGCTACACTCCCTCCCCAGAGCATTCCAAAGGACTGGGCTGTTGCCACCATCTGAAACAGCAATCCTCATGTCATGACATACATCCTAACGGGCAATTGTTGAACTTCAGCTCACCGGGCTGAAGGGGAAGGCTGAGAAAGAATCAACCTCTCAGCACACCTGAAACGTACTCAGGAATAAGTCTAAGTATGCCAGGTGAGAGCTGCTCTTATTTAAAGCCTGTTTGTTTACAAAATTAAAATAACTCAATGATACCCTGTACCTTTTAAAGTGTAGTACTTCATAATATGTTTTACAGACAGTTGAGCATGGCTCCATCTGGCAAGAAGTTGCCACCTCCCTCTCCACCTCAGGAAATCATACTGACAGTAGAGGACACCGGACCAAGGAGGCACCACTAGCCTTTACTGGTTTCTTTCTTAAAGGCTTATTAAATTACAAGAAGTTCTTATACTCTCTCTCAATATTCCAAAGGATTTTCATTCACACTCTGCTTTGGATGTCAATATATTTGATTCACAAGGATCTCATTCTCATTTTAAGATTTTATTTGTTGATTTTAGAGAGGGCAGGGGGAACAGGGAGTAGAAAGCACCAACTCATAGTATCTGCTTTCCATACGTGCCCTGACTCATAGTATCTGCTTTCCATACGTACCCTGACTCATAGTATCTGCTTTCCATACGTGCCTTGACTCACAGTATCTGCTTTCCATACGTGCCCTGACTCATAGTATCTGCTTTCCATACGTGCCCTGACTCATAGTATCTGCTTTCCATACGTGCCTTGACTCACAGTATCTGTTTTCCGTAAGTGCCTTGACTCACAGTATCTGCTTTCCATACGTGCCTTGACTCACAGTATCTGCTTTCCATACGTGCCTTGACTCACAGTATCTGCTTTCCATACGTGCCTTGACTCACAGTATCTGCTTTCCATACGTGCCTTGACTCACAGTATCTGCTTTCCATACGTGCCTTGACTCACAGTATCAGCTTTCCATACGTGACTTGACTCACAGTATCTGCTTTCCATACGTGCCTTGACTCACAGTATCTGCTTTCCATACGTTCCTTGACTCACAGTATCTGCTTTCCATACGTGCCTTGACTCACAGTATCTGCTTTCCATACGTGCCTTGACTCACAGTATCAGCTTTCCATACGTGCCTTGACTCACAGTATCTGCTTTCCATACGTGCCTTGACTCACAGTATCAGCTTTCCATACGTGCCTTGACTCACAGTATCTGCTTTCCATACGTGCCTTGACTCACAGTATCAGCTTTCCATACGTGCCTTGACTCACAGTATCTGCTTTCCATACGTGCCTTGACTCACAGTATCTGCTTTCCATACGTGCCTTGACTCACAGTATCTGCTTTCCATACGTGCCTTGACCAGGGAAGCCCAGGGTTTCCAACCAGCGACCTCAGCATTCTAGGTCGACGCTTTATCCACTCACCACAATAAGTCAAGCTAAATCTCATTTTCATACATAACTGGCAAATATAGTAAACTTCATGGAACAGGCTAGGGCTCTATAGAGCAAAATGGCTTAACTGGTCTCAGGGCCACATCCCAGGTCAGTAGTTTTTAACCTTAGCTGTACACTGAAACAACTGAGGAGCTTTCACAAAATACTAATACCAGAGTTCCCCTACTAGAGACATGATAGAACTGGTCTGGAGCTTGACTTGAATGGCAGAAATTTTAAGTCCTCTTAATGTATAGCCAATTAAGAGGCTCTACATTGAGAGCCTGGATTTGCACCTGTGTGGTGAGGAGGGGGTTTGAAAATGCCCTTCCCTTCCAGAGGCCTCATTCCCTAGGGCAGTGGTTCTCAACCTGTGGGTCGCCTAAAGCCATCGGAAAATACATAATGCATATCAGGTATTTACATTCCGAATCATAACTGTAGCAAAATTACAGTTATGAAGTAGCCACCAAAATTATTTTTTGGTTTGGGGTCACCGCAACATGAGGAACTGTATTGCGGGGTCACGGCATTAGAAAGGTTGAGAACCACTGCTGAGAAAGGTTGAGAATCACAGGTAGGGACTCTGATGTACATCAGAGGAGTCAGCTCTCAGTTGAGCATTACTGCCTCCTTTAGTCTTCAAGTGCAAAGTCAAAGGCAGGAAATCACTAGAAACGAAGGTGAAAAGCTATTCCAGGTGTATAGAGCTGAGCTGCTTTTTCAAAATGTCTGATACCAACTGGGGTGTCCAACCATCCAATTCAATTCTGTCACTACCCAGAGTTCGAACAGAGCCCACAGATTAAGGGATCTGCCACACAAGGCTGCTCCCTTCAGATGTCAACTGCAAATACCCACTACCACACCCTCACCTCCCCTTCGAGTTAGAAAAATTTGCTAGCACAGCTAGGACTCCTAAAAACGCTTTACTTACTAATCATATTGGTTTATTAGAAAGGATACAATTCAGCAACAGCCAAATGGAAGAGCTACATAAGGCCAGGTGTGGAGGCAGGGGCACAGGCTCCCATGTCCGCTCACAGCACACCCCACTCTCAGCCCTCGAGGTGTTCCTCAGCCCAGAAACTCTCCAAGTTCGACTGTGCAGAGCTCTAACCCCATCTCTAGGCCCACCCTTCCCTTTCCAGGGACCAGTGGATAGGTTGGTGGGTAGAGCTGACAGTTCCAACCCTCTAACCCAGTGACTAACTCTATCCTGAGGCAACCTAGTAACTCCATTCGCATAAACTCAGGTGTGAAAAGGGGCTCCTTTATGAATAACAAAAAGATGTTTCTACCAGGCCTATCGCTCAGGAAATCCCAAGGGTTTCAAGCTCTGTGTCAGGAACTTGAGACAAAGAGACAAGAGACAAGTCTAGCAGCAATCAGCACTGTTTGTCATACTTTCCAAGGCGTCCACCACAGTTTTGACACTAGAAAATGCTCGATAAATACTGGTTGGTGAATATCTGACTTCACACACAAACACACCAAACTCAGCAGATGATTTTCTTTCCTCCTTCAGAGAAAAGAGAAGTCCTTGAAATTCCGGTCCCCAAATCAAAGACATTTTTAACCATCCTTTCTCACCCTCTTTCCATCAAAGACCAATGCTCCCCCCCCCCCACCTAAGCTGGAATCCACCCCCTGTCACCTTCTCTGAGACCTGGACTTATCATTTACTTCTCACTCCCTATGCTATAGCTTCCCCCTTTCTACCAGAAACATATTCAAGTCTCTCCCATCTCAAGTGGGGGAAAAACTTCCTCCCTATCCTACATGCTTGTACATTGAAACAACTAAGGAGCTTTCACAAAATACTAATACGGAGTTCCCCTACTAGATTCACAAAATACTAATACCAGAGTTCCCCTACTAGATTCACAAAATACAATATCAGAGTTCCCCTACTAGATTCACAAAATACTAATACCAGAGTTCCTCTACTAGAGACATGATAGAACTGGTCTGGAGCTTGACTTGAATGACAGAAAATTTAAGTCCTCTTAATGTATAGCCAATTAACTTGAAGGGGAGGTGAGGGTGTGGTAGTGGGTATTTGCAGTTGACATCTGAAGGGAGCAGCCTTGTGTGACAGATCCCTTAATCTGTGGGCTCTGTTCGAACTCTGGGTAGTGATAGAATTGAATTGGATGGTTGGACACCCCAGTTGGTATCAGACATTTTGAAAAAGCAGCTCAGCTCTATACACCTGGAATAGCCTTTCACCTTCTTTTCTAGTGATTTCCTGCCTTTGACTTTGCATTGAGAGCCTGGATTTGCACCTGTGTGGAAATCTCCTCTGAACACAATGCTCTGACTCTCTGGGGCCAGTCCCTTTCTCTTTTCATCCAACACACTCTTTTTTTCTTTCTTTCTTTTTTGAGGGAGGGAGAGAGGGAAGGAGAAAGAGAAAAGGGGGGGAGAGAAAGAAGTATCAACTCGTTCTACTTATTTGTAATATTGATTGCTTCTCACATGTGCCCTGACATGTCCCCTTGAACTGAGACCTTGGGATTGAACTGGTGACCTCAGCACTCAGGGACAACGCTCTATGCACTGTGCCACTGGTCAGGGTGGATAATCTTTTTTTATACACATTATTTTTATGCAATAGCTCCCAAAGTATTTCCACCAGTTGCCTACTCCTTGATTCCACCTGGATGTCTCAGAAGCAAACACCTTAAAATGGAATTCTCTCCCTCCCCCACCTCTTGCCAACCTGCTCCTCCTTCAGTGTTCTCTAACACTATAAATGGTTTCAGCATTCTATCCCACCCAGTTATATGTGCCAGAAACTTCTGAATCATCCTTGATACCTCCCTGTCCCTCAACTCTAGCCAAATAACCACTACCTTTTTATTGAGTTTAATCACAAACTAAATCTCCCTCTGTCCTCGACAGATTCAGTATCACTACACCATCTCTTTGCACTAACTGCCCACACCCCTTCCTCCCCTTCCCCAGGGTGGCCACAAAGTGGCTGGTCCAGGGGGCTGAAGCCTTTGAACTGGCCTAGCTGGGACAGAGCGGTATATCTTTTCTAACTGGTCTACCCAAAAGAGAAGCCTTTTTCTAGTTTGTACAAAGGCACTGTGCAAATGACAGTACAAATGGGACCTACCCCTCCAAACCTTTCTCTACACAACAATGATCATTTTAAAAATCCAACCCTAATCATCTCATCTCCCATTTAAAGCCCTTCAATGCGTTTCCACTACTTTTCTGTTAAAGTCCAAAATCCTGCAAGTGACCTAAAAGGCCTCATCCCAAACTACATTCCTGCCTTGGTCCCAACCCGTTCAGCCTAGAACTTCAAACCCTAATTCACCTATTTCCTACTCATTTTTCAGGCCTCATTTTAAATCTATTTTCGTGGGGACCCACTCTGAGTAATCCCTTCCCCTAAACTAAATTAGGTCTCCAGGTTAGATGCTCTCTGGACATCCTGTGCTTTCCTGAGTTACCACCTACAGTGTGATACAGCCTGTGTTGACTATGCACTTGTTTCCTTCCCCCCTTGCCCACCCAGACACTAAACTAGATAGTTTATAAAGATGGGGACCGTCCATCCTGTTCCCAGCTGACAGTGTGGGGCCTCTAAAAGGTGCATGGTGAATAGCTGTTCAATGAATACATAAATAGGCCCCTCAGGTACCCAAAACCCTTACAATCTGGCTATCTCTAACAAAAAAGAAAAGTTAGTCATTGGAGTAATTTTTTAGTATATTTAGCACATTGATTACCAAATATATGTAGAACTCCTGATTGGAAGTATTAGTATAAACAATGAATCAAAAACTCTGGGTGTTATGTGGCAACATTTCCTTCTTCGGATTTGCATTTGTTATCACAATCCTCTTCTGAGCGCTGGAAGTTTTACCAGGGCCAGCTTCATGGTGGGCAACTTGGGCAGTCACACAGGAATCTGCGCTTTGCTTAACGTTTGCCTGTCTGTTGCCATTTTGAAATTCTTAATAAGTTTAAACAAGGGGTCCCCAAAATTATGTAACCTGTCCTGAGTCTTACAAATTAGTTTGATTTCTGGAAGGGACTCAGTGGATAGCTAATCTCTAGCTAAGGATGCATCCCTTCTTTTTCTTTTGTTAAATTTTATTTATTGATTTTAGAGAGAGAAGAAGGGGGAGAGAGAGACACAGAAACATGTATCTGTTTCTGTATGTGCCCTGACCTGTACTCTTTCCCCTTTGTATCTCGGGATGACATTCTAGCCAACTGAGCTATTCCAGGGCTGTGTGTTCAGTCTCCCAAGCTTAACGTCTAAAAAAGGAGGAAAATACAGTGTGTCCGTAAAGTAATGGTGCACTTTTGACCAGTCACAGGAAAGCAACAAAAGATGATAGAAATGTGAAATCTGCACCAAATAAAAGAAAAACCCTCCCAGTTTCTGTAGGATGATGTGGCAGCATGTGCACATGTGCAGATGATGATGTAACACCATGTATACAGTGGAGCAGCCCACGGCCATGCCAGTCGAGATGTGGCCAAGCCAGTCAGTGTGTTCTGTGGCTCGCTAAATTCAAATCCGTGACCAAAGTGCAACGTGAATATCGGCGCGTTTATAACGAAGCGCCACCACATAGGAATAATATTACTCAGTGGGATAAGCAGTTGAAGGAAACTGGCAGTTTGGTGGAGAAACCCCGTTCTGGTAGGCCATCAGTCAGTGACGAGTCTGTAGAGGCTATACGGGATAGCTACCTAAGGAGCCCTAAAAAATATGTGCCTGCGTGTGCTTGACAATTACACCTAAGCAAGACTACAGTTCATAAGGTGTTAAAGAAACGCCTCTGTTTTACTGGGTACAAGCTGCAGCAACAAATGGAGCCCACATCGAACTGCACTGAATAGGTATGAAACTGGGAGAGTTTTCCTTTTATTTGGTGCAGATTTCACATTCCTATCCTCTTTTGTTGCTTTCCTGTGACCAGTCAAAAGTGCACCATGACTTTATGGACACACTGTAGTTTAGTTTTAGGATACTTTTTCCTTTGATATGTTTTCATATATTATGTAGGGGTTTATTTTATAAAGTTAGAATTTTCAGATTACAGAAATACATAATTGTCTTAGTTCCTGCTGTTAGGTAAAAAGCTTTTTTATTTTTAATTTTTATTTATTTATTTATTTATTTATTTACAGAGACAGAGAGTGAGTCAGAGAGAGGGATAGACAGGGACAGACAGGAACAGAGAGAGATAAGAAGCATCAATCACCAGTTTTTCATTGCGCGTTGCAACACCTTAGTTGTTCACTGATTGCTTTCTCACATGTGCCTTGACTGTGGGCCTTCAGCAGACCGAGTAACCCCTTGCTGGAGCCAGCGACCTTGGGTTCAAGCTGGTGGGCTTTTCCTCAAACCAGATGACCCCGCACTCAAGCTGGCGACCTCAGGGTCTTGAACCCGAGTCCTCTGCATCCCAGTCTGATGCTCTATCCATTGCGCCACCACCTGGTCAGGCTAAAAAGCTTTTTAATTTTTAATAGAACTAAATCCTAGTCTGAACATGGTTTATACTGAGTCTCATTATTAAAATTTTTGCTTAGAAATTTTTCTTTGGGGTTCTAAAATAAGAGATTGTGTCAGTTTCCCCAAATCAACAAGCATGGATCACTGATACTCAATCACTTTTAAAAAATGGGAAGATATGAAATATACTAAAAGAAAAATGAAAACTACTGTACAATTCCTTTTAGTTTCCACTATTTTTAACTTTAAAATTTAATAACTATATCAAAATTTCTTCAGAGAGCATGTCTGGCAGAACACCTGCAGCCATTCACCAGGAACACTGGCTTAGTCATCTTTATTGTAAAAATATTTTAGAATGTTAGAGGTTTGGTTAAACTTTACAAATAGCTTTTCTAGTCATTAGTAATTTAAGGTAATTATGTTTACTTAATGTTTAGTTCATAAACATCTACAGCATTTTAAATATTGGTTCATTTTTTTCTTTCCTTCAACTGGTTACTTTGTCTCCCAGGGAGACAATGTTTGGCAAAGTCTGGAGACATTTTTGGTTGTTATAACTGGAGGGAGGGGACTATGGGCATCTAGTGGACCCACAGACCAAAAGGTTATCTGGCCAAATCTGCTAAAAGTGCCAAAGTTGAGAAACTTTGGTCTACACACGCACAAATAGGCAACAAAGAAACGTAACAACAATAGCCATGCCTCACACGGCCAAGCCAATGTGGTTAAGAATACAGGTCCCAGGAGAAACACGCCTGATTTACATGAACAGTCTTTTGGGAACACCTTTCTTTAAGGCAGGGACTACGCATTTGATATCCTAAGCTAGAACCATGAATACCTTTTTCATTAGACTCAATATTAAAAACAGTGACACGATTCCTTGGGTGGCCCACTGAGGACTCAATGCAGCGGAAATAATGTGCATGTCACGAATCAAAAGAGATCATTTACAATAGTATTAATTTGTTTCCTACAACCTCATTTCATGATGTTTATTACCAGCATCATAGGTCAGAATTTTTTATTTGCCTAAGAACATAATTATCAGGTACAGCAATTTCTAAGACAGATTTGAAAATGGATGATGCATGAACCAAATTTGATTTGATTCCTTATGTTTAAAAAAAGAAAGAAGAAAAAGAAACAAGAGGAGCCAATATTTACATTAAATCAGGTTTTACATCCTTTCAAAAAAATAAAATTTTTTCAGCTATATTTTGGGGAAAAGACAAAAAGCTCTGGCCAAAGTGGGCCAGAATTCCTGCATGAGTATGTGAGGAAATGGCTGATACCCACCCAGACCTTATCAAGTCCTCTGCAGGTCAACGGGGACCAACCAAGTCCCACTCAGCTCTCCAGTGCATTACTTCAGTCCCCGTACATAGCAGATTTTGTAGATAGTTAATAATACTCAGGGAAAACATTTTTCTTGGTGTTTAACAACTAAATTACAGATGGGAAAGAAGCAACTTATGACTAGAAGTAGTCCTATAACCAATCAAGAATGAAGTATAGCCTGACCTGTGGTGGCGCAGTGGATAAAGCGTCGACCTGGAAATGCTGAGGTCGCTGGTTCGAAACCCTGGGCTTGCCTGGTCAAGGCACATATGGGAGTTGATGCTTCCAGCTCCTGCCCCCTCCTCTCTCTCTGTCTCTCTCTCCTCTCTCTCCCTCTCTGTCTCTTTCTCCCTCTCTCTCTCCTCTCTAAAAATGAATAAATAAAATTAAAAAAAAAAAGAATGAAGTATAACTAGTGAAGGATGGAACCCAGCATATATTCTGGGCCAAGGCTGAGGAGGTCCTAGCCAAGGCCAGGCTGAAGAAAGGGCAGGGAGCTGACAGGTGACCTCACATTGAAATAGAAACAGTTATCTTCTATTACCTGCCAATAAACCTTTGTAAAACAAATTCATAGTATGTAACATTGTTTTTAAAAGTAGAGGAGTTAGCCATTTCAAAAACCTCGGAGTTTCCCAAAACTACCATCTTGAAGGCCTGCCCAAAATTCATTAAGCAATAGCATATATCCACAGAGCTTTTCCTTCCAGCCAGAACTGAAATCCATTACCAAACCCTCTGGCAGTGGGGGGCTTGTCTGGAACTGTCTGGGCTCCTAGCAGGTAATTTACACTGATCTTTGAAAACCATTCACCCCCACCTCCCCTCTATAAAACAAACCTGCCTTTCAGAACAGCTCTGAAAGGGGGCAGAATGCCCAGAGGAGGGGACAAGTCCCTGACAGAGCTCCTCACCTACCACTCACTGAATTCAGGCCACAAAGAGTTGTGGCCGTGTCCTCATCTTCAAACACCATCGCTTTCTCTGAAACACCGTATATATCCTCCCAGTTCACCTCTTGTACTGTTTGTAAAACGAAGACTCTGTTCTCTTGAGAGAAATCACAAAGCAAAGAGTGTGCGGGATGCCAAGTGACTACAAAACTTACCTCCACTGGGCAGCCGGTAAGGTCCAGCCTAGATCTGCAGGCAGCCTCGCCCACCCGTCAAGATGAGAAGTGTGTGGTAGGGACGGGTGTTCGCGTTTTGCTCTGCGTCTGAGAGAAAGCCCTGCAAAGGGGGAAAGGGTGGTGAGTGCAAGCTAACACTTCAAACGCTGAAGACCAAAAATTAGAAGAACTGTAATCAGAAATTGGATGCTAACAACAAAAATAAAAAGAGAAACTGGGTCTGTTAAAGAATCACCTGTTTTCATAATAGGCCCAGCAGCGCGAGTACCCTAGCCTTGCGCGTTAAGGACAGGGAGGCAGGGAGGCAGGGAGGCAGGGAGGCAGGGAGAAGGCAAAGAGTTTCTGTACCCACCCCCTCCCACCCCCCCACCCGCCAACACACACTAGCGTCTCTTCCAATGGTCCCAGTCGCCCAGGGGGAGTCATTTGTCATACTAGCGTCAGCTTCCTTATCAGTAAAATAGTAATGTCTCTTCGTAGGGCTATGGTGAGGATTAAATGAAGTGAAAGCCGCCGGCACCCAGGGGACGGCAGTGAGTAACTAACTGTTCGCTCCTAGCCTATCCACGCCCGCGGCCAACTCCTCCGATTCTAAACTTAATCTCCCTTCGCGAAGCAGGGTTAGAGAGGCCAGAAAAAGTGGCTTCCAGGTGAAACGGGGCCCCAAAATCCTGGCCCCAAAATCCTGGCCCCAAGCACCCACTGATCGGACGACAAAGCAGGGCCGAGGGCGGGCGCCCGGCACCATCCCCGGCCCTGGGCGCACACGCCGTCGCGGGTTCCCACCGCGCGTCCTTTCTTCCTGCCCCGGCTCCGCTTCCTCCACCCCGGCGGCGTCCACCCCACCAAGGGCAGCGGGGCCCCGGCCAGGAGCCGCCTCCCTCCGCCCACCCTTCCCATCGCTCCCCCGCCGCCGGGCGGCGGAACAGGGAAGCCGGAGAGGAGCTGGTTACCTGCGGCGAGCATCTAGCCCCGGGGGCGCAGGAGAGTGCGGAACCGCGCGGGGCCGCAGGGAAGACGCGGAGGGCAGTTGCTCGGCCGCCACGCACTCGCCGGACTCCGCGCAAAACACGCGGCGGTCTGGTACCTCACTTCGCCGCCTCCGCGAGCCGGCCCGCGCGCCACGCCCCTGGGCCGCCCCTCGCCGCCCCGCCCTGCACCTCGCCGCCCAGCCTCACCTCGGCCGGTGCGGGGCCTGGGGCTCGCGACTCCCGGCCGGCGGCAGCGCGCCCTCTGGGCATTCCCGCCGGCCCCGAGGGCGAGCTGGCGTCCGTGTGGTTCCTTTCTCTGCGTCCTCTGGTTCGCCTTGGCTCTTCATTCTCCGAAGGGCATAAGGGCTGGACGCATGAGTGGGGTCTTTTTCAAAAACTTCTGTCCCCCTTCTTCAGAGGCAGGAAGCGTGAGTACTGCTTTATCTGATTTTAAAAATGAAAATGTTTTATAACAAAAAAGAAAACTAATAATGCCAAAGTGTTTTATAGCATATAAAGTTGAGGATGACCATGTGGTTTTTTCCCCCCGATGAGACTTACTTACTAAATTTAGCATTTAAAAATTAATTACGTTCGTGTGTATTTTCACATAAAAACTAAAATTGTGGAGCAAACCAGTGTTCTGCAAAGTAGTAGACACTTCTCTTCCGCCCTTACATAGCACAGCATTGTGTCATTTATAAAAGTTCACACAATCTTTTCTAACAAGAGGAACGTTGTGTGTTTGTCTTCTTCATTGGATATTTTACTTCTTGGAAAGCAAATCGGGTTCTTATTCATCTTTGCACCGTTTATTAATTCAATTTACCGGTAGATGTGACGAAGTAAATGAAGGAACATACGCAGTCCCCGCCCACCGGGATCTGCTGGATCTGTAAGGTACAACTGCGACCCTGTGAGATGGGTTTCTCTGTAACTGGAAGCTTGCTTGCAGACCATCAATCTAACAAAAGAAGGTGATTGCTTTAGGAAAATAGGTGAATGTAGAAGAAGGCTGAGCTACCTTGGGCTGGAGAACACCACTGAGTCTCTGAGGCTCACCCTTAGGACTTTGGACCAGATGAGGTTAGATATAGAAGGGGTGGAGCGAGGGCAGAGGGGAGGAGAGTTGGTAAATTGGGGATAGGGCATTCTTAGGTAAGTCCATACAGAACAGAGGTTAACGGTGCCCCCTTAGTAGAGCTAATGAAATATTCCTGTGGGAAAGGTAAATCTTGCCTCTTTCCCAAGGAGATTCCTCCTCCAGTGACAATCTTGGAACATCTTGCTTTAATTTTATTTAGGAAAGTAATATTCTTATAGTACATTATGTGCAGGGCCTCTAGAACTAGAGAATCAAATGAGTTCCTTTTTAAAAATTAATTAATTTATTTATTTTTAAAAAATATTATTTATTCATTTTAGAGAGGAGAGAGAGAAAAAGGGGGGAGGAGCAGGAAGCATCAACTGCCATACGTGCCCTGACCAGACAAGTGCTGGGTTTTGAACCAGCGACTGAACTGGTAACCTCAGTATTCCCAAGGGGAAGCTCCATCCACTGCACCACCACAGGTCAGGCCCAAATGAGCTTCTTTCAAACTGTGGTTTATATTTTTTTATCATGGAAACAAAAGTGTGAACCCAAAATACCTTCTGCAAATACAGAATTTGCATTTTGATCAGAACTAAAAAAAAAGTAATATGTATAATAATTAGAATTTGTTTTCTCTATCTGTTGATAATCCAGATGACTTCTTTTCAATGGTATTTTTAAATCCCTTAAGTAAAAACATTGTGAAAGCAAATATGTTGCAAAACCCTCGTAGGGCATTATAAAATTAAATTCACAAATTTTATTAATTCAATGTTTGAAACTAAGTCTTACACTTCTTTCTGCTAGACTAACCATGTTTCCTCTATCCTCACTTGACCAATTTTTTCTTACTGGGCTTACATCAAGGACATTTTAAGTTTGTTTTTTGTTTGTTTTAATTTCTAAAGGGGTGATCACATTGGCTTGTTTTTGAATTATTTACTCACATCATTAAGCATTTGTATCTGGAAAAAAGGAAAAGAAAATGCACACATCCTGTTGAAGCAGGATAGTAAGAAGCTAGAAAAATTCTCTGGCCAGTGGAGTGGGGAAACTGAGACAACTTAACAAACTGGCCAAGCAAGTTATAGCCGGACCCAGAAGGGCACCAGGGTGGAAAGCCCTGGGTGCCTAGCAACAGGCAAATGTGGTGCCAGACCTTGCCCCAGGGTGGCCTTTCCTTCCCTGGCATATCACTGGTCATGCCGTTTAGACCCCCTGACCTTCTGACCTTTTTCTCTTTAGAGATAATATCTAGGCCTCAGTTGTATTTCAGCTCCAGGCCCAGAAAAGCTGCAAAACCAGGTGGGTGACACCAGGATCAGCTGTCATGACTAATGACTCCCTGCCCTGGTGCTGACTAATCAGTAGAGACCAGGATCCTGAAAGGGTACACCTGGAAAAGGTGATGAATTCTATTGACATCCTCTCCCAAGAACGCCCCTGAATTCCCAGCCCTTAATAAACCCTCAAAACAAAAGTAGTTGTACATACACACTCACCCAGGAGGATACCCATGCTTTTTCCTATCCCCTCTGCTTCCCCCACAGCCGTGCATTTCCTAAACTCTAAGGAACCCCATGAAACTTGCAACCAGGAGAGCAAAGTGCAGTGGCAGCTTGTCCCAGGCTAACCTTCTGAACCTGTCATGTGGATGAAAAAGGGGCCACATGCTGAACCTGACAAGTTCAGGGGATGTCTGCATGGTGGCCTTGCAAACTCAGAGACCTGAAATAACTGCGTACGACGCTCTGCTGTGAACACTTTCAAACTAAAGCAGTTGATGGGGGGTAGTCACGTCCTAGGGTAGTATTTTTCTCTAACAAAAGTCAGTACTTACCTCCACTGAGCCTGTCTGTTGTCTTTTTGACAGGGGTCCCCAAACTATGGCCCGTGCACACATGCGGGCCCCTGAGGCCATTTACCGGTCCCCGCCGCACTTCCAGAAGGGGCACCTCTTTCATTGGTGGTCAGTGAGAGGAACATAGTTCCCATTGAAATACTGGTCAGTTTGTTGATTTAAATTTACTTGTTCTTTATTTTAAATATTGTATTTGTTCCCGTTTTGGTTTTTTTTTTACTTTAAAATATGTGCAGTGTGCATAAGAATTTGTTCATAGTTTTTTTTATAGTCTGGCCCTCCAACGGTCTGAGGGACAGTGAACTGGCCCCCTGTGTATAAAAGTTTGGGGACCCCTGATCTATGATAACATACCTGATACCGTACCTTTAAAATATAAGGATAACTTGCCCTTGAAATGTAAGAGTAATCTTCTTTTCCAGACCCCTCAGGGCACTAGAGCAGAAACCCCGAATTCTCTCGTTGTTATCATCTTAATTGTTAACTGTTAACTATCCTGGACCTGCCTATGTAAAAGAAGTATGTGTCTAGCCTGACTTGTGGTGGTGCAGTGAATAGAGTGCTAACATAAAATGCTGAGGTTGCTGGTTCGAAACCCTGGGCTTGCCCGATCAAGGCAAGAAGCAACCAATGAACAGCTAGAGTGAAGCAACTACTTCTCATCCCCCACCTCCTCCTTTCTCTGTAAAATCAATAAATAAAATCTTTAAAAAAATATATGTATCTTTATATTTTACTTTTTTATCCAATCCAGAGATTTCCCCACTTTACTTTCTCTCACCTCTTTAATCTATCACCAATGGACTTTATGTAACCCCCTTATATGTTCCCCTTTGATTCAGATGTATAAAATAATTGATAAAACTGCCATTTTTCAGAGCATTTTCTCAATCTGTTGCGATTTTTCTTCCTGGCAATTGTCGACAGTTTGGCTCAAATAAACTTATAAAAATTCTTACAGATTTAATTTGGATGTTTCTTCCATCGACACCCCAGACCTCCCCTTTTCTCTGACTCTCCAGTGTAGGGTCGATGCTAGACATGGCCCTTCCTCCTCCCCAGCCACATGGCACTGTGGCCATGGATCCACCAGCCATGGGATAGAGGCTTGTAAGAACTGTCACAGATTTTACTAAGAACAACACTCAGTCACCAGGTATGTACAAGGAGGGACAACACAGAACAGCGCATACCCTTTCCCACCACTTACCTGCTTGCTTGCACGTAAACCGTAAACAGTTTTGCTTGAGCAATTGCCCAAGGCTTAGCTATAAAAACCTTAGCCCCTCTCAAGGAGGTGTAGAGATTTCACTGACCCGCTGCCATGGTTGCTGTCCCCGTATGTAAGTAATAAAGTTTATGTTTGGTCCGTCTGGCCCTCCTGTGGTTTCTTTGGGGTCTTGCAACCACACCGCATTCATTTTCTGGGTCTGGACCTCCTTTATTACAATTGGCATAGCTGACTGGATTGTGCAATCCCAGGAAACCCCCAAGTTGAGTCAACCCTGCATGACATGCTGGAGGCAATCATGGACTGGCCTGCTAGCTTTTTTGTTTTTTTCCACATTGGTGGACTCTTGGGGTGTGCTGAGGGGCTAGGGGGGGAGAGGGCTTCTAAAAGTCCTGAAGGTGATAGGGGACCATGTGGGGCTGAGTAAGAAGAAAGACATGAGGAGAGACACGTCAGTGCTCACATAGCTTCTCCTGGTGCCTTACATGCTGTCATGTAGAAACCTCTCCAGAGCAAGAGTGCAGTGCTTGCAGGAGGAACTTCATCAGGAAGGGACATGCAACGTATGCAAGCCGATTACAAGGAGGCTTTGAGGAAACAGCTGGAACAGACTGGTGAACAGTTAACAGAATTTGCCTGCCACTTGGCTCACAGTTGGGGCTGCCCCTTGGCTTTGGCTCCAGCCCAGTTCAGAGCGGTGATCTCTCAAAGTGGGTGGAACCCACAGAAGTAGGACCCAAAGAGTGAATCTGACTCTGACAGTGACAGTGAAATAATGGTTATTGATAAGGAAACAGGCACTCCTGACAGCCTGCCCAATGTTAGTACAGAAGATGAAGTCTTAGCCACCAAGGGTACTGGGAGAGCCGCAGCCTCCCGCCGCCCAGCAGGTCATCTACACCACGGCTTGGGCATATACTCAGGCCCAGCTGGTTAAACTGGCAGCTAAATTCCACCAGAGATGTGCTGAAAGCATAGCTGCCTGGCCTTTACTCCTGTGAGACAAGGGTGCTGATGGTATTTCTCTAACGGGAGAGGAGCTATCTTTTTTTTTTTTTTTTTTTTTTTTTTGTATTTTTCTGAAGCTGGAAACGGGGAGAGACAGTCAGACAGATTCCCGCATGCGCCCGACCGGGATCCACCCAGCACGCCCACCAGGGGTGAAGCTCTGCCCACCAAGGGGCGATGCTCTGCCCCTCCGGGGCGTTGCTCTGCCGCGACCAGAGCCACTCTAGCGCCTGGGGCAGAGGCCAAGGAGCCATCCCCAGCGCCCGGGCCATCTTTGCTCCAATGGAGCCCTAGCTGTGGGAGGGGAAGAGAGAGACAGAGAGGAAGGGGGGGGGAGAAGCAAATAGGCACCTCTCCTATGTGCCCTGGCCGGGAATTGAACCTGGGTCCCCCGCATGCCAGGCTGATGCTCTACCGCTGAGCCAACCGGCCAGGGCCTAGAGGAGCTATCTTGAATGTCACAACTCACCCCTCATTATGCCAGCAGATACGTGGTGCCGGCCTCCAGACCACGCAGACTATGTCCCTGTGATTTGGTTGATAGTCGGGTTCTGTATGGCAAGGCCCAATGAAGGGGCTCTCGCTTCCTCTTCAGGGCAGTGGTCAACCCTCGTGGAATTGCAGCACTTTATCCATGAGGAGTTAGGCGTGCAGCGTGCTATTTATAACCCTAGGACACAGTGACCAGAGATGGAGATCTTTACAGTGGGCACGAGGGACCAGGTGGTACAGATGGCCCCTCCCATGTATTTTGGCACTCTGATACCCATCCTTTCCACCCATGTGAGGCAGCCTACACAGATTGTAGCCCAAATATCAATAGTTGCTTATTAGAAAGAAGTAGAGATCATGAAGCAGAAAAGGGGGGTGAGGCAGGTAAAGGGAAGAAAGCAGAAAAGGGACAAGGAGAAGGGAGACACTGCCACCGGTAAGAGTGGGCCCATTAAGAGTTTCTGCAAGCAGCTGTGGATAGACCATCCACAGCAGAATAAACACTGCTAATATTGATGGGAAGCCCAGTTGGGTCCTCCTTGCTCTTTGGCAGAAATTAACAAGAGAACAGAAGTGGCAGCCCTTGCCAAAGACAAGTGCATGTTCTTTAGAGTGAACTCCATCCACGGCCACTACTCTGCCAGCCCCACCACTGCTGGGCATTAAGGACCTCTTGGTCCAGCTGCCCCCTATATACCCCAAAGATGGTCCCTGGAGGGGAGTGACCTTCTGCTCCCCTAGGAATCCGACTGAGGGACCCAAGTGCAGGGGACCATTGGGGACTGGAGGCCACATGTGGAATTAGCCATGTATTGGTCCCAGGTATTGGCCTTCATGGACACTGAGACTGAGTGTGTATTCATATATGGCAATCCTGAATGCTTTGGGAGGCCTTTATCCGTCATTGACAGCTACCAGAGATCTGCCATCTATGTGTGAGCCATTATTCATACACATGGGGTGGGATGGCTATCCTCCACCATCCTTTTTGAGTATAGGTCTCCCCATTCCTGAGTATATTCTTGGAATTGATGTACTGGCGGGCATTCACCTGCAAACAACCATTGGAGAATTTTGCTTAAGAGCAAGGGTAGGGAAGTCTGGCCTGTGAGGACATACCAAGCATGCCCCCTTATAACTACCATCTCTTTGGCAGGTGGTGAACATCCACCTGGTACTATCAGCCAGGGGGGCATGCTGAGATAACAGCAACCCATACAGGAATTGGCCTAAGTAAATATAATTTATCCAGCTCATCGTCCCTACAATACACCCACGTGGCCTGTCCGCAAAACAAACAGCATCTGGTGCATGACCATGACCTATAGAGAGTTAAACAAGGTAGTAACCCCCCTTCACGCAGCAGTTCCCAGTATCACAGACTTGCTAGACGTTTTGTGTCACCAGCTCAGAACATATCACTGCATTCTTGACGTAGCTAATGCCTTCTTTTCTGTAGCTATTACTGGAGATAGTCAAGACCAGTTTGCTTTGGCTTGGGAGAGGCAACAGTGGATCTTCACTGTGTTGCTTATGGGATATCTGCATAGCCCTACTGTCTGCTGATTGGTGGGCCTGATACAGGCCAGCAGAGGTGCTACTGGATCATTACATTGATGGTGTCATGCTGACCTCTGACTCTCTTCCCACCCTAGAGAAAGCAGCTTCCTCTTTCTAACCCACCTCCGACAGTGAGGATGGGAGATGAACGAGCACAAAGTGCAAGGCCCTGGCTTATCTGTCAGATTCCTGGGGGATTTCTGGCCAGGTAAGACAAAGGTGATGCCAACTGTGGTCATAGAAAACAAAACAGGCCTATCCGCAACCACAGCGGGCCGAGCAGTTGCAGGAGTTTTTAGGTTTGTTAGGCTTTTGGAGGGTCTTCATTCCCCACTTGGCCCAACTGGTGTGGCTCCTTTATACACTACTGTGGAAAGGGACCATCTGGGATTAGAAGGAGCACCATGAGGGAGCTTTTCAGGGTGCTAAGCGAGCCGTAGCCACTGTCCAGGCTCTGGGCATGGTCGGCCATAGCCAACCATGTGAAATAGATGTTCACGTAACATCTGAAGGATATGGTTGGGGGTTATGGCAAGGTCAAGGCAGGGTGAGCACATGACTATGGTTCTGGTCCCAACTTGTGGCATGGGACCAAGGGCTGATATAGTCCCATTGAAGAACAAGTTAATGCAGTATACTAAGCACTGTTAGCAACAGAAGCCATAACAGGACTGGTCCCAGTCAAAGTCTTCACCACCTACCCCATTGCCCGCTGGATGCACTTGGTCATGCAATGGCCCAAGTGTATGGTGGCCCAGAAATCCACCCTGACTAGGTGGAGAGCATATTTCCAACAGAGAAGCCACCTTTCCGCTGGTCCATTAAGCAAAGAACTGCAGGCATTTCTAGGGCCGGTGACATATCAGGACACTGGACTACCAAAGCCCAAGCTGGAGATGCTACAGCCATCACCCATCCACAAGGGGAAGCCACCTGTTTCTGAAGAAACATGGTACATGGATGGGTCCTGCTGGAGTACCCCACTCTGGTGGTGCACCATTGTGTATCAAGCTGCAACCGAGAACATCTGGCTAGAGGACAGGGCAGCATAAAACAGCCAATGGGCTGACCTCCAAGAGGTATGGATTGTCATCACATGGTAGCCAGGACCACTACCCATCTGTATTGACAGTTGGGCAGTATACTGAGGACAGACATTTCGGCTTCCTGCCTGAGAACATGCAGGATGGACAATATCAGAAACCCCTTTGGGGGCAGGTCATGTAGGCTGAACTGTGGTACATGTGCCACAAAACCACTGTGATCATATTCCATGTCAAAGGTCACCAACCGGTGCAGAATCCAGGCAGCGACAAAGCAGATGCCATGGCATGAGTCTGCTGGCTGCAAGATGCTCTAGTGGCAGACACTGCCGAGTGGCTACATGGAAACTATGCCACGCAGGTCAAAGATCTGCATGTCAGCAATGCCCAGTGGGTCTGAAATACAACCATGTCCTCTCTCCTGTGACAGTGGGAAGACATGCTAGGGTGGGACACCCCTGACCCAATGGCAGGAGGACTACATTGAACCCTTGCTATGCAATAAGGGGTCCCAATTTGCTTTAACCTGTGTAGATGCTACTCTGGGTATTCTACAGGACTACTTGAGTGGAAAAGCTAACCAAAGAGCAACCATTGGGAGCTCAAGCAATTATATGCCTCATATGGCCCCCCAGAGGTCATTGAGAGTGACCAGGGCTCTCACTTCACCGGACACTTAGTATAAGAATGAGCAGATGGGCCCTGGCCGGTTGGCTCAGCGGTAGAGCGTCGGCCTAGCGTGTGGAGGACCCGGGTTCGATTCCCGGCCAGGGCACACGGGAGAAGCGCCCATTTGCTTCTCCACCCCTCCACCGCGCTTTCCTCTCTGTCTCTCTCTTCCCCTCCCGCAGCCGAGGCTCCATTGGAGCAAAGATGGCCCGGGCGCTGGGGATGGCTCTATGGCCTCTGCCTCAGGCGCTAGAGTGGCTCTGGTCGCAACATGGTGACGCCCAGGATGGGCAGAGCATCGCCCCCTGGTGGGCAGAGCTTCGCCCCTGGTGGGCGTGCCGGGTGGATCCCGGTCGGGCGCATGCGGGAGTCTGTCTGACTGTCTCTCCCTGTTTCCAGCTTCAGAAAAAAGAAAAAAGAAAAAAAAAAAAAAAAAAGAAAAAAAAAAAAAAAGAATGAGCAGAAGCTCTCCACAGTGCACAGTGCCTGGTGTTTCCACCTCCCTTACAGCCCAGTGGGGTCTGGACTCATAGAATGATACAGCAGCCTTTGAGAATGCCTCGTGGCCTGATACACATTCTTCCCAGGGTTGGACAGGACTGGAAGATGCCATTTGGGTGCTGAATGAGCAGCCGCAGGGAGGAGAAGCAGCCCCACTAGTGCTGATAATCCAATGGTGCGTGGTGCCATTCACATTCAGATCCGTGCCAGTCCAGACCTCAGACCAGTCAGGGGCAACAGAACGATATATTCCTACCAGCGCCTCAGGATATTCCCCCATTGTGGTCCACCCTGATTTGGAGTTGGGCAGTGCAGATTAGCCCGGAGTGGTGCTTTCTCCTTTCCCCCTGGGGGGGAGGGTTTGGAGAAACACCCGCAGTTACAGTCCACTACTTCAGGGGCATAGCCCATCATAGTCTGGTGTCATAATACTGGTTCAGACAGACGTAATACCAACACCAAGGGGCACTTACACTGCTTTTGTGTGAAACTTTCTCTCTCTCTCTCCCTCTCTCTCTCTCTTTCTCTCTCCACCCCCCTCCCTCAACAGGGGAGGGGGCTAGAGAGGTCAGACCTGGGCCTGATACTGTAAGCCCAGTCAGGCCCCACAGAGTCTGACTTTTTGATGAGGTAGTGCACAACAGAGTGCATCCTGCCAGATGGCAAAGACCTTCCACTCATTGTTTCTTTATCATTTGTCTTACCACCCTTAGCCTAGGCGCCTGCAACTCCTTTCTGCAGTAGGCAAGTCATCTTGCACACATCCAGAATCAAAGTGCTTGCTGGGTGTGCTCTGAATTTCCCACGGCTTCTGCTCATGGCCTACCCTGGCATATTCACCCCTCGAACCTCACCCAATGGTCCTGGCTAAGGCAATGAAATAATGTTGACCCAGCATTCAATCATGCCAAGAAGCAAATCTTCCAGCTTGTGCATGAAGGAGTACAATGAGTAGGAAGCGAAACCATTACTAAGCCATGACCCCCTCTGCATCATTCTGTATGGACTGGACTTCACTGGATGGCCCCTATATGTGTGGAATTGCAGGATCCTGCCCCACCCTGTATTGAGCAGTACAATGGGACTTTTAACATCACCTATCTACTGGGATGGACTCCCTGAGAGCTCTGTCTCAATATAACTGTAGTGACTGGTGAAGACAAATGGAGCCAGCAACACTATGGGTCTGGGGGGGGGGGCATTCCCTGTACCATGGGGTACACTTTGGGTCTGTGGTTCATATGGATGGCCCTTCCTGCCCTAGAACTGACTGGCCGTTGTACTTGGGGGGTCTCCCTGGACGCATCCTCTCCACCTTGCCCAATATTCCCAGCAACTGGGCCACTGTCAAAGTTCGACTTCATGTCCGGCGTATGGCCTGGTGAGAACCTCTCCTTGCTCTCTTCCTCCCACCTATTGGTAACATTGTAACCAGAAAGGCTGTTGACACTCTTTCCCAGCGTGTAACTGTGGCTCTTAATCACTCCTGAAAGGCCACAGAGCTCCTTACAGATGAGCTAAACCAAATGAGACAAGTAGTTCTGCAAAATCAAAGGGCATTAGACATGCTAACTGCTACCCAAGGTGGCACCTGTGCCATGCTGACACTGAGTGTTGTGAATATATCCCAGACAACTCATTCAATATGTCGTATGCTCTATAAGCCATGGCCTCAGAAACTACTAAAATAGAGGCCCCGGCATACGACCCCTTAACCACCCGGTGGAATTCCCTAGGGTCCACGCTTAGGTATGGTTTAGCTAGTTTAGTAGGTTTCCTTCTCCTTTTGCTTATTTGTGCTTGTAGCTTATACTGTATTTGTGGCATCTGGATGCAATGTACTAATAATGCTCTACCCACACAGGGATTGTCGCGGAAGAATCATGTGTAAATTGTGAGGTAGAAGAGCAATGTTGAGGTGGAGTATAGGGTTGTGGCCCTTTCCCCTCTCCAGCCGCATGGCACTATGGTCATGGATCCTGGCCCTGAGCCATGAGATGGAGTAAAACTGTGACTAAGATTTTACTAAGAACAATATAACTCGGTCACCAGTATG
Organism: Saccopteryx bilineata; assembly: GCF_036850765.1. NCBI lineage: Eukaryota > Metazoa > Chordata > Mammalia > Chiroptera > Emballonuridae > Saccopteryx > Saccopteryx bilineata. Next base: position 51,861,611 of record NC_089491.1, read on the forward strand.
CATCAAGGAGGAACAAACAACACAGAATGGCATGCACCCTTTCCCCTAACCCCTGCTCATCTGCTTGCTTGCACTAGACAAAGAGTTTCACTTGAACAACTGCCCAGGGCTCAGCTATAAAAACTGCAGGCCCCCTCGATGGGGTGCAGATCTTTCACTGATCTGCCACCATCGATGCTGCCCTTGTATGTGAGAATAAAGCCTACGTTCACTTCATCTGGGCCTCTGTGTGGCTTCTTTGGGATCTTGCAGTAACACCAGGTCAATTTTCCAGGTCTGGACCTCTTGTGTCACATACAGTGAGCTGACAGCAGCCTTGCCATGGCTCACTTCTGTTTCATAACATTTCTAGAGCCAAAGTAGCCCTGCCTAGTCTCTCTCCTGTTGCTTTTTCCGTTTTAAGCCCTTTCTGTTTTACTGTCCTCAGCTTTAATAGATGTACTCTCAAAATCACCTGGATTCATGTTGTGAAATTTTAACTGCATGAAGTCAAGAACCCATAGACTAGACCCTGGCTGGTGGGCTCAGTAACAGAGCGTCGACCCAGCATGTGGATGTCCCAGGTTCAATTCCCGGCCAGGGCACACAGAAGCGCCCATCTGCTTCTCCACCCTTCCCCCTCTCCTTTCTCTCTATTTCTCTCTTACCTTCCCACAGCCAAGGCTCCATTGGAGCAAAGTTGATCTGGGCGCTGAGGATGGCTCCATGGCCTCCACCTCAGGCACTAGAATGGCTCTGGTTGCAATGGAGCAACGCCTCTCTGGGCTAGTCCCTGACTGGTAGCACTATGACCCAGCAATTCTTCTCTTATACTTAACAGTTATATTGTTTAATACAGTAGCCACTGGCCACATGTGACTATTGAGGCCATGAAATGTGTGTGTGTGGTAAATGTAAAATACCTAGATTTTGAAGGTTTAGTATAAAAGTTCTTTAAAACCTGATTTAAATTCATTTTAAAATATTGATTATAGTTCAAACAGTAATATTTTGGATATAATAATTTTTTTTAATTTTAGTAAGAAGAGGAGAGGAAGAGACAGACTCTTGCATGTGCCTGACCAGGATCCACCTGGGAAGCCCACTAGGGGGCGATGCTCTGCCCATCTAGGGCTCTTGTTCCATTGCAACCAGAGCCATTTTTTTAGCGCCTGAGGTGGAGGCCATGGGGCCATCCTCAGCACCCAGGGCCAACTCGCTCCAACCAAGCCATGGCTGCAGGAGGTGAGGAGAGAGAGAGAGAGAGAGAGAGAAAGAGAGAGAGAGAGAAGTAAAAGGGGGAAGGGTGGAGAAGCAGATGGGTGCTTCTCCTGTGTGCCCTGATCAGGAATCTATTCCGGGACATCCACAGGCAAGGCTGATGCTCTAACACTGAGCCAACTGGCCAGGCAGAGCCTTGGAAAAAGTAATTTAAATATTATCTAAAAATTTAAAAGTAAAAATAAAAAGGTGAATAAAATTTGTTATTAGCACAATAGTTGAAACTTTGAATATATGTTGCTGTTAAAAAAAGAAACATGGGCCAAAATGGAGTCACTATGCTAAACCATGCCACCAAACCAAAGTTTAATAATGAATCTAATAGCAGTTTCAGACTCTGCCAAAAGTGAGATTTTAAATCAATTACTCTGGAATTTCCTGGTGAAATAGTGAAGTAAGCTCTCTGATAAGACCACCTACCTTCTCATTAGGGTAGGTGTCCTTGCCTGAAATAACCTACATTTTTAACTTGTTTCTGCCTGTAAGACGTTCCATTCTGTACGGACTCATGGAGTTCCCTTCTAGTTGCTGGGTGGGAACTTGCCTGATACATGAATTACTTTTTTTCCCTCTTTTTTTTCCAAGTGAGAAGAGAGGAGATAGAGAGACAGACTCCTGCATGCACCCTGACCAGGATCCACCTGGCAACCCTTGTCTGGGGCCAATGCTTTGCCCATTTGGGGTGATGCTTGCAACCGAGCTACTTTTAGCACCTGAGGCCATCCTCAGCACCCAGGCCAATGCTCTTGAACAAATCAAGCCATGACTATTGGAAGGGAATAGAGAAAGAGAGTGAGCGAGAGAGAGAGAGAAGTGGGGGAAGGGGTAGAGAAACAGATGGTCGCTTCTCCTGTGTGCCCTGACTGCAAATTGAACCCAGGACATCCACATGCTGGGCCAATGCTCTTACCACTGAGCCAACCAGCCAGGGCCATGAATTACTTAATAAAGCCAATTGATCTTCAAATTTGCTCCATTCTACTCTTTAACATCACCAAAGAAAAAGCTAATTCTATTCCCTAACACAATTTGTACAATACTGCCTTATCTGGGTGGCACAGTGGATAAAGCATCCACCTAAAATGCTGAGGTGGCTGGTTCAAAACCCTCGGCTTGCCTGGTCAAGGTACATATGGGAGTTGATACTTCCTGCTCCTCCCACCTTCTCTCTCTTTCTCTTTCTCTCTCCTCTCTAAAATAAATAAATAAAGTCTTAAAAAAATGTACAATACTGTGCCTCAGATATAGTATGAGCATTGATGGACTGATCTGATCATCTAATGTGTAATATTGCTTTGACAGGAAAATTAATTTCCAGATCCAAAGAATAGATTTATAAATTAACTTTTAGAATATATCTTTTTGTCAGTTGGATACTACGCATATTCCATAAGTGTCATTACCACAATAACATACACCCAACATAAATTTGCGCAAGTGAATCAGAAGGTGTTTCTGGATTTCTTAGAGGTGTCATGGTCCAGTTAGCAGCTATTTTTACAGAGACATTAAGGAATTATTTAAACAGGCAATGGAGGGTTGGGAACACAGGAAGGAAACCATTGCAATAACAGAGTGATAGTAATTACCAGAAGCAGCTGCTACTGAGAAATTTGTTCCAATTATCAGAAACTAAGAGCTGGAGGAGGGCCTTGAGCGCTGGGACTCAGACCTCGAAGGAAGGGGCGGTACCTGGCCGGTGATGGTGTTTCTGAAGGTGGACGTTGAAGATTCTGGATCTGAGAAGGTAGATTAAGAACTAGAAATTGGAACCAACAGCTGAAGCCAGGGAAAAGAACCCTCACTGGGTAACCATGGCAGTTACCCCAAGCTAATATCACGAAGCAAGGTCCTTCTCCCTACTCTAGGCTCCTGGTCTCCTCAAGCACCCCTTATTGTCAAAACCTTATAGGAAACATGGTTTGTTGTGTCACAGCCAGTGTCACCAGAGTAGAGGATGGGTTTGAGCTTCAAGATACACCTTAATAACCAGCACTTGCAGTAAACTCATAATTACAAATACCAAGTATTCTAATATTATAGATGCAGGAAGTACTGGTAAACACAGCTGTTGTAGTGATAATTGATACAATTATAACACATTTTTAAAATATAAAAAAAACTGTGGTTAAAAGTACCACTCATGTAAGGGACAATGTTGAACTTGACCCAAACCCTGTGCTCCCAGATGATGATGTCTAAAGAAACCCCACACCCACACTGTTTTGTGTTACAGGAAACAACTTACTGTGAAGAACCACTAACTTTGCCCAAGTGACTTAGATAAGACTCACAGAGTCTTATCACTCTGTCACTTGTTTCCCCATGACAGTCCAGACACAGACCTTCCAAATTCTTCTCTTCCGGTCATAAATGATTAGCTGAGCTGTTTGTCCCCATTGACCAATCGGCACAAAATGCCTGCTCACTTTACTCAATCAAACTTGATTCTGGCTTCCCTCCTTCCCCAAGCCTTTGAGATTTCATCCACCCTTGGCCTAAGCCAGCATTGGGATGCAGAATAAACCCCTAATAGCCCCTTCACAGCTGATCTGAAAGAAAATTGGTCCTGACCAGTTGTCTGATAATGCCACCTGCTCATTCCACCCCCTGAGACAGGTCCTTTCTCGCCATTGGACTCCTCCCTATGAAAAAGAAGCCCTTTTCTGCCTGACTTTTCAAAAGCTTGCAGATTTTACAATTGAAGCATTTTCCCTATTACACCCCCCTCTGCCTAGTCCAATAAACCCCTACCCTGAATGCAATAATCCTTTTGAACAAGCCTTCCCTTTACCTAAATCCAGACTTGTTTTTTCTTTGACGGTTTAATGGTTCTGTGACTTAGATCAAGACTGGACCTCGCCTAGGGACCTGCACCATCCCCATGTAGGTAATGGCACCACACTCTACAATTTTAGGACCTTTTGGTGAGTTCAGTTCTTGAACTAGTGCTCTGGACATCTTGTCTGTTGAAGTTACTTTATTCTTTTTAGCAAAGAGAATATTTTCCAACAAAGATTCTTTCTTTGGCCCTCCTGTATGACCTCTTCTGTTTTTCCTTTGCTCCTCAACCCAGGGATTAGGCTAGGAAATCAATCAAGTGGGACTCACCTCCTTTAAAGTTTATTTTGGGGGATTAACTATCTGTTAATCCCATAGGTAACTCTTAATCTATCAGGCATCCTCCCCCCCCCCCCGACTTCCTGCCATTATAGCTCTGGTTTAGTTTAATACCTTTAAGAATTGGCAACATTTGCTAAAGGCAATTCAGGACTTCAAAGACCTCTTTTAAAAATTTGGTATCTTCCCAAACTGGCTCATCCCTTTTATCACCTTAACCTTCTCATCAGTTGCCTTGAATCTGTCCTTTCTTAACACCTCTACCTATTCTGCCTCCTATGCGCTCCTGTGATACCCTTCCTTGAGATTTAGGTTCCCTCTCTTGTAGTCCCCTCCACCTCGTCCCATTTGAAGGGAAAATGATCCCCTGCCCTAAATAGTTCAGCCAGACACAACACCTGATGTTGGATAGACAACCTGGGGAAGAAGGACACTGCATGCCTTCAGAGCCACATGGGGGTTACGCTCAAGGACAGAGTGAATCAGCAGGGGCTGTTGGAGGCAGGCCCCATAGTGGTGGCACAAGGGATGGTTGACTCTTAGTTCCCATGGGAATGTGTGATGGCTTGTTTGAATAATGTAGTATGTTGGCAGGGAAGTAAAACTTAGATTCAGGGTCAAGAGCCCCTGCCCTGGCTGATAGGGGAACGAGCTGAGTGGGGAGCCATTTCTACTAGTGGGTGAGGGCATCTCTCGCAGGAATATGGGAACTCACAAGTAAGCCTTTGGAACCCTGTGAGGATCAAAGATGTCAAGGTGGCACTTGACATTTCAGGCCTTACAATACACACTCCCACCATCGGGGGCTCTTGAGGGGCCTGAGGATCCTATCAACAACCACTTGAGCCTGAATAAGGTCATTGCAAATACATAGATATTTTATAATACCCACTCAGAAGCTTTAAAGACACATGGATTGGCTAGGTCTTTCTTCAGTTCCTTGCCTAAAATGTACTCCGTAGACTTCATAAGATTACACCTCAGGACAGAGCAACGTTTAGGGTCTGCAACACAAATTGGTGGAGATGCTTAAGCCTCATATTGAGCATGTAACCTGCTAGGAACATAATCCTGGTAAAAAATATAAACTTGGAAAAGGATGAACAAGGTAGCTTTTTTATATAACCTATGAGTTGAAATTTTAAAGTTGAAATTATAAACTCTCTCTCTGAAGTCTCCATGTTTATGTACATATGTGTATATATCTACATGTATATGTATTTTATATATATAACATTTTCCTACCTTCTGATGGTATCACCAAATTAAATTACAAAATTTCTTAAAGGTCCTCAATTCCGGTTGACTTGGAGATAAGTGCTTATATAATTTAAATATTTTCTAAATTCCCAGAAATTAAAGAAATTGAACTTTTAATACTTTTAAAAATTATAATTTTTAAAAAATTTATAACCTCTAACACTTCTAAATATATTCTTATGGAAACCATCCCAAATATTTTTAAAATTCAAATTCACATAATTTAGGTAAATGTTTGACAAATGAGAACAGTATACATAATATTGTTGGTTTAAAAAAAAACAGGAACATCTTCTGTATTAGTAGTATTATGTATAAAACAAGTATATATTTTTATATATTTAGGTATATTCTTCCTAAACCTTATTTTTTATTTTTTAAATTTTATTTATTGACTTTAGAGAGAGGAGAAAGACAGAGAGAGAAAGGCAGGGGAGGAATGGGAAGCATCTACTCATAGTAGTTGTTTTCTACATGTGCCTTGACCAGGCAAGCCCAGGGTTTCAAACCAGTGACATCAGTGTTCCAAGTTGATGCTTTATCCACTGTGCCACCACAGGTCAGGCAATTCTTCCGAAACTTATCCAGGTTTACTGATCAATAAGCTAGTGTTATATCAACTATATGTTTAACATTATAAAAGATGTAAATTTGTGTTTAAATTGCATCATTATTTAGACAATAATTTTAACAATAATTATAACTTATAACGTGTCAGAAAAAGATCTCATGCAAAATAAAAAGCAATATATATTTCTACCTTGAAAAACGTATGAACCTGATCAGGGGGTGGTGCAGTAGACAGAGCATCAAACTGGGGTGCGGAGGACCCACATTCAAGACCCCGAGGTCGCCAGCTTGAGCGCGGGCTCATCTGGTTTGAGGAAAAGCTCACCAGCTTGGACCCAAGGTCACTGGCTTGAGCAAGGGGTTACTCAGTCTGCTGAAGGCCTGCAGTCAAGGCACATATGAGAAAGCAATCAATGAGCAACTAAAGTGCCATAATGAAAAATTGATGAGTGATGCTTCTCATCTCTCTGCGTTCTGTTTCTATCTATCCCTCTCTCTGACTGTTGCTCTGTCTTGAAAAAAAAAAAGAAACATTTATGAAATACATGAATAAATAAACTAATTAGTATTAAATTTAACATTTCTGTCAAAAAAGAGAAAAATTTACAGTGAGCAAATGCTTACCATAAAGTTCATCAGAAAAAAACTTAAAAGAAGTACCCGTCTGAATACATTATTAAAAATCTGGCATACTCATGCAATGAATGCTACTTAGTTTAAAGAAGAAAAGAAATAACTGATTCATACAAAAATATGAATGAATCTCACAGCACTTATGCTGAGATAATAAGACCAAACACAGAAGAGCATGTACTGTTTGATTCATATTTACATATTTGGAATTCGGAACAGGTAAATTTAATCAATAGTGACAGAAAGTAGAATAGTTGTTGCCTGGGGTTTAGGAGGATAGACTTACTTTTGGGAGTGATATTGGGCAAACAAGCGTGGTACAAGTGTATTAGGCTTGCTCACTTGTACTTTGCCTGATTGGTGCATGAGCACGGGGCAGCACTCTGTGTGTATAGTCTATGTAAGTTGCAAGTGCTTGCCCTCAGGGTGGCAGATTATAAAATGCGAAGTGCCTGCCATCATTGGGAGAGGCCACTGTTTGCTATTGTTTGCTGGAGAAGGGGTCTCCTTCCTTCTGTTTGGCTTGGGAGTCCTGAGAGAGAGAGAGAGAGAGGGAGGAAAGTGGTTTTCCCTGCCTGCTTGCTCATCTGCCATTGAGAGACTCTAATAAATGGAATGGCCCACCATTTTTTGGCTCCACTGTTCCTCTACCGTCTGCCTGAATCCAATGTGAACCTTGTATGGCCATTAGTTTCCGCCTTCCTGGCCACTCTCATGCAGGTTCACATTGGACTTGGGCAGACAGTAAAGAAACAGTGGAGCCAAAAAATGGTGGGCTATCCCTTTATTAAAGTCTCGCACCGCCTATGAGCACCACACAGGGGAAACACTTCCCTTTCACTCATTCAGAGTTCCCAAATGCCTGACATTTTCTCTGGCTCCACAACCAGGAGAATCTTCTCCAGTTTCTCCTAGAATCAAAGGCCCCTAAAACCTCAGTAGGGCTCACAAGGCCCTTAGCTCTGGTTCCCCATTTGCACACCTTCTCTTTCCCTGCCAACCTGGCTTCTTCCACAGCACCCTGCATTCTCTCTGCTCTCACTCTGCAAACATGGCTTCTCTCTCCCTCTTTTCCTTCTTCTGTCCTCTGCAAAACTCTCTTCTTCTTCAGCTTCTCTCTTTTCAAAACCTCTTCCCCAACAAACATTAGCAAAACAGTGGCACTTCCCAAGCAGGAAGGTAATTTACAATTTCACCCATCACATACCTATACCTGGCTCTTCCCAGCCCCCAATGCAAACTATAAGTGAGCAAACATAAAAATCATATTTTGCAAACTTATTTGACCAACAAACCTGCATGACCATGGCACCTAGCCCTACAAGTGATCAGAATGTTTTTATCTTCATCATGATAGTAATTACATGGGTACATCCATTTCCCAAAACTCAATGACTATACACTTAAAATGGATACCTTTTACTGTATGTGTTGGAGAGAAAAAATAATTGTATCTCTATTATAGGTTCTTGGCTGAGATACCTCTGTGAAAAAAGACCAATTAACCGGAGAAAAACAAAAGTTTAATAGCATTCCTCCTGTAGATGTGGGAATTACCCTGGGAAATTGAGTAACTCCCTGAAATGGTTTAAGCCACCACCTTCAACACCATATCCAGCTAAGGACAAAGGAAGAAAGAGAAGATATTGGGTGAGGGTACAGTTATGAGAAGTTGCAGAAAAAGCACAGTAAACAAGGTTATGGTTAGTATGTAAATTTAAGTCTTTAAGTTGTTGCATTCTCCACTAGTAATCGTTTCTAGAATTTCAGTCATCCTTTCCCTTGTACAGAGAAAAAGATACCCTTACAAATGGAGATTTCCTTTATAAATTTAAATATTCTTGCAAAAGTGTAACTTCTCAGTTTTCAGAGCTTCTCCCATGTTTGCTTTTTCTTAAAATAACCAGCTCACGATTATCCTCATGCCAAACAGGCATATTTTGGGGTGACAAATTCTGTCCCCTTCTCATGTAAACTATACCTCAATAAAACTGATTTTTAAAAATAGTAGGATTAAACAGAAAGGAGAGAGCAAAATCTGGACACATGGAGTTTGCAGGGGAGCTGTTGGTTTCCGGAGCTATGCACGGACCCCAGTATTTCTTACTAGGAAGCCACCTGGAAGGGGTAGCTGGTGCCGCTCTGACACAAAAGGCACTCTTCTGAGGGTGAGCGGGGCCGAGGAGAAACTGTGCAGAATTATTACAATTAGGAGGCACTGGCACAGCAAAGGAAGAGGGAGGGGTTGGAGAGAGGGTGAAAGAGAAACAAATTAACACCGTGTCCTGGACCCCAGGGATGCTGGGCTGACATGTTGAAGGATACAGAAGTCTCTGGTAGGCTCACAGAGTATTTCAAGCTGAGCACTAAAAATCTCATGCTAAATGAACAGAACATTCCAGATAAAAAGTTATTTATTTAATACTGACTTAAAAGTTGAGGTTGAAATGTGACGGAGGTGCCCTCTGGTGGCAGAATCCAAAACCAGATGTCTAAACAAAATACCTAGTTCAGAAACATGATGAAAATCAGCTCTAGTTTTTATATACATTAGATGTGAGAAGTACAATTAATTTGTACTATGGAAAAATCTATAATTGTCTATCGTTATCTAAAATAAAGATAATAGACTTACGTGATAGACTTCCATTTGCAGTCTAGAGGGAATAATAGGGATTAGATTTACCTTCTGTTAAAAACAAGACAACAGGCCCCAAAATCCAGTTGCTTATTGCTAACTTCAAGGTCGCCAAAACATGACTTAACTACAGTTTCAGTTCTCTCAGAAATAGAATCTTAAACAAGTGTAGGTCTGAGAAAAATTTCTCTCTACCCTTCTTGGTTCTTTAGCTGGTGGTCTTCTGATAATCAAATTGACGTAAAACAGATTAACAGGAGAAAAAATTAATTTCAGACATATGAGACCCAAAGGGAAGGTTATATAACATCCTGAACTAAGGAAAAGGGTGGAGGTGTGGGAAGGAAGGTCATTCATAATAAGGCCTGAAAAACGAAGGTTGCCTGTCATGCAGATACGTTTATCAGGTAACACGGTATCTTTGGTAACAGGTCTCCTATCCAGTGTAAATTAATTTAGGCAGTTGAGGGGGGAGGTAGAGAGCTTTTCTTGAATCTGCTGAGTTTTGATTTTATTTTAGCCCCCCAAAGTCCCCATGTCAAAGAGACATATTTGGGGGGTAACAAATTTGTTCCCTTTCACTCACCAATCAAGTATTCTCGATCAGCGTTGGTTTGTTCATCTGTCTGATGACTCCTGCCACCTGCTAAAGGAAAGCAACTTCGTAATCGCTTATCCGCTTTTCTGTCTAATATAACTTTCCCGTTCCTGCTCTCTTCTGCCTATAAAATTCCTTTATTTTATACAGCTCTTTGAAGCTTCTTTCTGTCTACTGGATTGGATGCTACCTGATTCACAAATTGTAGAACAAAGTCAATATGGTCTTAAAATCCACTCAGTTGAAGTTTGTGTTTTAACACTTCCTAATATTGCCGGTGGAAATCGCATTCTTCCACGGAGTCATGAGAAAAGCATTTCAGGACCCATGCAAAGGAGTATGAGGTGTAGTGGTAAGTTATTAGGGCAAAATCAGAAGACTGTCCCAGGTGCTCAGTATCTCATCTATGAACAGGTGGTACTAGGTACAGCCAGAGAGAAGTCACAGGGGATCAAAACTGATCAAGAAGAGTATTTACTTGAGGCTTGTTTGAGTAGTGAGAGGTCATGTCTTAAGGATGACAACCTCCCTGAGCAAAGGTAGCAGGAGGTTATATAAGGGAATGGACGGTGTGGTTTGCTGGCATCCAGTTAGGCTTGTCCATCGGTCTGGTGGCCGCTCTCATAGGTATTCTTTGTTTCGCGGTTCCTTTGCAGCCTTGGAAATGCAAGGTTCCTTCTAGTCTGTGGTTAGAACTTACAGAAACTATCATGATTCATGGCTAGTTAGTTATTTTTGCAACTTGACTAAAAGCGGCTTAGGGCTAGGCTACTGTGATGATTTTGTCAGGGTTAGTTATTTTTGTAAACTTAACTTCCACTGACAGCTGCTGGCAACAATTTTCAGCTTATGCCTAACAGGTGGCTCAGCTTGGTCCCACTGTGGAAGAAGCCCTTGGCATGGTGAGCATAAGTGCCCAACAGGAGGGTCAGAATCCAGAACTGTAATGCTATCACCCTGGGCTCCTGTAGTTCAGCATAGTCTCTGCTTCTAGCTGAGCTCCAGCCAGCACTGTGCTGCTCCACCCAGGTCAGGAAAGATCCACCTGGAAGGAGCAGAGGAAACAATCCTACTATTCACAAAACCCCGAGAACAACGTCTATTTCCACCCGCCGGAACGGAAATCCTTGTAGTAATTCAACAGACAGCAGATTAAGTACATCGTAGTGGGCAAAACTATCCCTAGACTAAAGATTGCTTGGGGTCTGAATAGCAAAGTGAAAAAGCAAGCTTCAAAAGGATCAAACTATTTTCAAGTAACTTACCTGAATTTGAAGGAAGGTAAAAAATATTTATAAGGCTAAAAATATAATTAGCAACCAACAAGGCAGAATTCACAATGTCTGTCATTCAGTCAAAATGTATCAGGCATGCAAAAAGTCAAACAATATGCCCCATAATAAAGAAGGGGGAAAAATCAATCAATAGAAATAGATAATTTAAAATGATGATCTGGCCCTGGCCAGTGGCTCAGTGGATAGAGCGTCAGTCCGGCATATGGATGCCCCGGGTTTGATCTTCCAGTCCAGGCACACAGAGAAGCAATCATCTGCTTCTCTTCCCCTCCCTCTCTCGCCTTTTCTCCCTCTTTCCCTTCCCACAGCCAGTGGCTCTACTGGTTCAAGCAAGGCCCTGGGCACTGAGGATAGCTTGGTTGGTCCCAATGCATCAGTCTTAGGTGCCAAAAGTAGCTTGGTACTTGAGCGTCAGCCCCCGACGGGGTTTCCTAGTGGATCCCCATTGGGATACATGCAGGAGTCTGCCTTGCTATCCCTCTTCCTCTCACCTAAAAAAGAAGAATGCTCTAAAGATAATTAAAACAAATAACTATATTCCACTATGTTCAAGAAAGTAGAAGAAAAATTGAGTATGTTGAGTAGCAACATGGACAGTCTAGAACGGGGCTTCTAGAGATAAAAAATAAATACTGTATCTGAGATGAAAAAATGCACTAGCTGGGATTAACAGAAGGTTAGAAAGGTAAGAAAAAAAATATTAGTGTACTTGAAGACACAGCAATAGAAACTGTAACACTAATAGAAAAAAGACTGAAAAAAATGAACAAAGCATCCTAAATCTGCTGTTATAAGGGACTACTGTATTTAGAAGTGGCATGGTGTGTTATTGGAGTCTTTGCTATCCTTTCTGTAAATCACCCCATTTCTTAACTTTTATTCTAACCAGTTTAATCATTTACTTCTCACCCCTAAGATAATTAACATCACTTTTAAAGATCTGCAATAACTCAACTCAATGAAGACTTCATATAATCTTGTCCTGTTATATTCAATGGCTTTTTACCATTTCTCAGCAACACATAACACTGCTAATTCTTTAATCTTAATCCTTGTTTGCTACCCTCATTTTTTGAAGTTGATAAATGTCCTGCCTTTCTCAAAACTTTTTTGTCACTCTTCTGATACCTTCCCTCCTCTGTCTCTGAATTGTGAGTGTCACTAAGGCTTTGTCATAAGCCACAAAATATCAGAGTTGGTGGAGACTTCCACACTATGAACCCACTCATTGTCAAATATTGGACTTATGGTTATAATATTTTTTTATCATATAGTTGTCCAACTTTTTTTTTTTAAGGTCAGAGGAGGGGAAATAGAGAGACAGACTCCCACATACACCCTTATCGGGATTCATCTGGCAACCCCCTTCTGGGGCCTATGCTCGAATTAACTGAGCTATCCTCAGTGCTGGACCAATGCTCAAACCAATTGAGCGACTAACTGCAAGAGGAGAAGAGGGAGAGAAGGGGGAAAGGGAGGGGAAGAGAAGCAGGTGGTCATTTCTCCTGAATGCTGTTGGGCAGATAAAATATATTATGCTCACTTTGTTAAAGATGGCACTGCCCACATGGAAGCAGTCGCCCAGGTGATATTAATGTGTGTTGAGGGTGGGCTGTGAGCAGGCAGAATCCTTGTAGCCTGGGGCTTGGTTTTATGACTAAGCCTTTCCCACCCTTTTTGATGTGGGGTGGTGCAATCCCATCATGACCTAGATAAATGACTTTGTATTAGAGACTTCCCTATTTTATATATTGGATTAAAGGTTTTGATTTCTACACTATAAAGTGGGGCAGACCGGAAGCTTGCGCTCTTAGTTCCTGAGATTATCATTAGAGAGCAGAGCAGAGAGGAGAGCAGAGAAAGACCATGTGGAGGAGGCCTGGAGAAGCAGCCAAGATGGCGGAGTGTTGAGTAAGAAACCAGTTTGTGCAGAGTTTGTGCAGGGAGAAGGAAGGAGATGGGGAACAGAGGTGAATAAGGGTGGTGAGCTAGAAACCTTTGATTCTAGGAAACTCGGATAAGTCAGTAGCTTTGTGAGTGATAGATATGTGTATTCCAAACTGCCCTCTTGATGTTCCACTTATCTGTCAGACTATCTGTCAGATAGTCCTTACTGGACTATCGCCCTAAAACAGAGGAATTCCAAAAAGCTGACAAGCCACCCCAAGGAGGGGCTCCGGACATACCAGGACTTTTGATTCAACACCCACATGCTCGAAGCCCCCCAAGGAGGAGCATTCCGGACATACCAGGACTTTTGCCTCAGTATCCCCTCAGGCTCTCCCAAACACTATATAATTCACCCCTAGTCTGTAACCGGCGCTCTTCTCCCCGGGAGAAGTGCCCAGAAGGGCTCCTTTCTTCCTTTCAATAAAGCCTGTTACTCTGGTCTTTCGGACTCCCATGGATTCCAACATTTGGTGCATTTGGTGCCAAAACCCAGGACAGGGTACTAACTGCCTGGACAATCTCTCTTTGCCGTCCAAACTTACAACCAGGGAAGCAATGGGCAGCATTGCTCATCCCGGGCTTACTCCCTGATTCTGTTTGGACGTGTAATTGTAGGTCGATTGGCCAGCAGTCTAGCCCTGTCCTGAACCCCTGCTGGACCAGGAAGGTAAGGAGTTTCTTCCTTCCCCTTCCCTGATTGACCTCTAAATTTCCCTCTAAAAACACCTCTTCCTGGTCAGACGGTTTTCTCTGACACGCCTCACGTTTTGAGGGGTTTGACTTTCAGTCTCAGTGGACTGCACGGAAGACTAGGCGCCTAGCCAAACCTCTCCACTCTCTGGGACTTCTTGTCCTCGGAGCTGCCTGACAGGTGGTGATGACCTCTATCAGGAATGACTCCCCCACACGGAGATTCTCTCCTCTTGGGACAGTGACAAAAGGCAGGGATGCCCCCTCTTGCTCACCTGTCTCCACTATGGGCTCTTCAGAGTCTAAGCCTTTCGACCAGACCCCTCTAGGATGTCTCATAAAAAACCTCACCAAACTTGGTCTTTCAGACCTCAAACCGAAGAAATTAATCTTCTGTAACACGGCATGGCCTCAGTACAGACTAGATAATGACTCCCATTGGCCTGAAAATGGGACATTCGATTACAATATCCTAAGAGATCTTGACAATTTCTGCCACCAGACGGAGAAGGCATCAGAAATTCCTTATGTGCAGGCTTTCTTCTCCCTTTTCTCCTGTCCTTAATTTCTGTGCCTTCTGTTCTACACACAGGTCGTTTTTGGCCAAAGAAACCTCACCTCATTCACCTGCAATACCACACTCTCTCTTTCTCCTCTCCTGCTGGCCAGGGGCCCCTCCTTTCTCCACAGTGTTCTTAAACCCCTCCTCCCACCTTACAGATGGACAGCTCTGTCCCTTTTTCTTCTTTGACCCATTCCCCTACCCCACTGGTTTCAGCTGTTTTTTTTTTCTTCTCCAACGCATCCTTACCCCTCCTCAGAGACTGACTGTGCCTTCCAATACCCCTCATCCTCTCCCCTCTCCTCAGAACTCTAAATCCTTTTGACTCCTCTGACCACGTGGTGCCACACCAATACTTTAATCTCCTCCTCCTCCTGCTGCAGATTCTGACCTTCCTTCTTTCCATCCAGCTGCTCACACTGTCCATCCGTCTGCTTTCTCTCTTCCTCCCCTCTATGCTGGTAACTCCCTGCCATCTCGAAAAACTTAAAAAGCAGAATTATATTAAGCTATATGAGTAAGTAATCTGTCTTGTCTCTTTGTCAGAAAATATCTCTAGTATAATTTGAATTGGAACAAGTAAAGCATGCTTATTTAAATACCTTAATTCATAATATGTATCTATCTGAAGTCTTTGTTTAATGTATAACTGTGTCTGTTTCTAAGGCCTTAAACCAATAATTACCCATCTCTTAAACCAGGTTTACTCATCCCCACGGATTCTCCCTGCAATACCTCCATCCTTCCTGTTCAAAAACCTTCAGGAGTTTATCACCTCATAGAAGCCTTACACCTAATCAATGAGGCAGTAATTCCCCTCCATCCAGTAGTCCTTAATCTCTATAAATTACTGTCACACATTTTCTCAAACACCACTCATTCACAATCCTAGGCATCAAGAATGCCTTCTTTACCATTCCTCTACACCCTCACTCTTACTTTCTGTTTACCTTTATTTAAACTGACCCAGACACTAATGCAGCCCAGCAACTTACACAGACTATTTTTACCCCAGGGCATCAGAAATAGCCCACACCTGTTTCGGCAGGCACTAGCTCAGGATTTAACAGCACGCAATCTCAAAACTAGTACTCTCTTACAATATGTAGATGATCTACTCCTCTGCAGCCCCTCCCTGCCTGCCTCAAGGAGACACTGTCACCCTTCTTAACTTCCTCGCTATGAAGTGATATCATGTCCTCTCTGCTAAGGCTCAACTTTATTCTCAGTCCCTAGTCTATCTTGGCATAGCCTTAACCCCCACCACCTGAAGTCTCACCCTAGATCAAACTCAGACCCTCCACAGTCTCCAACCACCTACCACCACAGATCAAATCTTTTTTTTCCTCGGTCTAATAGACTTCTTTAAACACTGAATTCCCAATTTTGCTCTTAGTCAAGCCCCTCAGTGAGATCTTCTGAGCATGGCTTTTAAGGTCTATAATGACCAAGGAAGTAACAGAAAAGGCAAATAAGGCCCAAAAGAAGTCAGGAAATACCAGCTTTTGGCTCCAGCACCCTAAAGGGCTTCATAGAATTCCATCAGGGCCCTACTTCAAGAGTGAAAAAAGGTCATTGAACTGAAGCCTGCCATTTCTTGTAAACACAAGGGCCATCTACTATGCCTCGCTTGAATATTTAAGTTTTATTTATCCCTCAAAGATCTTTACTGTGGGTATTGACAGTCTAATTTTGTTACTTTATTTAATGTATAGCATCTCCTTTGTTCCTCTTATCTCAATGCCCCATGCCTATTATAGGCTGAGACCTGCTGCTAATTCCAGCTAGAAGCAGTGGTTACTAGGACTTAAACTCTAACTGCAAAGTGTAGAAATGTAACCACTCTTTCCCTAAGTACTTGCAGGATTTACAGGTTACTCAGCAAACTGTTCAAAGACTGTCCAGAGGCACTTCCAGCATTACATCACCCGAGGACTGACTTTCATATGGACAATTCCGCACACCATGATCCTGACAACTCCCACTGCTGCTAAAATAGAAAAACGGCATGCCTTACTCCAACCACAAACCTGAAGCTGATTGGTCTACATATGGCAAATATATGAAAAAACTAAGGACTCTTTTAATCAGGCTTTGGGAAAAGGGAAACTAGGGTAAAAAAAATGTCAACTTAATTTTCACTAAAGGTTAAAAAATTTTAAATCAAGAGTTCTGACTAGAAAGGAATTGTATGGTTTTGATAATAGAAGGTATAAGATATGGAAATACTTTTGAAAAAAAAAAGGAAAAGTAAGTTGTTATGAAGGCCAGTTATTTCTGGATAAGAAAGTGCATGAAAGCTGAAGGTTTAAGTAAGTTGTAGAAGGTTTGTGCAGGTTGCAGGAGATTTGTACTGAGAAAAAAGAAGTTGTACAGTCAGAAAACTGGTTTTCAAAGAATGTTTAATTAGTCACCCTAGCTAAAAATCCTCTACTCGGCCCTGGCCGGTTGGCTCAGTGGTAGAGTGTCGGCCTGGTGTGCGGAGGTCCCGGGTTTGATTCCTGGCCAGGGCACATAGGAGAAGCGCCCATCTGCTTCTCCACCCCTCCCCCTCTCCTTCCTCTCTGTCTCTCTTTTCCCCTCCTGCAGCCGAGGCTCCATTGGAGCAAAGATGGCCCGGGCGCTGGGGATGGCTCCTTGGCCTCTGCCCCAGGCGCTGGAGTGGCTCTGGTTGCAACAGAGCGATGCCCTGGAGGGGCAGAGCATCGCCCCCTGGTGGGCAGAGCGTCACCCCCTGGTGGGCGTGCCGGGTGGATCCCAGTTGGGCGCATGTGGGAGTCTGTCTGACCGTCTCTCCCTGTTTCCAGCTTCAGAAAAATACAAAAAAAAAAAAAAAATTTAAAAAAAATCCTCTACTCTTCCCACTTATTGGGACAACTCTTTCCTTCACCCTGACCATCTGGAGCTCAGAAACAGAGAAACAAAACCGACCCCTCATCCTTCTATTCTCTATTCACCTCTCAGCCTGTCTCACCCAATCAGGGGCTTTCTACTCGTATGAAACCAACACCTATATGTGTCTCCTTACTAATTGTACAGAAACCTGTATCCTAGTCTATCTCACCCCTAATGTCAACCTAATCCTACCCCATGAGCCTCTTTCAATTCCTAGTACACTACCCATCAATCTAAGAACCAAAAGAGCTGTCCAAGCCCTGTCCGGTTGGCTTAAATGCACATCCTCTGCCTGCCTCTGATGATATGCTTCACCAATCAACTTCTCCCTTGAACCACACAGAGGATGATTTAACCATACCTATCTAGCATATCTGTTCTTTATCTTGCTTTTTGTCATTTACTGCATTTTGGAAATCACTCTACATCAGTTTATAGAAAGCCTGTTTGTTTGTTTATTTTTTTTCAAAGTTTGAACAGCACAGGGGATTACTTTGCTATTTAAATAGACCGCTAGTAAACAGTTAGGTTATTTCCAGTTTTTTGTTACTACAAACAATGCTGCAGTGAATATCCTTTTACACGTATGAAATATATGGGTAGGATAAACGGCCAGAAGAGGCAGTGCTTGGTTAAACCGTGCATACAAAAAGTTGACATTGTACTCTGTGTGGTTTCCTTTGAGAGTGATTGGCAAAAGATGCTGTAAGAGAGGCAAAGGAAACAAGTCCCTCAAATCTAGGTTAAAGATACAAGAATTTACACTCTAAAAAGACTGAGCCGAGCTGGAGATTAAGCAGCCATCTCTGCCTGAAGTTAAATTTCCTGAGACACTGTTGCTGGGGTAAGGATCCTATCAGGTCTTCATACATTTTCCTTTGCTATACTCTCAAGAGCATTCATGACCTCGTAGATCCTCTGTGTGGTCTAGGGACCTCAGTTGCTTGCCTGACCAGTGACAGAAACTGATAATAACATCAGCTCACTTCTGTAAATCATTGCAAGGCTGAACTGAAGGTCAGTTTCACAGGATAAATATCCTAGGTGGAAGATCCCCTTAGAAGGCCCAGGCTCTGGCTTCATGATGACATGCCTCTCATATAGAAACTATACCAATTTACACTCTCACCAAGTGATTGCCTGTTGCCCCACATCCTTGCCTACAAGCAAAGTATCGGTGTTTACCTGTGCCAATTTTGATAGGTAAAAACTGAAATACAGGCTTTAAATTCGACATTTCTGTCATGTATAAGGTTGAACCTCTTTTCATAGAATAATAAAGACATCTTTGTCTATTTTTAGCAAGGCCAACTCTTCCACTGGGGCACTCACCCCCCCCCCAACCTGACATATTCCAGAACATTCACTCAGCAATTCTATCTTCTGCAACATCAATATTTATTCTTTCTACTGAATATTTCCTATCAGCACACAAAAATGCTGTTCTCCACCCCCCACCCCTTCTTTTAAGAGCAAAGCTTGGCGATCTCTTTTATGGAAAGAGCCAGATAGTAAATATTTGAAACACAGTGGGCTTTGCCGGCTCTGTCACAACTACTTAATTCTGCCCCAGCAGGGTGACAACAGCCACAGATGACACAGAAGTCAGTGGGCGTGGCTATCATTTGCCTTAGTTGACTGAGCCCTGCTTACAGAAAGCTGACCACCGGTTGCCCCTTGCAGTGACCAGGCAGGACAGAGCTGCCGCTGGGCTGTGCCTTGCCCTTGGCAGGCGGCTAGCTGGGATCCTCAGACCAGTGCTGAGTCCCAGGGCATAACCTCCTGGGCATACTGCAGGAGGAGTTTCTGAAAGAATCTGATTGTGTCAAAAGGATTGTATCTGCTGTCTCCAAATTCTCTTAAACCCTTGCTAATCTAGTGCTTCCTGCCATGCCCCTAGGGAAACTGCCCTTTTGAAATTCAGCTCCACCGTGCTCCATCTAGGAGGCATTTATGTGAATTCATTTTACTCGTCATGTGTCGCTGCAGCAGCATTTCAGACAGATAATCACTCTTTGTCCTTGAAACCCCTTCTTCAAGGGGTCACTGAATACTCCGTTTTTCTCCTGTCACTCCATCTAAGCCTGCAGCTTCCGCCTCATTTTCTGGCCTGGGAACACTGTAGAGCCTCCAGACTCAGGCCTCGGATCTCATCTCTTCTCTCTACGCTTCCTCCTTATGACCTTCCAGCCTCCTGCTGTTAACTACACCTGTGTTCCACATCTATATTGAACGTGACAGCTACCCATTTTTTTTTTCCTTTCTATTTTTCTGAAGCTGGAAACGGGGAGAGACAGTCAGACAGACTCCCGCATGCGCCCGACCGGGATCCACCTGGCACACCCACCAGGAGGCGACGCTCTGTCCACCGGGGTAGGGGGGGGGGAGGCGATGCTCTGGCCCTCAGGGGCGTTGCTCTGCCGCGACCAGAGCCACTCTAGCACCTGGGGCAGAGGCCAAGGAGCCATCCCCAGCGCCCGGGCCATCTTTGCTCCAATGGAGCCTCCGCTGCGAGAGGGGAAGAGAGAGACAGAGAGGAAGGAGAGGGGGAGGGGTGGAGAAGCAGATGAGCGCTTCTCCTGTGTGCCCTGGCCGGCAATCGAACCCGGGACTTCTGCACGCCAGGCCGACGCTCTACCACTGAGCCAACCGGTCAGGGCCCAATTTTTATCTCCTGTCTGGACCTCTCTCCGCCTCCATCTACTTTTAAGGACCCTGTGATGTTATTGGGTCCAGGCAGATAGTTGAGGATAACCTCCCAATATTAAAGTTAGCTGATTAGCAACATTAATTTCATCTGCTATCTTAATTCCCCTTAGCCATAGAATGTAATGTATTAACAGGTACCAGGGATTAGGATGTGAGCATTGGGGGGGGGGGGGGGGGGAGGCAGGACATTATCCTGCTCACCACATGCAGGAATCCATAGGAATTCCTCAGGAGCCAGAGCTTCACCTAGATCAACTAAGAGCCCGGGAAATTGGGTTTATTAAGAGACTGCAGGTCTGTGAAGGCGGCTCTCCTGGCAGAGCAAAATGACCTTTACTGCTTTCCGGAGGCAGTGCCTCCGGCTCTGGACCTGTGGCCCCTTTCTGGTCACTCAGTCAACACTCCCTCTCAGAGAGCTGGCCACAGACAGGATGCCAAAAATGCTTTTACATCAAGGTAAGGATAGTAAGGTTTCCTCTCCCATAGCATTTTCTATTTTTATTTTTAATTTTTTTTTTTAGTTGAGGCTTCTTTTTTTTTTAAGACTTTATTTATTCATTTTAGGGAGGGGAGAGAGAGAGAGAGAGAGAGAGAGAAGAGGGGAGGAACAGGAAGCATCAACTCCCATATGTGCCTTGACCAGGTAATCCCAGGGTTTTGAACCAGCGACCTCAACATTCCAGGTAGATGCTTTATCCACTGCTCCACCACAGGTCAGGCTCCATTTTTTATTTTTAGAGAGAGAGAGAGAGATAAAGGAAGGAAGGAAGAAAGGAAGGAAGGAAAGAAGGAAGGAAGGAAGGAAGGAAGGAAGGAAGGAAGGAAGGAAGGAAGGAAGGGAGAAGGAGCCGGAAGCAGCAATCTATAGTTGCTTCTCATATGTGCTTTGGATGGGCAAGTCCAGGGTTTCAAACCAGTGACCTCCGTGTTCCAGGTCGACACTTTAACCACTGTGCCACCACAGGCCAGGTAGCATTTTCATGTTTTAAGATAAGTTTTTTCAGCTCTAAGTCCCAGGAAATATGTGGTTTATACAATTAAGCGTTTATCTTTTTCACAAACAAGACCTCTGGAGCTGGCCGCTGCTGGCTTGAGGACTTAACGACGTCAGCACCAGTGCCCCTGCCCTTGTCTCTCCTTGCCCTCGTAATCAGGAGGGGGCTGCTGCACCCTCACCGTCACTTCCTCTTTCTAGGTATAAATGAGGGACACAGCAAAGATGGCAACACTAGTCATGTCTCTTGCCACAAGGAAAGTCTTCCCACGCTGCACCCCACACATATGCATAATTGTCCCTTAATGTCTCAATGGCCTGAACTGGTCACACAGACACTCCCAGCTGCAAGGAAGTCTGGGAAAATGAAGGACTGTATTGTCATCATTGATTTATCTCAGTCCTGATCCAATGTCTGCAATGGGCACATTGCTGCTGCAAACACAGTTCCATTTGGTTAACATCAGTGTCAGACTTAGTGAATAAATATATAGGCTGTCTAGTTAAATTTGATTTTCTGACAAACAGCAAATACTTTTTTAGTGTAATTATATGATATTTGGGACATATTTATGCTAACAATTATCCACTGTTTATTTGAAATAAAAATGTAACTGGGCATCCTGTGCTTTATCTGGTAACCCTAAATTAGCAGGGAAAGGGGAAGAGGGGAGTGGGTGTTGAGTGGGTCACAAGACCTCTAGTGAGGGAGATGACATTTTATTCCAAAAGCTATGTTAGGAGAATTTTAGGCTTCAACTGTAGGCTGGTGGGGAAATTCTTCTGTGACAAAGTCTTTAGGGGCATTTTGGCCTTCTGTTCATATAATTGGAGGATATCCTGTGCATTTCCAAGTAAGACAGGTCTTGAGTGGGATTGACAGGAGGTGTTTACTCCAAAATCTCAAATCAAACGACTCCTCCTTTCTAGTGGTGATCAAACCAGCAACCTCTGTGCTTCAGGACAATGCTCGAACCAACCAAGCTAGCTGGCCAAGGCAAAAACATGAATTTTTAGAATAAAAACTCTGTCCCTATCAACTCTGTTCCTCTCATTGTTTCCCCACTGCCATTTAAATAGTCTGTAACCCCCAGGATACAGTGCCTTGGGTCTGACTGACATTTGTTTTGAGCCAGAGCTGTGAACAGAAGTATCTCCAGACTCTCATTTTGTAAGTTACTATGAAGCAAGGCAAGAACTATCTTGATGTTGATTCTGACCTCAAAGAATCATACAGCATCTATCATGTCTTATGTTTTCATGGAAACAGCAACAAGTGGAGTGTGACACCTCCTATATACCTTTATTTAACAGTTCTTCTGTGGTCTACCTTGTATGAGTCACATTTTCTCTTTGTGTCTCAAATGTGCCATCTGTGGAGCGTGATGAAAATATAACTCACTGTTATTTGAAGTACTTTGAACAAAATGGTGAGAGCATCTTGGCATAGCGTGTGATTTTGTACGCCATGGAGTTCAGCAGTTCTCAGATTGCTGCGCTTTGGAATGGTGTAGGGAGCTTTAAAAAATACTGGTGCTGGAGTCTGCACCAAGGATTCTGAGTTAACTGGTGTAGCATGTGACCTTGGTGCTGGCATTTTTCTAAAGCTCCCCAGATGATTCTAATGTGCAACAAAGTCTGACACCAGGGAACACTCCTCCCAGGTAGCTGCAAACAGGCCTTCTTTAAATGTGCCACTTCCTAGACCAACTCCCTGAAGCATATTTATAATTCCCTATAGATGCAGCAGCCTTCATTGTCCCCATAACTACTCAGGAGGGAGGCAGGTGAGTGGTGTGCAGGACCTGAGGCACACTAAGAGGGAGTCAGGTTGGAACATCCACTTAAAAAGGACTCTGGAATCCGACCTGAATGAATTAGGAACGTGATACCATTGTAAGCAGGGTTTCCTCCCAGCAAAGGGGTGGGAATGTAAATGAATATCATTCTCACCCAGCACAGCCATGGTAGAGTCTGGGAACGTGGGATGCTTTTGTTCACAAGGCAAACAAAGTCTTCAGCCTTGATATAATTCCTTCAATTTCCTTGAAGATGGTATTAACTAGTAGGTGGAGTAAAGACTTCTGAGCACTGGCCGGACAGTTTGGTTGGTTAGAGCATTGTCCTGAAGCATAGAGGTTGCTGGTTTGATCCCCAGTCAAGGCACATACAGGCACAGATCAATGTTTCTGTCTCTTGCTTTCTCTCTCCCTTCCTCTTTCTCTGAAATAAAAATAATAATAATAATAAAGATTTTTTACAACTTTGGGACTTGAACCGAACAGCTCTTAGAAGAAAAGGTCAGAAAGAAGGTGTGGAGTCAGGAGCAGGAAGGGAAGGGCTGCCCAAGAACTGCCAAGTCAAGAGAGGTTTGGGAGAAGCGCTATCTCGGGGGGAAGGGGTAGTATTTTTTAAAAGCAAAATCCTGATAACATCTTATCCAGTTCCCCTCTAAATCTTGAGTAAATTTTATATTCCTCACTAATGCACTGATCCTAGTGCACAGAGAGTATTGTTTTTAAAGAGCTCAAAAAAGAGGTGTGGACATCAGAGGATGAGTCACAATATAAAAGGCCACTCAGATTTTACAAAAAATTGGTTTGCCCCCATTTCCACTAAATACATGCAGACCCATAATAGAAGACTTTCTTGAAGGAATACCAGGTATTAGCTTGTTTAGACACCTACATGTTGCAATTCTGCATTGAGAAGAAAAATAAGAAGAGGAGAAGGAAGTTGGAATTTTAAGAAGACTTACAGCATTGGTTCCCAAATTTCAGCATGCATCAGAGTCCCCAGGAGGGTGGGTTAAAACGCAGATTGCTGATCCCCAACCCCAAGAGTTTCTGATTTAGTAGGTGGATCTCGTTTCTAACTAGTTCACAAGTGATGCTGACATTGCTGCTCTGGGAACCACCCTTTGAGAACCACTGGTTTACAGCGCTCTCATAGAAATGATTTCCTAGTCAAGTCTTTAGTGTGGTCTGCTCTTCGAAATTTTAACAGGTTTTATGAGAAAAGAAGAGTGTTACAAATCAAATGAGTTGGGGGAAATAGTGGATCAAATGAAATTAAAAGAGGCTCCTTTTGAGAAATTAAAGTAACTGCCTGTCTACACATAAAACACTTATCTGATGTTACTATTCTAGGAAATTCTTACCCAGAAAGATGAAGTGGCAAATAATTTTATTGCTTGTCCCAGGAACTTCTTGAAAACTCATTAATCCAAACATTAGACTATTCAATTTACCCTCAATAAAGTAAATACTTTCCTAGGAAAATAGATAACATTGAAAGATTGTTTGCTCTCAAAGATTAACCTGGAAATCGTCACTACACTGTGTGTTCACCAATCCTGAACAAGTGAATCAGAAACCTGCCCAATTTTTATTAACCTCTGCATCAAAATAGCTCCCTTTGTCCAGATACCAAAAACCTCATAAATATCTTGCCTTTGCCCTCAACCTTCTGAGAAACTATTAAGTCTATGATAATAGACTCTTATCTCTTAAGAAAGACTCTCTGTCTCAACAAGCACTGAACGAAGCCCAGCATTCTCCATGAGTTATTCTGGTGGCATTTTAAGGCAGTTGGCATTTGATAACCTAGATTGAAAGTTGCTAAGAGAGTAAATCTTTAAAATTGTAACTAAATGAGGTGATAGATTAACTAAATTTATTGTAGTAGTCATTTTTCAGTATATACATTTATCAATCATTATGCTGTATACAGTGGTGGGATTCAAATAATTTAATAACTGGTTCTATGCCCTAATGACCATTGTAAGTATAAAAAATTATATACTAGCAGGTAGTTTATTGTTTCATGTATTTAATGATTAAATAAGTACAATAAAAGAGGTACACAAGCCCTGGCCAGTTGGCTCAGCGGTAGAGCGTCGGCCTGGCGCATGGGGGACCCGGGTTTGATTCCCGGCCAGGGCACATAGGAGAAGCGCCCATTTGCTTCTGCACCCCCCCCTTCCTCTCTGTCTCTCTCTTCCCCTCCCGCAGCCAAGGCTCCATTGGAGCAAAGATGGCCCGGGCGCTGGGGATGGCTCCTTGGCCTCTGCCCCAGGCGCTACAGTGGCTCTGGTTGTGGCAGAGCGACGCCCCGGAGGGGTGGAGCATCGCCCCCTGGTGGGCAGAGCATCGCCCCTGGTGGGCGTGCTGGGTGGATCCCGGTTTGGGCGCATGCGGAAGTCTGTCTGACTGTCTCTTCCCGTTTCCAGCTTCAGGAAAAAAAAAAAAAAAGAGGTACACAAAACTAGATTATGTTATAAGAAAGTTTTAAAATATTAATGAAAAATATTAATAACACCTGACAATAAAACTGTTTAGATATTTTCATATTGCTTCTTGATTGGCATCCTCACTTGCAATTTGTTTTTGCCTATGGATGGAATGAACATTACTACGGGTGCTTAGAATATGCTGTTGTGCAGATGAATGTTAACAAAGAGTAAGGAATGTAAATTTGTGATTTCCGCATTGGGTGGCTGCCCAGGTGTTCACCTTAGAGCGAACCCTGATTACAAGTGCCATTTTAACAACCGGTTTGCCAAACTCAACAAAAAATTAGCTATCAGTTCTGCTGAACTGGTGTAAACCGGCTGAATCTCACCATTGGTTGTATACCTTAAACTTAATCAATGTTATATGTCAATTGTCTCTTAAGAAAATGGGGGAAAAATGATAATAACAACAAAATGAACTTGTTGCCTTAACTAGGTTAAGTCCCTCCTCTTAGTCCCTGTTTTATTCACAGCCTAGCACAGTGTATAGAAAATAATAAACACCTAATGATTATTATTTGAGTAAATGAATGTACTTTTTATGCTATTGTGCCTCATGCATTCTAAGGAAGGAAAGGCGTGATTGTCTTGATCTTTCATTATCAAATAGTGTTCCTCAGAATACCCTTTGAAGAACTCTGTCCTAATTTTGTCTCACAAATGTCTTTTTATTTATTTTTTGTTTTTTTAAGACTTTATTTATTTTTAGAGAGAAGAGGAGGGGGAGGAGCAGGGAACATCAACTCCCATATAAGCCTTGACCAGGCAAGCCCGGGGCTTCAAGTCCGCGACCTCAGTGTTCCAGGTCGATGCTTTATATACACTGCGCCACCGCTGGTCAGGCCACAGATGTCTTTTTAAAAGAAATGGGAACTACTGATTAACTCTGCCATTCCTTTTTAATTTTTAAGTTAAAGTATATTATATTAAAGTGCTTAGATCCAGCAAGATGTACTCTTTGCCTTTTCATTTACATGAACCAAAAAATTGACTTTGTTCTTTAACATTATAGATTTTTAAAAATTGACTTTTCAATTACAATTGACATACAACATTATATTAGTTTCAGATGTAGAACATAGTGATTAGATATTTATATAACTTACACAGTGATCACCATGATAAGTTTAGTACCCACCTGGCACCATACAAAGTTATCACAATATTATCCACTATATTCCTTATGCCATACTTTACATCCCTGTGACCATATTTATAACTGGCAATTTGTGCTTCTTAATCCCTTTCACCTTTTTCACCCATTCCTCCAACTCCCTCCCATCTGGGAAACATTAGTTTATTCTCTGTATCTATGAGTTTGTTTCTGGTTTCTGTTCTGTTTATTCTGGGTTTTTTTAGATTCCACATAGAAGTAAAATCATATAGTATCCGTCTTTCTCTGTCTGACTTATTTCACTTAGCATAATTCCCTCTAGATCCATCCATATTATTGCAAATTACAAGATTTCATTCTTTTTTTATGGCTGAGTAATATTTCATTGTATATACAAATATGTACCACTTCTTTATCTATTCATCTATAATGAACACCTAGATTGCTACCATAACTTGAGTATTGTGAATAATGCTGCAGTAAACATAGGGGTGTATATATCATTCTGAGTCAGTGTTTTTGATGTCTTTGGATAAATTCTCAGAAGTAGAATTGGTGGATTACATGGTAGTTCTAGTTTTAATTTTTTGAGGAAACTTCATACAGCTTTTTTTATAGAGGATGCACCAATTTACAATCCCATAAACAGCGCATAAGGGTCGCCTAATTCTTCTCATCCTTGACAACCTTTGTGGAAGATGTGGAGAACACAGTCATTTTTATTCGTAAAAGCAGTGAGATGGAAGCAGAATTTATTGAAAAATTTAAGACCCTCTTCTGTGTGAAAACCCTGATCTCAGGAGCTACTTCCCACTTATGACTACAATTTTTTTTTTTTATATGCACTAGTTTGGTCTTTTTCAGTTCTTTTTTTTTTTTTTTTTTTTTTTTTTTTACAGAGACAGAGAGTGAGTCAGAGAGAGGGATAGACAGGGACAGACAGACAGGAACGGAGAGATGAGAAGCATCAATCATTAGTTTTTTCATTGCACATTGCAACACCTTAGTTGTTCATTGATTGCTTTCTCATATGTGCCTTGACCGCGGGCCTTCAGCAGACTGAGTAACCCCTTGCTGGAGCCAGCGACCTTAGGCTCAAGCTGGTGGAATTTTGCTCAAACCAGATGAGCCCGCGCTCAAGCTGGCGACCTCTGGGGTCTCGATCCTGGGTCCTCTGCGTCCCAGTCCGACGCTCTATCCACTGCACCACCGCCCGGTCAGGCATGACTACAATTTTTATTTGGGCTGAATTATGTTCCCTCCAAATTAATATGTTGAATCCCAAAGCCCCAGTGTGATTGTATTTAGAGATAGGGCCTTGAAAAGATAATTAACATTAAATGATGTAATAAGGTTGGGGTCCTAACCCAATAGGATCAGTGTTTTTATAAGAGGAGAACAATCAAAACTAGAGCTCTCTCTCTCTGTACACATACAGAGGAAAGACCATCTGAGGGCACAGCAAGAAGGCAGCTGTCTGCAAGCCGGAAAGAGAAGGTCTCACCAGAAACCTACCTCGACAGCACCTTGACCTTCCAGAACTGTGGGGAAATACATCGTAAGTCACCTACTCTGTAGTATATCTCATTGTGGTATCTTAAGCTGACTAATATAATTTTTTTAGGGCTCAACTGGGAACCAGTGAGTCTTGAACATGATCTCTGACCTATGTCTCAGGGAACTCCTTCTAGCCCAGCATATCACTGATACTCTAGCCATTTTAAATGATAATAATGATATTATTACTTTTATATTACTTTTCATTTTACCAAATTCTTCCACAGTCATGAGCTTAGTGGCACTTCACAATAATAGAGGGATTTAAGGAGTTTTTCTGAAGGACTGGAAATTGAAGACTTACTTAAAAAGAGTCACAGCAACTAGATAATGGAAGTGGCCAAATCCTGTGTTGTTTAAAAATCTATCACACATCATCCTGTCTGGTACATGAAAGGAAATAGTAAACAAGATACTAAACATTTTATAAACAATTGCCAGTATTTTCACTAGATAACTTTAATTTTGATTACCCACTATTTTTTTTTTTTAGGACAGATGTAATATATTTTATGTTACTTAATTAAGACTATGTCTGGTCTTTATCCCAGGTTCCTGGCTCAGAGCTTCTAAAACCCTTAGAATTTCCTGAGCAATAAGAGTGTCTTTCTTACACTAATAATATGACTCCTGACCTTCAGTGAGGTGAGAGGGGCTGCAGATTGAGTTCAATCATGTGGCCAATGATTAAACAACTCCTTCCTTCATATTAAACACTCTGAACATGGAAGCTCTGTGAAGCTTCCTGGCTAGTGACCACACTGATGTGCAGAAAGTGTGACAGTCCCCGATCCTATAATGAGAGGGCAAAAGAGCTCTGCATTTCTCTCCCAGACCTCACTCTATAGGTTTCCTTTATTTTAAAACTGTAATCATAAATTTAACATTTTCTTGAGTTCTGTAAGTTAATATAGCAAATTATTGAAACTGAGTGGGTCATAGGAACTTATAAATCCATAGAAAGTAGGTCAGAAGTATGGGTGGCCCGGTGACCCTGTTTAGGGCCGGCATCTGAAATGAGGGTAGTCTTGTGGAGACAGAGCTTTTAATTTGTAGAATCTGATGCTAACCTCAGGAGGTTAGTGTCAGAAATGAATTGCGGCCTGACCTGTGGTGGTGCAGTGGGTAAAAGCGTTGGCCTGGAACGCTGAGGTTGCCGGTTTGAAACCCCGGGCTTCCCTGGTCAGGGCACATGTAGGAGTTGATGCTTTCTGCCCTCCCCTTCTCTCTCTCTGTCTCCTCTCTCTAAAATGAATAAATAAAAATCTTTAAAAAAAAAGAAAAGAAATGAATTGCGGTACATCTAGTTGGTATTAATCCACTTGGAGATTTTACCAAAATATTTTAACATGTAAATTTACTTTTCTAACCTTTTTCTAATGTTTATTTTAGAAAATGCAGACAAAAGAAGATTAAAAATAATTTGTACTTCCACTAACTCATTTGAACAATTCTAATATATATTATTCCAGTCTTTTTTTCTGTGTATGTGTATGCATGTTATCTTAAAACATATACTATGCCATTAATTGTATGAAAAGATGTCAACTTCACCAAGAATTAGACAAATACAAATTAAAATGGAAACAATAATAAGATCCCACTTTATCCTTCTCAAGTTGGCAAAAAATTAAATAGTTACATGATATAAATGCTGTTAAGAATGTAGGGAAATGGGAATTTTCATCAATTATAGTAAATTGTAAAAAAATAGGCATATATTTCTCCCATTTCTGTATGCATGGCCCTTTGCAATGTAACTTTGCTACTCCTCCCATTAAGTGATGGAGTATAATTTTCTACTCTTTGAATCTAGACTTGGCCGTGTGACTTGCTTTGACTAATGGGACCTTCATAAACATGATGAAAGAAGCGGCTTGAATAATTTCTGTTCATTAGAACTTGTCCTTTATTACTGTGACGAACCATTCTGCATCCATGTGAATTAGCCTCCTGAATGATAAAAAGCCATGTGAAGAGAGGCAACAGCTTTTCCAGCTGCTTAGCCATCAGAGATAAAGACTTGGACATATGAGTAAGTCCATCCTAGAAAATGCGGCCCCAGCCAAGTTTATCAGAACAGAAGAACTGATGGTCAACTTAAAGAATCATGGGGGCCCTAACCTGTTGGCTCAGTGGTTGAGCATTGGCCCAGCGTGAGAATGACCTATGTTTGATTCCCTTTCAGGGCACACAGGAGAAGTGACCATCTGCTTCTTTACCCCTCCCCATCCCCCTTCTCTCTCTCTCTCTCTCTCTCTCTCTTTCTCTCTCTCTCTTCTCCTGCTGCAGTCATGGCTCAAATGGTTTGAGTAAATTAGCCCTGGGCTCTGAGAATGGCTCTGTGAAGCCTCTGCCTCAGGTGCTAAAAATAGCTTGGTTGTGAGCATGGCCTCAGATGGGCAGAGCATTGGCCCCAGACAGGGGTTGCTGGGTGGGTCCCAGTCGGGGCACATGTGGAAGTCTATCTCTCTATCTCCCCTCCTCTCACTTGGAAAAGAAAAAAAGTATCACAAGGAGCCCTGGCTGAATAGCTTGATTGGTTGGAGTGTTATTCAGAAGTACAGAGATTGCCAGTTCAACCCCAAGTTAGGGCACATATGGAAACAGCTCAATGTTCCAGTCACTCTGTCTCTCTCTCCAAAATAAATAAATAAATAAATAAATAAAATCATGGGGAAAAAAATAAATGTTTCCAAGCCACTGAGTTAAGGAATGCTTTATTACACAGCATAAATTAACTGATATGCAATGGGAGTATAAACTGATACCAGCACTTTGAAAAGCATCAAGGCAATATTTAGTGCAGTTAAAATGCATTACTCAGTGTCCTATTCAAATATTAAATATATACCTGAGAGAAAACCTCACAAATATACCCAAGGAGATATGTACCAGAATGTTCATTGCAGCCTTATATCTATATGTCATAGGAAAAAAAATGAGAAAAACACCAATGATTCACAAAAGGAAAAGACGAATTTATATTATAGTGTATTCATGTAATGGAATACCATGTCACAATTTGAAGCAATAAATTAGAGCTACATGATTCAAAATGAAGGGATCTTGAAAATAAAAGTTGAGTAAATGGTTACCTTTCAGGGGATGAGGATGGTGGTAGGAAGAAAATTCTACTGAAGAGGGGCACAAAAGGTCATTCAGCTGGATGTATAATATTTTATTTCTTAAAAAAAAATAAGCCTGACCAGGCAGTGGCGCAGTGGATAGAGCATCAGACTGGGATGCAGAGGACCCAGGTTCGAGACCCTGAGGTCACCAACTTGAACACAGGCTCATCTGGTTTGAACAAAAGCTCACCAGCTTGGATCCAAGGTCGCTGGCTTGAGCAAGGGGTTACTCGGTCTGCTGAAGGCCCGTGGTCAAGGCACATATGAGAAAGCAATCAATGAACAACTAAGTGTCACAACGAAAAACTGATGACTGATGCTTCTCATTTCACTCCGTTCCTGTCTGTCTGTCCCTATCTATCCCTCTCTCTGACTCTCTCTCAGTCTCTGTAAAAAAAAAAAAGAAAGAAAGAAAGTATGACAAATCTTTTTTTTTTTTTTTCCATTTTTTTTTTTCTGAAGCTGGAAACAGGGAGAGACAGTCAGACAGACTCCCGCATGCGTCCGACCGGGATCCACCCGGCACGCCCACCAGGGGCGACGCTCTGCCCACCAGGGGGCGATGCTCTGCCCATCCTGGGCATTGCCATGTTGTGACCAGAGCCACTCTAGCGCCTGAGGCAGAGGCCACAGAGCCATCCCCAGCGCCCGGGCCATCTTTGCTCCAATGGAGCCTTGGCTGCGGGAGGGGAAGAGAGAGACAGAGAGGAAAGCGCGGCGGAGGGGTGGAGAAGCAAATGGGTGCTTCTCCTGTGTGCCCTGGCCGGGAATTGAACCCGGGTCCTCCTCACGCTAGGCCGATGCTCTACCGCTGAGCCAACCGGCCAGGGCTGAAAGTATGACAAATCTTAACATTTACATACTGAGTATGGTAGGTATTTATATTATTCTTTCACTTTTGTGTATATTTTAAATTGCTCATAAAACTAACACTTCTGTATCTAATTCATCTGCAAAAATAGCATTTGTAGCTGCTTAATAGTTCTTCTTTAGGATCTAACATTTATGAAACTAATTATTTAATTTTTGTCACCTAGGAGATTTACAATTATTCACATACATAAACTGGGCTGTAATGAACATCTTTGTATAATACTGATTATTTCCATGTGATTTATTCTCAGAAAGTATCATTTCTGGGTCAAAGTATTCACTTTTTAAGATTACTAATACTAATTTTCAAATTGTCCTTCCAAAAGTAATACCAATTTATACTAATTCCAGTATTTTATGATCACTTTCTCTTTGCCAATTCGAGATTTGTAATTACTGTTTTAATTTGCATTCTTTGGTAGGGCTGTCATAACAAAGTACCACATCCTGGTGTCTTCAACAACAGAAATTTATTTTCTCACAATTTTGGAGGCTGGAAGTCTGAGACCAAGATGTCAGCAGGATTGGTTTCTTCTGAAGCTTCTCGCCTTGTCTTATAGATGGCCATGTTCTCCCTGTGTCTTCACACAGTCTTCCCTATCTGTCTGTGCTCAAATTTCATCAAAGAAGGGTACAACTGTTTTATTGAATTAGAGCCTATTCTAATGAACTCATTCTAATGAATTCATCCTAAGGTATTAGATTTCAGACTTCAATATATGAATTTGGGAGTGACACAATTCAGCCCCATAAGAGACAGTCAATAATTTTTCATAAATTTATTATCCAAATGAAAATTTTTTATTTTAAGTGAGAGGAGGGGAGATAGTGAGACAGACTCTTACATGAGCCCTGATCAGGATCCACCTGGCCACCCTCATCTTGGGCTGATGCTGGAATCAACTGAGCTATTTTTAGCACCTGAGGGCTGATGTGCTAGTATCATCTGAGCTATCTTCAGTGCCAGGGGGCTGTCACTAGAACCAATTGAGCCACTGGCTGTGGGAGAAGAAGAAGGAGAGAAGGGAAGAGAAAGGGGGGAGAGAAGCAGATGGTCACTTCTCCTGTGTACCCTGACCAGGAATCGAACCCAGAACATCCATACACCAGACCTATGTCCTACCCACTGAACCATCTGGCAAGGGCCCCAGATGATTTCTTTATTGCCAATTTTCATATTTGTGTTCATTGACCTTTTATTATATCCTTTTATTGGGACCTTTGCTTATTAATTTATAAGAATTTATTATAATTCAGACTACTTGTAAAAATTGAATGTTGTAAGAAATGATTAAAGAAGATAATTTAGGCAGTACCAACAAACTTTATTTACATTCATAAAGTGGACTGTTCCATTTTGAAGAAATGAAAAATGGAGCAAAGGCAGGAAGTTTTAATAAGGTAAAGAATAAAGGATAAGAAAAAGAAAATATCTTATTGGCAGGGGTCACGTAAGTCAAGCTTGTTTGGGGTGACAAGAAAGAAGAAACAAGTATAGAGATCAGAGTTGGCTTGGTCTTTGAGGACTGGCTGACTGGATATACTGAGCTTTTAGTCTACTGGAGCATTTACAGGGACATGAAAATTATCTCAGGTTTGGTTTGCTGACATGGCACCCTGGCAAGAGTGGGTCTGTCTTGGGCCTAGAAAGTTATTTCAATGAAGTATTTTTCTTTTGTCACTAGTTATTTAAATTATATATGATAATTTTTTTATTATTGTTAAGTGAGATGTGGGGAGGCAGAGAGACAGACTCCTGCATATGTCCCAACCCAGATCCACTCAGCAAGCCCCCTACCAGGCATTGCTCTGCCCATTCAGGGCCACTGCTCTATTGCTTAGCAACCAAGCTATTTTTAGCACCTGAGGCTATTTTTAGCACCATGGAGCCATCCTCAGTGCCCAGGGCCAATTTTGCTCAAACTATTCGAAACATGGCTGCAGAAGGGGAAGTGAGAGAGAGAGAGAAGGAAGAGGGGGTGGGTGGAAAAGCAGATGGTTGCTTCTCATTTGCCCTGACTGGAATTGAAACCGAGATTTCCATATGCCGGGCCGAAGCTCTAAGGCCGAGCCAACCAGCCAGGACCTACATATGATGAATTTAGGATATTGTTTCTAGACAGAAGTTTTATTTAGTCAAATGAAACAACCTTGTTCTTCTAGTTTCTGCATTGAGTATCTCAAAAGTTTCATAAATATCTATGTCATAATACACAATAAGAAACTTCTGCTTCTAATTTATAGATTCATGTTACCTATTAGTTATATTACTTTTACAGATTATTTTCACATGTAAACACTTAAAATTTTTATATTTAAATATTTTATCCAGATGGAATCTATTTAGTATATGTTACAAAGTATGGAACTATTTTTTTCCCCCTAAATATTTAGCCAGTTGCCTAAACTTGGTAGCCCATCTTTTGGGTAAGTATGTATTAAGTATATTAAAAAAAATAAAATTACTGTCCTTGTTACCCTTTTGGTAATATTTTTCATGTAAATGTTTGTAGTGGTTCAATGTCCTTATTTCACTAAGTATTCTGATGAAAGTCCATTTATTGCTGACTTTACTTGTAGGTTGGCTGATTTCATTTTTACTATTTTCTGAGGTGGGGTAAATGAGTCATGTTTGCTTTAATACCAATGTGTAACCTTTGGCCTTTCATTTTGATTAGGACACAAAAGAGACCTAGCTGTCTATCACCCAGTTCTACATTGTTCAGAGTTCTCTGGAATACACAAATGCTTCATGATACACATTCTATTTAGCTTTTGAAAAAAAGGAATAACTTTTTAAGTATTGAAGTACTGGATACTTTTTATAACATTAAAACGAGATAGTAAAGGCTGATTTCTTTTTCCATTGATGAAGATGCTTATTTATTTCACTAGGATGAAACGTACTTCTTCAGTAAATTTCACTATGAACCTATTCTGTCAGAAAGCAAATCTTTGATCAAATTCTTTCAGAAGCAAACAAACAAATTATTCTGTCTCAATAAACACTTTGATATTCTACATTGGAAAGTTTAATGCTAGCTTCACTTTGGCTCACTTCTACGGTTTTCACTCAACTGTACTATAGCTTATGTTATTTTTAGAAGAGTTGTTGAAACCTCATTTTACTGAAGCATGAAAAAAATCAGTAACATGATCTGATCAGTAACGTGATCCCTTTCTTGTTGCAGATCTGCAAGAAACATGTTATTTTGGGGGACAAATCTTATAATTCTCTTATTCATTTAGATATTTTTGAAACTGTTAAGTGTGATAACCTAAAATAAATGATGGCTAGAGGCAAGGCGGCGGTGGTGGTGGTGGTGGTGGTAGCAATATACTCTTTACTCTATATCAGCGGTTCTCAACCTGTGGGTCATGACCCCAGCAGGGGTCGAACGACCAAAACACAGGGGTCGCCTAAAGCCATCGGAAAATACATATTTATTATACAATACATTTTTAAATAAAATATGTATTTCCGATGGCTTTAGGCGACCCCTGTGTTTTGGCCGTTCGACCCCCTCCGATGGCTTTAGAGAACCGCTGCTCTATATCATTTGTACTTTTTTGATTTTGTACCTTGTGCATGTACCATATATTCAAACTAATTAGCTCTTAAATATTATTTTTAAACAGTAATTTTTATTTTAGTGCTCAATTACATTTGGAATAAATGCAAGTCAGAGTATAACAGTATGATCTGTACCCCTGCTCCAGATAGAAATAATTAATTGACATTTTAAACAACTCATTTTTCATTCATTCATTCATTCATTCATTCATTCATTCATTTATTCAACACATATTTATTTAGGTAACAACTCTTTACCAGGCATTGGCCAATAATCATAAAATGAGATCGTGAAGATCGTGATGGGACTATGAAAGATTATGCACAGAGAATCCAAAGAGAGAGAAGAGATTGCTGAGGTTATACAGATTGTGCAGCAAT
Source organism: Saccopteryx bilineata (assembly GCF_036850765.1). Lineage (NCBI taxonomy): Eukaryota > Metazoa > Chordata > Mammalia > Chiroptera > Emballonuridae > Saccopteryx > Saccopteryx bilineata. Next base: position 51,897,709 of record NC_089491.1, read on the forward strand.
CCGTAAAGCAATCATAAAGGTGAGAGAGATGTGAGATTTGCCATAATCCTCCCAGGAGGTGAAAAGTTGCTGGGAAAGTACACTGCAATAAACACTGAAGTGGGTAAAAAAGATGAGGAGCTATTTGGTTGAATGTGTCCCATTCTTTATCTGCTGCAGAGATGGCATTTTTTATCCATACGTTTCTTTGGCTGTCTCCCTAATTATAATCTTTGCTTTGTAGTTCGAAGAGGAAGACAAGTGGGGAATTTGTTTTATTTTACTAAAAGTTATTAAGGCAACTAATTTCATAAAATTTATGAGTAACTTTATAAATGATTTCAAAGAAGGTCATTTCTTACCTTGTTGTTTAGATTTAAGGCAGCTGAAGACAACTTCATAACCAATGCAGCTCATGCTTTCTTTTCTTTCTTTCTTTCTTTCTTTCTTTCTTTCTTTCTTTCTTTCTTTCTTTCTTTCTTTCTTTCTTTCCCTTCTTTTTTTTTTTTTTTTTGTATTTTTCTGAAGCTGGAAACGGGGAGAGACAGTCAGACAGAATCCCACATGCGCCCGACCAGGATCCACCCAGCACGCCCACCAGGGGCGATGCTCTGCCCACTAGGGGGCGATGCTCTGCCCCTCCGGGGCGTCACTCTGCCGGGACCAGAGTCACTCTAGCGCCTGGGGCAGAGGCCAAGGAGCCATCCCCAGCGCCTAGGCCATCTTTGCTCCAATGGAGCCTTGGCTGCGGGAGGGGAAGAGAGAGACAGAGAGGAAGGAGGGGGTGGGGGTGGAGAAGCAAATGGGTGCTTCTCCTATGTGCCCTGGCCAGGAATCGAACCCGGGTCCCCCACACGCCAGGCCGACACTCTACCGCTGAGCCAACCGGCCAGGGCTCTTTCTTTCTTTCTTTCTTTCTTTCTTTCTTTCTTTCTTTCTTTCTTTCTTTCTTTCTTTCTTTCTTTCTTTCTTTTTTTCTTTCTTAAGTGAGAGGCAGGGAGACATGAGACAAACTCCTGCATGTGCCCTGACCAAGATCAACTCGGCAAACCCCCTACAAGGGGATGCTCTGCCCATTTGGAACCACTGCTCTGTTGCTCAGGCAGCTGAGCTATTTTAGTGCCTGAGACAAGGCCATGGAGCCATCCTCAGGACCTGGGATCAACTTGATTGAACCATTCCAGCCATGGCTGCAAGAGGGAAAGAGAGGGGGAAGAGAGGTGGGGGGGGGGAGGGAGAGAAAGAGAGAGAGAGAAGAGGGAGGGGGGGTGAAGAAGCAGGCGGTTGCTTCTCCTGTATGCCCTGACCAGAATTGAACCTGGGACTTCCACATGCCAGGACTATGCTCTACTATTGAGCCAAACAGCCAGGACCTGTGGTTTATACTTTCTTAACTGCTAAATGCTAAAGAAGTATTCTCATTCTCTTCAAAACTTAAAAAAGAAAAAGTCCACATTCCAGTGCAAACAAACAGGATGCTCTGCAAGGTTTGTTTTAGTTAAATATGAGGTAGTTGCTATTGCTTCAGTACCTGTTACTACCAGGATTCAGTTGGCCATGGAACTCAAAACACTGAATAACAATGATTTGAGGGCAGACTAGGAAATCACAATGGAAAGACAAACAGAAAATATCAGGGTTGTGTTTCCTTCATTCTTCCTTTTTTTTTTTCTTCTTTTGTTGAGGAAGGTGGAGGAGATACTTTTCTAATGTATCAGTAGATGAATCCACTATTACAATGGAAAATATCAGCACCCACTTATCAGAAGTGAATAGATCCAGCAGGCCAGAAATTAATAAGGCTATAGCTGAACTCAATAGCATCATCAATTTAGTGCTTCTAATTCACGTCTCAGACTACTTCTTCCAACAATGGCAGAATGCACATTCTTCTCAAGCTCACATGGAACATATACCAACAAGTACCACTTTCTGGCCATAAAACACCACCTAAAATTTTTTTAAAGAATAGAAATCATACAATGTCTGTTCACAGACCACAAGAGAATTAAACTAGAAGTCAGTAACAGAACGGTAGCTGGAAAATCAAAATACAGGGAGTCCTCAGGTTATGACAGCCTCAACACATGACTTTTTGAGTTTACAGTGCTCGCTCCCATAAAAAATTTAAAAAATTGAGACATAAGTATTTTAGATTATGATGTTAGCATCATACTTATGGACGACATGGGCAAACTGGTTTGGTTGTGTGTGGTGGAAGAATACGTAGTAACGTGACATATAAGTGAGAAAGTTGGTGTCTCCCAGTACACTTACCTATGCCATTTTTTTTTATACAGAGACAGAGATAGAGTCAGACAGAGGGATAGATAGGGACAGACAGATAGGAACAGAGAGAGATAAGAAGCATCAATCATCAGTTTTTCATTTTGACACCTTAGTTGTTCATTGATTGCTTTCTCATATGTGCCTTGACCATGGCCTTCAGCAGACCGAGTAACCCCTTGTTCGAGCCAGCGACCTTGGTTCCAAGCTGTTGAACTTTTTGCTCAAGCTAGATGAGCCTGTGCTCAGGCTGGTGACCTCAGGGTCTCGAACCTGGGTCCTCCGCATGCCAGTCTGACGCTCTATCCACTGCGCCACTGCTTGGTCAGGTACCTACGCCATTTTGGACTGTTAAAAGCACAAGTGTTCCATTTGTGTTGCTTTGTTTGGTGACTTTTTGGCCCTTATTGTGGCTCCTAAATGAAAGTCAGAGTCTTCTGATTGTAGTGCTTTGAAGAACAGGAAAGCTAGCATGAGGGGAGTGAAATTAGACATTATAAAGAGAACAGTAAAAGGAGAATCAGTGACGAACATCGTCCACATGCTAGGCCTTAGCTGCTCTGCTGTAGCAACAATTATCAAGGATAAGGACCGCATCCTAGAACATGTAAAGGGATCAGCCCCATGAAATTGACTGTGATTACTAAACAGCATAGTGGCTTGATGATTGAGATGGAAAGACTGCTAATTTTGTGGCTGGAAGACCAGCATCTGCGACACATACAGTACCAGGTAGTCTAACGTTGATTCAGGAGAAGGTTAAATGATTGTTTGAGACAATAAAAAGTGAAAAAGGGACAGGAATGAAGAGTTTGTGGGCAGTAAGGGTTGGTTCATGCAGTTCAAAGCTTGTGCCAACTAGCATAACCTTAAAGTGCAGGGTGAGCCTGCTAGTGGGGATGATGAAGCAGCAAGAGAATTTCCTAATAGGTTGGCTAAACTAATTAAAGAGGGGGGCTACTGTGCTGAACAAGTGTTTAATGTTGATGAGACAGGTCTTTTCTGAAGCTTAGCAGGACCGACATTGCCAAGGAGGAGATGGCACCAGACCATAAAACTGGCAAGGAGGGACTGACTTTGCTTCTTGCGGGGAATGTCGCAGGTGACTTTAAACTCAAGCCTCTGTTGGTGTACCAGGCAGAGAATCCAAGGGCCCTAACAGGCATTGTCTGGCGGGTTAACGAGAAGGTGTTAGTGATGCTTCAGATTTTTGAGGAGTGGTTTTCCAGACACTTTGCTCCAGCAGTGATATTAGCAAAGGGCTACCCTTTAAGTATTGCTAGAGCTGGACACTGCCCCTGCCCACCCTGCCCACTTGAGTGACTTTAACCCTAATGTCAAGGTGGTTTACCTTCCACCTAATACCACTGCCCTTTTACAGTCCATGGACCAAGGTGTCGTTTCCTCTATCAAGACCTACTACCTCTGAAAGACATTTGCTATTGCCCTTAATGCAACTGGGGAGGACCAGAACCTGACGCTCAAAGACTTTTGGAAGTCTTATAACATTTACAATGCTGTACAAAACATTGCTTTTGCCTGGGATGAAGTGAGGCAAACAAACTTAAATGATGTGTGGAAAAATCTGTGTCCCAGTTTGTGTATGACTTCCATGGCTTTAAGGAGTCAGTGGAGGCTGTAACAGAGAAGGTTGTTGCCAGAGAAGGTTGCATGCTTGATTTGGAGGTGGAGGCTGAGGATGTCACAGAGCTACTGGCATCACATGGAGAGGAGCTGTCTGCTGAGGACCTCATTCAGCTGGAGAAGCAACTGATCGAAGAGGAAGAGATAGAAACCCCCAGAACCCAAGAGATTTACTACCAAGGATTTGGCAGAAGGTTTTTCTATGGTAGAGGGTGGGTTTGCCAAATTTCAGGCTAAGGACCCCAGCGATGACAGATTCAGTAAGAATCTGTCTCCAGAGCTGTTATGGATGCCTTGCAATGCTATAGGCAGATTTTGGAAGAGTAGAAGTCATCAACTTTCCAGACTAGCCTGGAACAATTCTTTAAGAAGGTAGAGAGGCCTACAACAGATCCTGTACTCCAGGGGTCCCCAAACTACGCCCGTGGGCTGCATGCGACCCCCTGAGGCCATTTATCCGGCCCCCACCACACTTCCGGAAGGGGCACCTCTCATTGGTGGTCAGTGAGAGGAGCACATTGACCATCTCATTAGCCAAAAGCAGGCCCATATTTCCCATTGAAATACTGGTCAGTTTGTTGATTTAAATTTACTTGTTCTTTATTTTAAATATTGTATTTGTTCCCGTTTTGTTTTTTAACTTTAAAATAAGATATGTGCAGTGTGCATAGGGATTTGTTCATAGTTTTTTTTTATAGTCCAGCCCTACAACAGTCTGAGGGACAGTGAACTGGCCCTCTGTGTAAAAAGTTTGGGGACCCCTGCTGTACCCTCTACATCATTTGCTTCTTGAGGTGAAACACATGTAGTAGAGGTAGAATCATCTCCAGTGTCTCCTGCATGTTCCTTAGGCAATCCCAATTCACCTGACCCTGTATCTCCAACACTGTCTGCAGGTTCTCCCGCCTCTCCAGCTTCCTCTTCCCAATAGGTCCCTCTCTCCCACCTTGCAATGCCCCTTCCAGTGTACAAGCCAAACACAGGAATAAAGGTAAGGCATTTTTCTTGCACTCATTTTTTTGGTCATTTTTTCTGTTCAGTATATTTATGTCCTTTTCCTTTTCTGTGGCTTAGTTGTGTTTTTATGTTCTAGATTATGATTGTACAACTGTGTTAGGATAAGTAAGTGACTTAGGATAGGGTGTGTTTCAACTTACACCAAAATATGGGTTATGTCACTGTTGTAGAAACAGAACTGTGTTATAACCCGAGAACCCCCTGTACTTGGTGACTGAACAACACATTTTGAAATAACATGTGGGTCAAGGAAAAAGTTCAAGAGAAATTTTAAAACATTTTGAACTAAATAAAAATACAAATTATCAAAATTTGTGGTGGTACATTAAGGAGTTTGGAGGAAGCAAAGTAGGGAATTCTCGGAGATTGGATCAAGAGTAAAGTTGAGAAACATACTTTTTTATATTGATGGGTATCCGGTAGTTAACATTCACAACACATAAAAATAGTATTCTATTCATGGAACAAGATGACAATGAGAGAGTTCTGGTGTTCTGGTTTGGTAGGTGTGTCCTTAAGTGTCTGGAAAAGAAGATTACTTTAACATTTATCTTTTTTTTTTTTTTTAACTGAGAGGAGGGGATATAGAGAGACAGACACCTACCTGGCAACCCCTGTCTGTGGCCAATGCTTGAATCAACTGAGCTATTCTCAGCACCCGAGGCCAATGCTAGAAACAATTGAGCCATTGCCTGAGAGAGTTAAAGAGTGCGAGAAGGGGGACAACAAGAGGAAGAGAAGCAGATGGTCATTTCTCATGTGTGCCCTCACCAGGGATTGAACCCAGGATGTCCTCATGCTGGGCAATGCTCTGTCCACTGAGCCAACCAGCCAGGGCCTACTTTGATATTTCAAAGTTATATTACCTTAGGTGCAAAACGATAGACAGTCTCACTTAAGGTCAAGACTGACCTTTCTCAAGGAAGCTGCAAGCTTAGGACATGAATATCCACCATGACTCCCTTTTAATTAGGAAGTTTTATGTTCAGACAATCCTGTGTGGTTTTTTCACTCTCTGAGTTTGTAAGGCCTCCTTTAAGCTAATCAAGTTTAGGATGTGGCCCCTTTCTAGTCCAAATTTTTTTTTTTTTTACTTCTGAAAAAGTTTTTCACTTCTGAAAAGAAGTGAAACTATATTCCCCAAATCTGAGAAGTATTTACTAATTATTGTGAAAATACTCCAGTGTCCTAGAAAATTTTTTTTATCTCTTCTAAGAAATTTGTGGCATATTTTTATATGCCATTTTTGCACCAAATAAAGAATTAAAAACATTTTTTTATGGGAAAGAAGTCTGCATTTTTTCCATTGTATAATTTTGGTTCTCTTTATCTCTACTTTATCTTTCTTAATAATATATATATATATTATATATACATAACAGCATTATAGAAAACAGAGAAGCAAATCCTGGAGGGGAGGGGGGAGGGTGTAGTGGGGAGGGGGCAAGGGGGATGTTGAGGGAAACACGGTGGTGGGGAGATGTATGCGGTGGGACACTTGAATCTATGTAAACACAATGAATTTAAATCAATAAAGAAAACATATATTCAAAGAAAGCTCAAAAAATCATAGCATTTCAAATTATAACAACCTATTATCAAATATTTTTGTGATTGAGAGAGGTAGTGAGCAGTGGTCATGCCTCACCAATGAGACAAACCTAAGTGCACGAAGCAGTGAATAAGACAAACCCTCTACCAAATATAGAATTATCCTCTGCCTAGCATAGTGCCTGAAGTGAACGTAATTTCTTAACTATGATTTTTCCACTTGCCTAATTTCAAGTATCAATGAAGTAAAAATAAAGTGTTAATGTGCCACCTTGTGGATGTACAAGGAATGGACTTATGTAGGGTTTTTTTGTTTTGTTTTTTGTGATGAGAATTTAATATTGTATTTTTATGTGTTTTCCAATTATACAAGCAATAATTATTCAGTGCAAAATATACTGGAGAAACATAAATAGCAGTGAATACTCAAATATTACTGTACTATATGAAAAAAACATTAGTAATCGTCCCAGTCTTGATTTGGAAAGTACCTTATTGAAGTAGCACAATAAATTAACAAATGAATTTTCCTAAAAAATCTTATTTTCAGGTCCTGGCCAGATTTTTCAGTGAATAAAGTGTCGACCTGGTGTACCAGAGATCACAGGTTTGATTTGAGTCAGGGCATGTACAAAAGCAATCATTGAGTACACAACTAAATGGAACAACTAGGTGAAATAATGAGTTGATGCTTCTCTCTCTTTCTCTCTTTCTTCTTCCTCCCTGTATCCCTTCCTACCCCCTTGTTCCCTTCCTCTCTCTCTTAAATCAAAAGAATAAATTTTAAAAGAATCTTATTTTGAGGTAATTTGTTAGCCTCCAGGCCTGGTCTAACGTTAGACTCTGATCTTCCAGAAATATTATTAATGTTCTATTTGGATAGAATGTAATATACATTTCACACAGGTATAAAATCTTTTTATTATACTATTGACAACTCTCCATTTCTGTGAGTGGGGAATATTTATTAAACACTCAACTAAACAAACATTTTACTATGTGTTATTTTGAGGTAGTTTGATATAGAAGACCAGGAGTCCTGGCCAGTTAGCTTAACTGGTTAAAATATCATTCTGATATGCCAGGGTTGTGAGTTTGATACTCCGTCAGAGCACATTATAATAATCAACCAATAAATGTATAAATAAGTGTAACAACAAATCAATGTTTCTCTCTTATTTTCTCTCTAATATATATATATATATTATCATATATATTATCATATATATTATCAGGACATCAGTTAACTCTTCCAGTAAGCGTGATCATAGGTTCACTGTCAAAGACAGAATTCAGGGCTAACTGGCTCCCCAATATTTTATAGATTTTCATGTTCTTTTAGGTTTAGTAAGTCTCAGCTCTAGGTCTCAGTTTTCTTTTCTATCAAATGATAGTACTAGACCAGATTAGTAATGTTCCAACTGTGTGCTTCAGGAGTTTCAAAAATTGTTGGATCCAAATTTCATTGTAAACATATTTTATGAATTTATTTTATACATTATAGTACTAAAATGTATATTTCCTGAAGTTAGTATGTTAAAAAAATTACATACAGTGATCTTGTTATTGGTGAAATTATGAGACCTTGATTCTTGTCTTCTTGAGAGAAATAATTCAATCAAGAGACGAACTGCAGCAAGCAAAGCAAGGACTTACTGGCTGTGCAGGAATACACTCAGTTCAACTCACTCTCGAGAGTGAGTGCCTCAGTCAGTTGCAGAGCCTAGTAATTATGGGCTATTACTTTGAGGACTTCCCTGTTCTTGTTTTGTTGTTGTTGTTGTTATTGTTTTCCCTAGCTTCTTCCTTTCATTTATCTGTCTTTATTATATGGCTATGTGGCTGTTACCATATTGGGGAACTCTAGACCACTAGTCTGGGTGTGGTGAGGCCTGTTAAGCTTAAATATTCATCTAAACCCTGTAGACATACTAGGATGCATAGGGTCAACTTATCTCTTCTCCCCTTTGCCTGTCCCAGTTCATGTCTAACTGGCTACCTAACCTAACAATATGAAACAAAATTTGATATATTAGAGTCTGTCTACATGTTGTTAAAGAGAAAACCACAGGCCCAAAATGACATCAGTGGTGTTAAAAGCCTATGACACCAAACCTAGGTTCAATATCTGATCTTATTGCATTATAATCTTAATTGATCTAGAATTTTCTGGTCAAGCACCAATAAGTTAATGTGTCAATGTAGGGCCTCTCTATGCCCCCTAGAAAAAAGAGGCAGGCTACATGATTAAAACCCTTCCCCTTCTCTTCTCAGAAAAGATTATCCCAGAAAATATCTGGGCTCCAAATAATTCTTTCTTTACTTTCACTAAGGGTTTCCTTGCCTGACCCTGATTCCTAAAAATTACTTCCATTTTTTACAACCCCTGGAAGAACACTCTAGCTGACTGATCCATGATTAGCTTAATAAAGCCAATTAGATCTTAAATTTTATTTTATTGAATTTTGATTTTTAACACTGTGAAAGTGTTCTCATTGAGTAAATTTATACTATACAAAGTACATTTTACAAGTTTGCACTACAGAGTACATTTATAGCAATAAAATACTGTTTTTCTTTGTCTCCTTTTTTATATCAGGTTTCATGGGAGATGTTACATGTATTTTTGTTTGTTTGTTTGTTTGTTTAGTGAGAGGAGAGGAGGCAGAGAGACAGACACCTGCATTGGCCCTGACAGGGATCCACCTAGCAAGCTCACTAGGGGGTGATGTTCTGCCTATCTGGGACCGTTGTTCCGGTGCTTAGCAACTGAGTTATTCTTTTAAGTCCTGAGGTGGAGGCCACAGAGACATATTAAGCAAAGAGGCCAGCTCACTGGAACCAATCAGAGCCATGGCTGTGGGAGGGGAAAAGAGAGAGAGAGAAAAGGAGGAAGGAGAGGGGTGGAGAAGCAGATGGTCGCTTCTCCTGTGTGCCCTGACTGGGAATTGAACCCAGGACTTCCTCAAGCCAGGCTGGTGCTCTACTACTGAGCCAGCTGGCCAGGACTGCGTGTCTAATTTCAAGGGTGGAATTCTGAGGACATTATACCCCAGCCAGCTCATTTGTGTCATAACCCTGTTATAATAAATTTTCTGGAACAAATCAACAGGTAATCATAGTAATAACAGCTAATATTGGGGGATCACTATGCATAAGATGCTGATTTATAGTAGTCACCCTTTATTTCACATTTTAGTCAACCACAGTTCAAAAATATTAAATGGAAATTTTCATAAATGAAGAACTCAAGCCTGATCTGTGGTTGCACAGTGGTTAGTTAGAGTGTTTATCTGGAATGCTGATCCCAGGTTCAAAACCCCAAGGTCACTGGCTTGAGTGCAGGCTCATCAGCTTTAGTGCAGGGTTGCTGGCTTGAGAGTAGGATCATCGACATAATCCCATAGTCACTGACTTGAGCCCAAAGGTCACTGGTTTAAAGATCAAGGTCATTGGCATGAGCAAGGGGTCACTGGCTCAGCTGGAGTGCCCCAGTCAAGGCAATATGAGAAGCAATCACATGAACAACCAAAGTGTTTCAACTATGAGTTGATGTTCTTCATCTCTCTTCCTTCCTGTCTCTCTCTCCTCCCACCAAAAAAATTCGTAAGTTTTCTTTATTTGTATTATTATTTTTTTTTACATTTTTAAATATTATTTTATATTGGTTACAGTTGTACATCATAGTGATTAGACATCATATACTTAACAATTAAGTTTTAAATTGCCTGCTATTCTAAGTACTATGATGAAATCTTGCACCACCCCCCTCAGGAGGTAGGTCCCATCTCAGACAGTAAATCATCTCTTTGTCTAGAGCAGTGGTTCTCAACCTTTCTAATGCTGTGAACCCGCAATATAGTTCCTCATGTTGCGGTGACCCCAAACCAAAAAATAATTTTGGTGGCTACTTCTATGATTTGAAATGTAAATACCTGATATGCATTATGTATTGTCATTGCTTTAGGCAACCCCTGTGTTTTGGTCATTCGACCCCTGCCGGGGTCACAACCCACAGGTTGAGAACCGCTGGTCTAGAGTATCCACCTTGTATAGCTACTCTCCCTATTCTCCTGTTAGTCATTTGATGATTAGGAGAGTTTGAAACAGGTATCATGTATGGCCAGTATCCAGGGCCACCATTACAGTTGCCTGGCCCGTGCAGATTCACATTGGATTTGGACAGATGATAATGAAACAATGGAGCCACGAACTGGTGGGCCATTAGCTTTAATCCTAGCTTGCACCCGGTGGGCAAGTAAAACCACACACTGGGATCCAAAACTCACTCATTCAGTGCTCACAAAGCTACTGACTTATCCGAGTTTCCTAGAATCAATGGTTTCTAGCTCACTAGTCTCATTCTCCTTTGTTCCCCATCTCCTTCTCTCTACACAAACTCCGCACTAACTGGCTTCTCTTTCAGCACTCCACCATCTTGGCTGCCTCTCTTCTCCTCCACGTGGCCTTACTCAGCTCTCTGCTCTCTAATGCTAATCTCAGGAACCAAGAGAGCAAGCTTCTGGTCTGCCCCACTTTATAGTGCAGAAATCAAAACCTTTAATCCAACATACAAAATAGGGAAGTCTCTAATACAAAGTCACTTATCTGAGGCATGATGGGATTGTACCACCCCACATCAAAAAGGGTGGGAAAGCTTTAGTCCTAAAACCAAGCCCCAGGCTACAAGGATCCAGTCTGCCCACAGCCCACAGAGACACACATTAATATCACCTGGGCAATGGCTTCCACGTGGGCAGCGCCATCTTTAACAAAGTGAGTGTTGGGCAGATAAGATATATTGTGCTCACTTTGTTGAGGATGGTGCTGCCCAGGTGGTATTAATGTGTGTTGAGAATCCTTGTAGCCTGGGGCTTGGTTTTGGGATTGGGCCTTTCCCGCACTTTTTGATGTGGGGTGGTGCAGTCCAATCATGCCTCAGAGAGGTGACTTTACTGGAGGCTTCCCTGTTTTGTATATTGGATTAGAGGTTGTGAAGCTACAATATAGAATGGGGGTAGAACAGGAGTTTGTGCTCTTGGTTCCTGGGATTAGCATGTGAGAGCAGAGAGAGTAGAGCCAGCAGCAGAAGGAGGCCACGTGGAGTAGGCCAGGAAAAGCAGCCAAGATGGCAGAGTGCTGAGTGAGATGGCAGTTTGTGTAGAGTTTGTATCTGGGATAAGGAAGGAGATGGGGAACTGAGGAGAATAAGGCTGGTGAGCTAGAAACCTTTGATTCTAGGAAACTCGGATAAGTCAGTGGCTTTGTGAGTACTGAATGTGAATGGGTTTTGGAGCCCAGTGTGTGTTTTTACTTGCCTGCTGGGTGCAAGCTAGAATTAAAGAAAATGGCCTATCAGTTTTTGGCTCCGTTGTTTCTTTACCGACTGTCCGAATACAATGCGAACCTGCATGGGCCAGGCTGCTTTGATAGTGGCAGCCCTGGCTACTAGCCTTACAGTAAGCATAATATATTTTATCTGTCCAACATATCAAATCCAGGTTTGGTATCCAAGGCTTTAGCATAAGTGACACTATAAGGCTAAGGACCACCACCATCATGGCCATTCAGATGCAGTTTCTCATTAGATTCAGGCTGATGGTAAAGAAACAGTGGAGCCACCTGGCCAGGCGGTGGTGCAGTGGATAGAGCGTCAGACTGGGATGCGGAGGACCCAGGTTCAAGACCCCGAGGTCGCCAGCTTGAGCGTGGGCTCATCTGGTTTGAGAAAGCTCACCAGCTTGGACCCAAGGTCGCTGGCTTGAGCAAGGGATTACTCAGTCTGCTGAAGGCCCATGGTCAAGGCACATATGAGAAAGCAATCAATGAACAACTAAGGTGTCACAACAAAAAACTGATCATTGATGCTTCTCATCTTCTATCAGTTCCTGTCTGTCTGTCCCTATCTATCCCTCTCTTTGACTCTCTCTCTGTCTCTAAAAAGAAAAAAAAGAAAAAAAAAGAAACAGTGGAGCCAAAAAATGGTAGGCCATTCCTTTATTAAAGTCTCACACTGACCAACAAGGAAACACACAGGGAAAGCACTTTCCTCTTCATTCAGAGCTCACAAAGCCCTGACATAACCAGTTCTACAACCAGAAGAATCTTTTCTGGTTCCTCCTGGAATCAAAGGCCTCACCAGTCTCAATGGAGCTCACAAAGGTCCCTCAGCTCTGGTTCCCTATCTGCACACCTTCTCCTTGCTCTGCCAACTAGGCTTCTTCTTTAGCACTCTGCATCCTCTCTGCTTTCCCTGCAAAACATGGCTTCCTTCTCTGCACTCTTCTCCTTCTTCTCTCTCTTTTCAAAACTTTCTGGTGAGAAAACCTCTCCTCCAGCAAACATTAGCAAAATAATATCCCTTCCTAAGTGTATGGCCAGGATGCGCCATCTTGGCCATTCACATGCAGGTTCCCATTGGATTCGGGTAGACAATAAAGAAATGCGGAGTCGGAGGATGGTGGGTCATTCTGTTTATTGGTGTCTCACCAAGACAGGCAAGCCACAAGAGAAGACAAGGGAAAAGCAGAAAACCTGCTTTGCCAATGAAGAGCAAGGGATTGGGGAGACCCCTACAATGGTGATAGCAGGAACTGAGAGAGAGCAACCTCCCAGTCTGCCCCACTTTATAGTATAGAAATCAAAACCTTTTAATCCAATATACAAACAAGGAAGTCTCTGATACAAAGTCACTTATCTGAGGCATAATGGGATTCCTCATAAGAGTGCACCACCCACATCATGCAATAGTCAAGGGTGTGGGGAAAAGCTTAGTCTTAAAACTAAGCCTCAGGCTATAACGACCTGGCCTGCTTACAGCCTGTCCCCCACACACAATAAGAGAGCAAACATATATATCAATTTACAAACTTATTTGACCAACATTTCACCCCTTTTACTTGCTTCACAATCTAACCACAGGTATCTTCCATGATGGTCACTGTGCAAGGAGTGAGACACATTGCATAAACAGAAACAGTACCAACTACAGCAATAGGATTAACAAAACAAAAGCTATGGGCAAAATGAGAGAGCTGTCAGTGGCACCAAGAGAGACAAATCTTTTCCCTCTGGCAGAATACAGGCCAGAGTTTTGTCTGCAGACAACACCGTACCTGGTACCAGAGGCTGCCCTGAGCGGGCATACCAAACCATATTGGCCAATACACTAGCATCTGCTGGTTCTATGTGTAGTAAAGTAGGAGAAATCATTATTGGCCATAAAGAAATTACAAAGGTGCCCTTCGTAATGCTGTCCCCCTGAGCAATCAAGGGATAATACACTTCTACCTTAGGTGGCCAGGTGCTGGTTACCCAAGGAGTTAACTGGAGGTCCACCTCTAGCCCCTTTCCCCATGGTGCCAAAAATGCCACCATCTCAGATGGGGGCCTGTACAGTCCAGGGCCAAGTCCATCGAAGCTGTTGGCCTTTAAGAAGGGCTGTTGGAACAGGCAAGAGCACTTTGCCCTGCTGTCCGAAACCTGGCTTGAGTAAAATGTCCTTGGTGCGTATCTGCAACTGAATAGGGGCAGCTGCCCGATGCAGGAGGGCCTCTACTGGAGCTGGGCTCCCCCGTCGAAGTCTCTCATTCAAAATCCAGAGTACTGTCCATAGCGGCGTGCCCCCCTCCTGTCACAGTCCCTGCTTTAAGAGTCCATTTTACGGCTTAATGATACCAGCAGCCTGGGGGTGGTAGGGAACATGGTACTTCCAGTCCACCCCCCCAGCTTTTGAGCCCATTGCCTCACCATTAAACCAGTGAAGTGGGTACCATTGTCACTTTCAAGGACCAGCGGTCGCCCATATGCAGCACTCAGGTGATCCAGAGCCTGTATGACTGCCCTCTGGTCAGAGTTATGGGCGGGGTAAACAGCAAGCAGACCAGTGGCAGTATCTACACAGGTGACTGCATACTGGTACCCTTCTGACTTTGGTAAGGGTCCAGTGATGTCTATCTGTCATCGTGTCAGTGGAACATGACCCTTCTGGACCTGTCCAGGTGATACCAGTGGTCTCCGAGGGTGCTCCTTGGAACATACTGCACATTGCTCACAGGCTGCAAGTACCTCTGCATAGGACATAGGCAAGTTCCACGCCTTAACCGCTGCCCACATAGTTTTCTGTCCTGCATGGAGCAGGCGCCGGTGGAGCCACTGCACCACATCACCTGCAGGTGCAGTCTCCAACCATCACACCCTTGCCAACATATCTGCCCCATCATTCCCAGGATGGGATAGAGGGGCATGCCCCATGACATGATATGCTGTCACCTGCTTCTGGTGTCCTATTTCCCATAAGTCCTGACACATGGCCTGACCCCATAGTGAATGGTGCATTACCACCCACTGGTTAATGTGCCAAGTAGCAATCCAAAGGGTCAGTCCACGATAGACGGCCCAGCTGTCAGTACAGATCACCAGAGGTAAAGGTTCATTACGGGCAACTAGCCAAACAGCTCTTAATTCTGCCCATTGGCTGCTTTGGCCTGTGCCCATGTCCATCCAAATAGTCTCAGTGGCCAGATGGAAGGCTATAGCCGTCCATTTGGCAGGTTGGCCCCTGCTGGAACCATGAGTATACCAGGCATTCTCAGGGACGGGCACCCACCCCTCCTGGTAGGGACTGACTTCAGGTTCTGCCTCCTGAGCCCCAGCTGCACCTGACTCTAAGGTCACATAGGTGACTGGACCCAAGACCTCCTGCAGTTTTGCCCTCAATGGGCTGGTGCTAAGAGCACAGCGTTGTTGCAGATAGGCACCCCACTTGGCCAGGGTGGACATTTGGGCCATACCACTACATGGTTTGGTCGCCCAATCTCTCACCCATCCTGCAATAGGGTATGTTGTCTTGACTGTAACTGGTGTTGTGGTTGTAATGTTCTCAGGGGCCAGGAAAGCAGCATACACAGCTGCCAGCTGCTTCTCCACTAATAAGTAATGAACTTCATCACCTTTCCACAATTGGGACTAAAACCCAATAGGTTGCCGTAAGCACTCTGTCCATTGCCCCAAGCCCCATCCAAACGCCTCTGAAGTTACATGAACATCCAGCTCACAGGGCCTGGCAGGATCAAACACACTCAAGGCCTGTGCCACCTTGACAGCTCTCTTAGCTGCTGCAAATGAACCTTGTGCCTGCTCAGTCCAATCCCAACGAACCCCCTTCCAAATAAGGTTGTACAAGGGGCATAGTAACTGAGTCAAATGGGGTTTAAATGCTCACCAATACCCCAACAAACCTAAGAATTCCTGTAACTGTTTTACTGTAGTGGACATGGCGTATGCTTGGATCTTATCTATAACTGTATCAGGGATAACTTTTGTCTTACCCGACCAGACAACTCCCAAGAACTTAACAGATAACCCAGGTCCTTGTAATTTGTTCTCATTGACTGCCCAGCTACATGCTTTCAAATGGGATAGCAGGGTAGGGACTGCTTTCTCCAGTTCTGGAAGAGAGTCACTAGTTAGCATAATATCATCAATATAATGGTACATGCGGACTACCTCTGGCTGTTTCCATTTAGCCAGGTCAGCAGCCACCAGCCCATGGCATAAGGTGGTGCTATGCATTAAATAGCCTTGGGGTAACACTGTAAAGGTCCATTGTGTCCCTTCCCAACTGAAGGCAAATTGGTCTTGACGCTCTGCAGCTATATCCGAGAGAAAAAAGCATTGGCCAAGTCTGCCACAAAGTGATATGTCTCTAACTCATGGCTTAGCCGATCCATCATGTTAGCTATTGAGGGAACAGCAGTGTGCAAAGGGGGAACAACTTTATTAAGTTCTCTGTAATCTACTGCCATTCTCCAGGTTCTGTCTGGTTTGTGCACAGGCCATACCAGGAGTTGTAAAGACTGTGTGCTGGCCAAATGATCCCCACCTTTTTTAGTTTGAGGATTGTCCTTGTGACTCTTCATAACCACCTGGCAGGCGGTACTGCTTGGTGTTAGTCACACACCAAGGGATGGGTAATTCCAAAGGGGACTGTGATGCTTGTCCCTGAACACTGCCTTCACAACCCTGATCCGCAGCTGGAACTCCCCGACTATAGTTTTCAACCATAGTCCTTGCAAGATGTCTACCCCCAAAATATATTCAGGAATAGGAGATACATACACCTTATATGGCTTAGGAGGCAGTCTTCCGATCCCCAATGGCATACTTATTGGCTTCGCTTGAACAGTTTGGCCCCCATAACCGTCAATGGCCACCGGGTCCCAGCAAACTGCTCTGGGTTCCCATAGAGGAGGGAAAATTCTGCACCTGTATCCACCAAGGCCAACACCCATTGTACATTGGAAGGGGACCAGTGGATAGCCAGTTCCACGTGTGGCCTCTGGTCCTCATCCATCCCCGTTAGATGGGTCCCTTAGCCCTTTTCCTATTCAAACCGGTACAATGGGTCTTGGGAGTTCTCCTCTCCCTCGGCCGTCTCTATCATATAATCTTGTTGATAGATACGTGAATTTCAAACTGTCCTCTTGACATTCCACTTATCTGTCAGACCTCACCCCTACTAGACTATATTGCCCCTGAGGCAGAGGAATTCCAAGAAGCTGGTCAACCTGCCCCAAGAAGGAGCATTCCAGAAAGCTGAAATTCTAAAACCATAAAAGGGAACATACCAGAACTTTTGACTCAGTATCCCCTCAGGCTCTCCCAGACACTATATAATTTGGCCCTAGTCTGTAACCAGCGCCCTTCTCCCTGGGAGAAGTGCCCAGCAGGATTCCTTTCTTCCTTTCAATAAAGCCTGTTACTCTGGTCTTTTCTGACTCCCATGGATTCCAACACTTGTAACCGAGCTACCCACGCACCAAACATTTTATTGGTAGCTGTTGGGGCCTTTTGTCTCAGTGGCTGGAACTTCTATTCTGGTTTAAGGTGCTGCCAAAGCTCCAAAAGAATTTTATTAGACTGGCCATCCAATTTCCCCTTATCTTGGTGTTTCCCAACGTGGGGCCTACGCCCCATAGGGGGGCAATTCGATAGTTAAGGGGGGCAATTTGAAAATGGACTCAACAGGACTTTAACTCTTTTGCCCCGGGCAATTTAAATGCAATGCTAGATATCGGTGCCAAATTTAACAAAAAATGCAATTCTTAAATAATTGCAGTAAATAATTATTAAGTATAATTTCGTTTGATGAGACCAAAATATCAACTGGGTGATTGGCGTCGTCAAGTAAACTTCGTCCTGGGTTCACTGCGGAGCGTGCCGTCTGCCGCGGGGAACCCCGGACGTTTTAAAAACTCGCTAAACAATGCAGTTATTCTCACCTAATTGGCCCATTGCAACTTCTGTAGTGTTTCACAACCTTCAGTTGGTGTTAATTTGAAGTAAGTGTCAGTCAAAACTGTTGTCAAAGCTCGTTGATTTAATAAATATACGTATATATATTGTATAGATATAATTGGTATTTGATTTTATTTTTATCAATATTAAACTCTTTATTAAGTACTTCTTGCATCGGGGCTAGAAAGCAATAATATTTTATAAATATTATTGGGGCTATAATAGTGCATGCATGACAATTTTAATTTTAGAAGCATAACTTTCTAGAAAATTTTGTCAAGTGGAAAAAATATAGATATCTTTTGATTTGTGGTGGTAGTGTAGTAAATGTGTTATATACATTTAAATAAATATGAATTTTTAGTATACGTTTACTCTATATCACATTGAATATATTTTAACACATATTTTAATATTAGGTTTTTGTCTCTTTTTTTTTTGTATTTTTCTGAAGCTGGAAACGGGGAGAGACAGTCAGACAGACTCCCGCATGCGCCCGACTGGGATCCACCCAGCACGCCCACCAGGGGGCGACGCTCTGCCCACCAGGGGACGATGCTCTGCCCCTCTGGGGCATCGCTCTGCCGCTACCAGAGCCACTGTAGCGCCTGGGGCAGAGGCCAAGGAGCCATCCCCAGCGCCCGGGCCATCTTTGCTCCAATGGAGCCTTGGCTGCGGGAGGGGAAGAGAGAGACAGAGAGGAAGGAGGGGGTGGGGTGGAGAAGCAAATGGGTGCTTCTCCTAGGTGCCCTGGCCGGGAATCGAACCCGGCCCCCCCCCCTCCCCCGCACGCCAGGCCGACACTCTACCGCTGAGCCAACCAGCCAGGGCCAATATTAGTTTTTAATTGATCTTATTTTTATTATAGCCCATAGTAAAATGAGTGGTGCAAGCAAAAAAAAAAAAACTCGTCAATATTTGGAGGAATATTTAAAATTTGGGTTCATACTCGCTGTTCACGATGAGCGGATTCCTTTTTATCTTTTGTGCCAGTAATGCTTGACCAACGAATCAATGAAACGAGGTCGTCTTGAGGCGCATTTGAAGGCAAAACATAGTGCTCATATTAATTCAGATTTGAGTTACTTTAAAACTTTAAAGAAAAATTTTGAAAAAAGAACAGCATTAAAGTCTCTATTTACTGCTCATACTTCAACTAATAATCGTGTTCTTGAGGCTAGTTATCAAATTTCTTTATTCATCGCTAAAGCTGGAGAAAATCACACTATAGGAAAGAATTTAATAAAACTGTCAATATCAGCATTTCTTAAAACGGTTCTTGAAAAAGATGACAAAGATGTAAAAGCTATGCCACTCAGTGACAATACTGTTAGCAGAAGAATAGACGAAATGAGTGAGGATATTGAAAAACAACTTATTGAAAAGCTGAAAACAAGAAAATTCTCCTTGCAAATGGATGAATCAACTATGAGAGACAGTGAGGCAGTATTGATAACTTACGTAAGATATATTGATAAAGGACATTTTGCTGAAGAAATGTTGTCCTTTAAAAGATTAGAAAGCACCACTACCTCCAAAGATATATATAATAAGCTAAAAACCTACTTAGATTTCGATGATATACCAATGAAAAATATAACATCTTGTGCTGCAGATGGTGCTCCCAATATGATGGGCAAGAAAAATGGCTGCTTAAAATTGATGAAAGATACGAATCCAGAAATGATTCTTGTGCATTGTGTTATTCATAGGGAAAACTTGGTAGCTAAAAATATCTCGCCTGTTCTGAATGAAGTATTACATACAGTAATAAAGTGTGTTAATGCTATTAAAGCTAGTGCCAAATGTGAGCGTCTTTTCAAGCTATTTTGTGAAGAACAAAATGAAGACCATGTGAGACTTTTACTTCATACTGAAGTCAGATGGCTATCTAAAGGAAACTGTTTGAGAAGATTTATGGAACTGTTTGATACTCTTAGTGATTTTTTAAGCGACAAACCTGAAATGAAGTATCTGTTAACAATAGATGGTAAAGCATTTGTGAGTTATTTAGCCGATATCTTTGAAAAACTAAATATATTAAATAAGCAACTTCAAGGAACAAATAAAACTCTTGTCGATGCAAAAGCAAAGATATTTGGTTTCATTACCAATATTGAGTTATGTCAGAAACATATTAACAACAAAAACTTTAAACAGTTTCATTGGCTCCAAAAATGTGAAGTAACTGATACCGCTTTACTTGTTATTGTCAATCATTTGAATATTCTATTGGCTGATTTAAAAGAAAGATTTTCTGATTTAAAACAAATTGATTTCCCAACATGGATGATGCAGCCAATGTTAGTGGATTTGTCTGATATATCAAATATGCAGTATCAAGAAGAACTCGCAGAATTGCAAAATGATGAGTCAGTTAAAGCTTTATTTAATATCAAAGGAGCGATGGCATGGCTTTGTGAGGAAACAAATACCCAAATTCAACCAAATGTGCAAGAAAACTGTTGCTACCGTTTCCATCTTCATTTTTAGCTGAATGTGGATTTAGTGCTGTAAATGATTAACTGGTAAAAAAAAGAAATCGGCTGGATATAACACAATGTGGAGACTTGAGACTAAAGCTAACCAAATTGGAACCTAATATAAAATCTCAGTGCAGTAAGCATCAAGCGCAAGGATCACACTAAATTAAAATAATAAATTAATATAGAAAAATCTGTATTAAAATTATTTGGAATTTAAATTTCTGTTTTTCATTATATGTTTTGAAATTTTACTTACTGTGTTTTGTTAACAATTTCATAGTGATTTCTTCCTAGAACCTATCATTTGTTTATTAAGTGAACAAATCAATTTTTTAATGTTAAAAATTATGTATGTTACATGGGGGGGACATAAAAATTTTAGAAAGGTTGAGGTGGGGCATGGCACAAAAAAGGTTGGGAAACACTGCCTTATCTACTTCAGCTGCAATCAAATCTACCCACATCTGTGTTCAGGTAACCTTTATAGGCCCGTTTCCCCTGTTAATTGGGGCGGGCAACATAGGCAGCAGCCCGCACTGCTTTATGATCCCAAGCGGCCTCCAGCTCTCCCAAATCTGCTACCATCTGTGTAACCGCATTGATGGGCTGCCCCACATAGGGGCCCAAGATTGCCACATGTGACCCAAAAAGGGCTGAGAGGGCACTAGCAAGGATAAATTCCCTCACTTTTGCCATAAACACTTCATCGTCTGGCCCACGGGACCCAGGGTTGAAAATAGCATTCTTCATACCTAGTTCCTGAAGGACCTTTACTAACTCACTGTAGCACTGTCACCAACTCATTGCCCCTGGCAATTCTCCAGCATTCTGCCAGACCATACGAATGGCAGCCATCACCCATTCTAATAGGGTATGGTCTCCTGGGTTGCCATGGCAGTTCTGAAGATGCTGCCTCAAGGAGGAGTGTGTGGTAATGGCGGCCAATTTCTCCATCTCTGTTCCGGAGAGCATGATGCCATCCACCCCTATGTCCCATAATCATAGTAACCAGGCTACCAGGGATTCAGTATGTTTCTGCCTAAATTGTGACCCCAACTCCATCAGCTCTGCTTGGGTATAGGGCCAGACCACAAAGTGTTCCATTACTTGGGCGGGAGGCTGTGGCTGCCCCTGAGGGACTCTTCGCTGCTGGGTCTGTCCTGCTTACAGACTGTCCCCCACACACAGTGCAAACTATAAGCAAGCAAACATATATATCAATTTTCAAACTTATTTGACCAACACCGAGCAGAAAGGTAATTTACAATTTCACAGACCACATATAACTGGCACTGCCCAGCCCCCAATGCAAACTATAAGCAAGCAAACATAAAAATCACATTTTACAAACTTATTTGAACAGCACACTCCATTTTGGGCTTATGGCTTTTCTCTTTAATAAAAATTATTTCAAAGTCTGGACAAAATCTCACACACATTTCTAGTGCTGGGAGGAAAAAAGCCTCTACCTGTTAAGGTTCTTCTGGTTGGTCTAATGATTAAATTGATATGAGACAGATTAGCAGGAGTAAATCTAAAATTTAATAACATGTACACCTCTGGTATACACAGGAGAGACCCAGGAACACCAAAGCCATCACCTTAAATGCCACCTTCAGCTAAAGACAAAAGATGTTGGGGCTGGGGAGTCAGCTATTGAATGTTACCATGAAAAGCACAGGTAACAAGGGTCAGATCATTGTGCAGAGTTAAGGCCAGCTTTCTTCATTGTTTACAGTTTTATAGAGATTTACATATCCTCCTCTTCCTGGTACAGTGAGGGAAACACCCTTGCAAACAGAGCTTTCCTTTATGTTGGTCAAATAAGTTTGTAAAATATTATTTTCGCCTGACCAGGCAGTGGCGCAGTGGATAGAGGGTCGAACTGGGATGCAGACGACCCAGGTTTGAGACCCTGAGGTCGCCAGCTTGAGCAAGGGCTCATCTGGCTTGAGCAAAAAGTTCACCAGCTTGGACTCAAGGTCGCTGGCATGAGCAAGGGGTTACTCAGTCTGCTGAAAGCCCATGGTCAAGGCACATATGAGAAAGCAATCAATGAACAACTAAGGAGTCGCAACGAAAAACTGATGATTGATGCTTCTCATCTCGCTCCGTTCTTGTCTGTCTGTCCCTATTTATTCCTCTCTCTGACTCTCTCTCTGTCTCTGTAAAAAAAATAATAAAATAAAAATAAAAATAATTATTAAAAATATTATTTTTATGTTTGCTCGCTTCTAGTTTGCATTGGGGGCTGGGCAGCGCCAGGAATATATGTTCTGTGAAATTGCAAATTACCTTCCTGCTTGGGAAGAGACATTGTTTTGCTAATGTTTGCTGGAGAAGAGGTTTTCTCACCAGAAAATTTTGAAAAGAGAGAGAAGGAGAAAAAGAAGCAATGTTTGCAGAGTGAGAGAGGAGAGAACACAGAGTGCTGAAGAATATGCCAGTTGTGCAGAGAAGAGAGGTGTGCAGATGGGAAACCAGAGCTGAGGAACTTTGCGAGCTCTGCTAAGACTGGTGGGGTCTTTGATTTTAGGAGAAACGGGAGAAGATTCTCCTGGTTGTGGAACTGGAGACTGCATCAGTGGCTTTGGGAACCCTATGTGTTTGCTCATTGGCCAGTGCAAGTGTTGGGCAAATAAAATATATTATGCTCATTTTGTTAAAGATGGTACTGCCCACGTGGAAGCCCCTCGCCCAGGTGATAATATTAGTTGCCCTTCTTGCTTGGGATGGGCATGATTATGTTAATATGTGTTGGGGGAGGGCTTTCACACCAAAAGGTTTTAAAAGGAAAAGAGATTACCTTGTTCCGGGGAAGAGGGATTACGTTCTAGGAGGAGAGCAGAGAGCAGAGCAGAGAAAGGCCATGTGGAGGAGAGGAGAAGCAGCCAAGATGGCAGAGTTCTGAAGGAGAAGCCAGTTCGTGCAGAGTTTGTGCAGAGAGAAGGAGATGGGAAACAGAGGTGAATGAGGCTGGTGAGGTACAAACCTTTGATCCTAGGAAACTCGGATAAATCAGTGGCTTTGGGAGCCCTGAATGGAAAGGGAAGTGTTTTCCCACTGTGTATTTCTTGCCTGCCAGATGCAAGCTAGGATTAAAGCTAATGGCCCACCAGTTCGTGGCTCCATGGTATCATTACCATCTGTCCGAATCAAATGCGAACCTACATGGCCAGGCAGCTGTGATGGTGGCCGTGGCTACTGGCTTTACAGCAAGACTACTGGCTTTACAGCAAGACTTTAATAAAGGAATAGCCCACCATTTTTTGGCTCCACTGTTTCTTTTTTCTAAATAGATTTTTTTTTTTTTACAAGAACAGAGAGAGAGAGAGAGAGAGAGAGAGAGAGTGTCAGAGGTCAGAGAGAAAGAGAGGGATAGACAGATAGGAACAGAGAGAGATGAGAAGCATCAATTATCAGGTTTTTTTTCGTTGCGATACCTTCGTTGTTCATTGATTGCTTTCTCATATGTGCCTTGACCGTGGGCCTTCAGCAGACTGAGTAACCCCTTGCTCGAGCCAGCGACCTTGGGTCCAAGCTGGTGAGTTTTTGCCCAAATCAGATGAACCCGCGCTCAAGCTGGCGACCTCGGGGGTCTCGAACCTGGTTCCTCTGCATCCCAGTCTGACGCTCTATCCACTGCGCCACCACCTGGTCTTACCCTCTGTCTGAATTCAATGGGAACCTGCATGTGAATAGCCAAGACTGCTGACCCTACACCCTTACAAATGTGACTGTCAGGCTTACTTGGTTTTCAGAGCTTCTCCCACATCTGCTTTTTTAAAATATATTAACCAGATTAAAATATCCGTATCTCTAAAGAGGCATATTTTGGGATGGCAAACTCTGCTCCTCTTCAGTAGAGAAAGGTAAAGGAGATCAATTATAACTTCCCTCTCAAGACCAAGGCAGGAGGATGCCTTTGTGATTCACTTCATGTATACAATATTTATTTCAGGAGCTGTAGGAAGTAATGTTTAAAGCGCTAAGTGTCAGAAGGCTCCTAAATTTACATTGCAGTGAAGATCATGCCTTTCATCAGGTTTAGTAAGTTCTCAAGATACAGCCTACAGAGGGAGGGTGGCTGGACCACTGTGTCTCTCATGCTGGGGGTGGGACTGCATCATTATAACCTCTCTCTGGTCACTGACAAGGGCCTGCCCCGCTGGAACTTACATTTTGATATAACTTCAGACCGTAGTCAGAAGGAGGGTTACTTCCAGCAGACAGTCAGGAAAAGCCTTTGTGAAAAGGATATCTCTGAGCTGAAATTCTGGAATTTTAATAAATGTTTAAGGTTGGAGTAAGTGAATGACAAGCAACCTAGCGTTTGACAAGGACCTAAAGATTGTTTCTACTTGGCGTCAGTATCTTAAGGAAAACGAGGTAGGGAAAAGAAACACTTAGGACCGTCCTGGGAGCTTTCATAGCTCCCAGGCTGAAAAACAGATTGCTAGGGGCAGAAAGCAAGGCCTGGAAAGGAAGAATCCAAGGAAAGACGAACGCGGGAGGAGGGGCGGGGCGGGGCGGGGCGGGGCGGCCCCGGTGGGGGCGGGACTACGGAAGCCGCGAGAGCTGCGGTCCGCTGGCCGAGAAAGCGTGCGCAGGCCCATAGCGCTCGGCGGGCTGGGATCGTTGGGCGCCGCTGGGTCGCCCCCGCTGCGCTTCACGGTTGTTGCCGCCGCCGCTTCCGAGGCGGAGACGCAGTCTCGGAGTCGCCAGGCAGCTTCTGTTGGGTCAGCAGCGGGAGGGTCTTGCACGGTCGTGCCCCCGGCGCCTCACGGCCTGTTGTGCTTCCGCCCGGCCCTCCCGGGCGAGCTGCCGCCCGCGTCCCCCGGCTGGTCCGCGGGGTCCGGGCCCCGCCTCCACGGCAGCTCCGCCGGACCCGCGGACTGGGCCGCAGCCAGCTCCCCGAGCGGACGGCGCCATGAGGCACCTGCCGTACTTCTGCCGCGGCCAAGTGGTACGGGGCTTCGGCCGCGGCTCCAAGCAGCTGGGCGTCCCCACAGGTGAGCGCGGGAGGGCGCGGGGCCCCCGGCCAGTCACGTGGGAGGGGGACGTCAGGCGGGCTCGGGACCGGGCTCGGGACCGGGTCGTGGCGCCGCGGACGGAGGTGACCCCCCCCTGCGGGTTCCCGCTCTGCTGAGGCGGAGGACCTTTGGTCGGGCTGCCGGAGCGGGTGGCCCGTGGCTTTGAGTTCTCCAGACACCTGGCTTGAGGGGTGAGGGCAGGCAGGCTGAGCTGGGTTTGGGGCCCCCTTGGCCGCCCCTCTGTCCGGCGTCCTAGAGCTACCAAGCATGGCGCCAGCCTGGCCCATTAGAAAACGTAATGTGGACAGATTAGCCAGATTCTCGATCCAACTGTCGTTTTGTTTGTTCGTTTTTGTTTTTTTGACCTATTAATAGATTGTGTCCAAGTGATCATACAGGCAATTGAATAAAAACCGGATCTATTTTTTGGTCTGTTTACATTAGTTTTTAATAATCCGAATCTGAAGGGTAGTGTAACCGCTCCTTAAAAATTTGATCCTCCTTAAAAATGCCTCCAGGCTTATTTAAGGAAGTCTTTGAGTTGAGAGACTACTTATGGATATTTCGAAAATGAGAATCTTTTCAGGTGCTGCCAAAAGACCAGGTCCAAAAATTCCAGCTGTTCATGTACTTTTCTTCTACGTGGAGAGTGTAATCTGCCTGGTTCCTAACCAAGCCCTTCAAATCTAATTTGAATTTACACCAACTTTAATAGCATATACTCTTAAATTACATTTTTATACGCTGTGCACAGTAACATAAATTAATAATTTTGATGCATTTACTTTTTAAATCTTGTAGAAAATAAAATGTGGGGTTACAAATTACAGTTTTTTACAGTCTTAAAAATATATAATATATATATACGATATATTGTATATATATATCGTTTATATATTGTGTGTATAGATATATATATATATGAGAAATTCGATCTAGGTTATGAAATGGTGCGATTAACAATCACAGGCAAAGCCGTAGGAATCTTGTGAGCCTAATTATTTGGACTAGTTTTACATGCGGTTTTTATAAATAATATGGTATTCTTGACACTCAGAATGTCTACTTTTGTTTTTAAGCTAACTTTCCTGAACAAGTAGTAGATAATCTTCCAGCTGATGTGTCCACTGGCATTTATTATGGATGGGCCAGTGTTGGAAGTGGAGATGTCCATAAGATGGTGGTGAGCATAGGATGGAACCCATACTACAAGAATACAAAAAAGTCCATGGTAAGAATGTATTTTGCTCTGTAACTGAATGTGATGGTATGGACACCAGTGGTAATCACCACAGAGTCTAAATTCTAGAGTTTTGACTTGAAGGATTTGAAAGTGAAGTATTAGTTACTATTTGATTGGAATAACTTTTTCCATCCTTTCATTTTCAATCTATTTATGTCTGGATCGAAAGTGAATCTCCTGTAAGTGTAGGCCCAATCTTTTTAATCATTCTGCTAATCTCTGCCCTTTGTAGAGTTTAATCCATTTACATTTAAACTGCTTACTGATAAGGAGGGACTTGAGCTATTTTGCTATTTGTTTCCTATATGCCTTATAACTTTTTTGTCCATTACTTCCTCCATTATACTGCATTTTATGTTCAGTTGATTTTTTTGCAGTGACATTTTGATTTCCTTTTGTGTACTTTTTATTGATATTCTTTATGGTTACCATGGAGATTCCATTTAACATTCTAAAAATTAATTTGAATTTACACCAACTTTAATAGCATATACACTCTTAAATTACATTTTATATGCTGTGCACTATAACAAATTAATAATTTTGATGGATTTACTTTAAAATTTTTTTTTTTTGTATTTTCCGAAGCCAGAAACGGGGAGACAGACTCCCACATGCGCCCGACCGGGATTACCCGGCACGCCCACCAGGGGGCGATGCTCTGCCCATCTTGGGGCGTCGCTTTGCTGCAATCAGAGCCATTCTAGCGCCTGAGGCAGAGGCCACAGAGCCATCCTCAGCGCCCGGGCAAACTTTGCTCCAATGGAGCCTCGGCTATGGGAGGGGAAGAGAGAGACAGAGAGGAAGGAGAGGGGGAGGGATGGAGAAGCAGATGGGCGCTTCTCCTGTGTGTCCTGGCAGGGAATCAAACCTGGGACTCCTGCACGCCAGGCCGACGCTTTACCACTGAGCCAACCGGCTAGGGCTACTTTTTAAATTTTGTAGAAAATAAAATGGGTTACAAATTACAGTTTTTTTACAGTTTTAAATGTATACATATATATCTATCTATATATCTAGATATATATATATATATATATATATATATATATATATATATATATTTTGTTTTTGTTTGTATTTTTCCAAAATGAGAAGCAGGTGGCAGACAGACAGACTCCCGCATGTGCCCAACTGGGATCTACTCGGCATGCCCACCAGTGGGCAATGCTCGGTGTTGCTCCGCTAGCCCCTGAGGCTTGAGGCCATGGAGCCATCCTCAGTGCCCGGGCCAACTTTTGCTCCCATGGAACCTTGGCTGCGGGAGGGGAAGAGAGAGACAGAGAGGAAGGAGAGGGGGAAGGGTGGAGAAACAGATGGGCGCTTCTCCTGTGTGCCCTGGCTGGGAATCGAACCTGGGACTTCTACATTCCGGGCCGATGCTCTAATGCTGAGCCAACCAGCCAGAGCCCAGTTATATTAATTTTTTTTTAGGGGGAATGGAGGGGGGGACAGACAGGAAGGGAGAGAGATGAGAAGCATCAATTCTTAGATGAGAAGCATCAATTCTTTGTTGTGGCACCTTAGTTGTTCGTTGACTGCTTTCTCATATGTACTTTGACCCAGGGGTGGGGGAGGGGGACTCCAGCTGAGCCTGGAGACCAGGGGTTTCCAAACTTTTTACACAGGGGGCCAGTTCACTGTCCCTCAGACCGTTGGAGGGCTGGACTATAAAAAAACTATGAACAAATCCCTATGCACACTGCACATATCTTATTTTAAAGTAAAAAAACAAAATGGGAATAAATACAATATTTAAAATAAAGAACAAGTAAATTTAAATCAACAAACTGACCAGTATTTCAGTGGGAACTATGGGACTGCTTCTGGCTAATGAGATGGTCAATGTCCGGTTCCATATTTGTCACTGCTAGCTGTGACAGGTGATATGACACGCTTCCTGCGTCACCGGAAGTAGTACTGTATGTGAGCGGCACCGCCAATGAAAGAGGTGCCCCTTCCGGAAGTGCGGCAGGGGCCTGATAAATGGCCTCGGGGCCTCATGTGGCCCGCGGGCTGTAGTTTGGAGACTCCTTGCTCAAGCTAGTAACTTTGGACCTCAAGCCAGCGACCATGGGGTCATTCCTATGTTCCCACACTCAAGCCAGCAACCCCGTGCTCAAGCTGGATGAGCCCACACTCAAGCCATTGACCTTGAGATTTCGAACCTGGGTCATCTGCATCCCAGGCTGACATTCTATTCACTGAGCCACGACCTGATCAGTCTTAATTTTTATAACTGCTCATGTATTTACTAAGGTAAAAAGTGTTTTAAGAACATGTTTCATAAAATTGAACTTGCCACAGTTTTTAATTCATTCACCCCTTAATTACTTGGTTACCCTGTTAACTTAGAACTGCGTACTACTTGGATGGTGCTTTATGATAAAATTGCAAGGTGATTTTTTTCCTGTTTTAAACTGCTTTGAGGTATACTTTCTGCTCTTCTCATAGGACCCACATAACTGAAGTTCTTAATCTACTAGGATGAAGCCAAATCTTTCAATTAGCTCAAGTGTGGCAAAAACACTTATAGTTCATCTAAATTTCATCCTCTTTGAAAGTTTATAGAAGAGAAATCTATCACAGTTGGCAAATTGCAGTGCTGCCTGACCTGTGGTGCAGTGGATAAAGCGTTGACCTGGAGTGCTGAGGTCGCTGGTTTGAATCCCTGGGCTTGCCTGGTCAAGTCACATATGGGAGTTGATGCTTCCTGCTCCTCCCCTCTTCTCTCTCTCTCTCTCTCTCCCCCTCCTCTCTATAAAAATGAATCAGTAAAATCTAAAAAAGTGTCGCAGTGCCAATTACTGGTATAAGCAATAGAACTGGTGCTTAAAATACTTAGTGTGTGCTCAATATTTCTCTTATTTTTGAGTACTAAGGATGTGAAAATTATTTTTTGGCATAAATAAGGAAAATAATTGAAAGAACTATTTATTTATTTATTTTTAAGGAATGAGGAAGAAAATAAAAGGGAGGGAAGACTACCTTGACTAATTTTTCCCATGACTAATTTTTTATTATTAAGCTATTCATATAACAGAACTGTTACTATACAGAGCCAGTTACAAATGCCTTATGAGTACTTTGATAGTTAGGAGAAACTCAGTTTTCCGTTGGGAGGAGGTTCATGCATTTCAGAATTTTTCGTTTTTCTTTGCCAATAACAGAAATGTATTATATGCCTGTTCAAGTTTTTTTCCCTTTTTAAAAAATTGGATTGACTGTCTGACTTAAGGAAGTTCTTAATATGTTCTAGATCCATTTCCGTTGTTGGAACTATATCTTGCAAATATCTTTCACATTGTGTTGCTTTTTTGCCCACTTAATGGAATGATGCCTTTTGAAGATCATAGGTTCTTAATTTTAATATAATTCAATTCATCATTTTTCTTTTATAGTTAGTACTTTTTGTATTTTATTTAAGAAATCTTTGCCTACTCCAGAGTTATGAAGATATTTGTAGTTGTTTTCTTTTTAAAAATTTTTTCTTAAAGGCTTGTTTTGCTTTTCTCATCAAATTATTTTTGAGTATAGTATGAGATATAGGTCAAAATTTTATTTTCATACAGATAATGACCCAGCCCATTTATTGAAAATACTCTTTTTTCCTGACAGCACTACAGTGTCAACTTAGTCTTAAGTCAAGTGACTTTATATGTGTGAGTCCAAAGTACACTCAAGCATTGCATGGTATATAGCCCTCGTTTATCCTGGGGCCATTGCCACATTGTCTTAATTTCTATAGTTTTATAATAGATCTTGATACCTGATTGTATAAGTCCTCCAGCTTTGTTTTCAAGATTTCTTGAATAATTTTGGCCTTTTGCATTTCATTATAAATTTTAGAATCACTTGTCAGTTTCTGTCATTAAGCCCTCCCCCCCAAGATTTTGATTGGCATAACACTGAATCTGTAAATAATTTAAGGAAAGTAGACATTTTTACCATTTCTCTCAATAATGTTTTGTAATAGTGTCAAGATCTTACATATCTTAGTTTCCTTTCTATTCAAAATTTTGCTGAAATGAAGAATGCAAGTCGAATTTATTGGTTCATAGTACAAAGTCATGCAGCACCGTCTGTTATTTAACTCAAAGCCCGCAATGACAGATGAGAAAACAGAGCTCGAGAGGTTAAGGTATGCCTGTAGCCAAATGTGCAGCCTGAGACTTTTGATTCTTAACTTGGTGCTCTTCCTACAGTACTGCCTAGCTTCTTTTTAGACATTTTGAATTTAACATAAGCTCTTTTATAAATGATTTAGTTATCTAACAAAACCAAAGCTCTATTAAGAGTTTTAAGAGTTTTGTTTCTAATATCCTTACTTCCTTCTTTTCAATTGTTTAAATCAAGATATTTTTAATGGGCTTCGTAAAATCCATAGCTCCCCTTAATTTGCATGCAAAATTTTACTTAGGGACACATAGAGAGAGCCCATTTTAATAATCTTAAAGGATTATGATTCATCCCACCCTCCAACAAACCAAAAATACTATGAAAGACTAGGTTATTTTATTTGACAAAGAGAACTTGCCTTAATATAAAAATCTCATGATATTTTCTCTTTCTCTTCCCTTTTTCTTTGGACTACATTTTTTTTTTTAATTCAGTGAGAGGAGGGGAAGCAGAGACAGACTCCCACATGCGTGGACCAGGATCCACCTGGCAAGCCCACTAGGGGGCGATGCACTGCCTATCTGGGGCATTGATCCCAACAGAGATCTTCTTAGAGCCTGAGGCAGAGGCCCTGGAGCCATCCTTAATGCCCAGGGCCAACTCACTCCAATTGAGCCATGGCTGTAGGGGAGGGGGAGGGAGGGCAGAGGTCGCCAGGAAAGCTAGAGGAGCTAGAGGGGATGGATGCTTCTCCTATTTGCCCTGTCTGGGAATCAAACCTGTACATCTACATGCCAGGCCAGTGTTTTACCACTGAGCCAACCAGCCAGGGCTGATGGACTGAATTATTTTAAATGTATAGGGTGAACTTGTTATATTGGTAAGAAAGAATAACTCAGATTTTCATGTTTGATTTCTTTTAAATAGGCCATTCTTATTAAGCATAAGTTGCTCTTATTATCTCTTCATTGATTTTGCTATTGAATGATCTAGTAATACTCTTAGCTGATTTGTAATAGCTGCTTCAGATCTAAGGATCACTTTATAGATTAGATTTTCTTAAGTCATACCTTTCAAAATAAACCCTATCTTAAGTTACATTTCTAAATTGTAACGTTTTCACTTCCCACTGCCACCATCCTAGTCCAGCCTCAACTGTATTTGCTTGCTCTTCACATTGGTTTCTCTGCCTTTTGAACTCATATTTCTTTTTTCTTTCTTTTCTTTTTTTTTTTAGCTAGAGAGACAGACAGACAGGAAGAGAGAGAGATGAGAAGCATCAACTCATAGTTGTGGCACTTTAGTTATTCATTTGATTGCCTCTCATATGTGTCTTGACCAGGGGGCTCTAACCAAGCCAGTGACTTTGAGTTTCAAGCTAGTGACCTTGGGTCATGTCTGTGACCCCACACTCAAGTCAGTGACCCTGCACTTAAGCTGGATGAGCCTACACTTAAGCTTGTGATCTTGGGGTTTCTAACCTGGTTCAGTGCTCTGTCCTCTGCATCAGATTTGTTCTTTATAGGAACCTACTAAAATTCGGATTTCAGAGTGACTTCTGCACCACTTTGCTTCAACACTTGTTGTACCCATTTGTTCCATCATTCCCGGATCAGGAACCAGCTTGGGCTCTTCTGCCCCACATCAGCCTTCAGCTCTGCCTAACCTTCAAAAGTTTCTGTAACTGGTGTGTGGCAGAGACTCATGGATCCTGAGTAACTTTAGAACTCGTTCTCTTGGTGGTAACATCTCTTAATACTTTGACCATTACCCCTTTGGTGTCTGTGTTCAGTTTTTTTCACCTTGATAAGACTTAATTACTTTGCTGCATGTTGGGTTTTTTTTGTTTTTTTTTTTTCTGAAGCTGGAAACGGGGAGAGACAGTCAGACAGACTCCCGCATGCGCCCAACCAGGATCCACCCGGCACGCCCACCAGGGGGCGACGCTCTGCCCACCAAGGGGCAATGCTCTGTCCATCCGGGGCGTCGCTCTGTTGTGACCAGAGCCACTCTAGCTCCTGGGGCAGAGCCAAGGAGCCATCCCCAGCGCCCGGGCCATCCTTGCTCCAATGGAGCCTTGTCTGCGGGAGGGGAAGAGAGAGGCAGAGAGGAAGGAAAGGGGGAGGGGTGGAGAAGCAGATGGGCGCCTCTCCTGTGTGCCCTGGCCGGGAATCGAACTTGGGACTTCCGCACGCCAGGCCGATGCTCTACCACTGAGCCAACCGTCCAGGGTGGTATTTTTTATAAACAGCAAATCATACCAGATTTGTGATACAACATCTATGTTACTCAGTAGTAATGTTTACATGTAAGGTCAGGGCCAGGAATGGGAGCAATGGAGGCACGGCATTTAGATTTTAACCTGTCTTTCAAAATTTGATGAGGATTCATTATTTCATTTAAATTACTTCTCCATAAATGTATGTATTTTAAATTTCAGGTATTCTGTAATCTGATTGCAATCTTTTAAAAAAACATTTCTTGATTATAGGAAACTCATATCATGCATACCTTCAAAGAAGACTTTTATGGGGAAATCCTCAATGTGGCCATTGTTGGCTACCTTAGACCAGAAAAGAACTTTGATTCTCTAGGTAAGTTCTTAGATCATCTTAAGTATTACTTCAGCTACTTCTGCTTCTACTAATAATAACCATGGCAGTACAGCTAATATTTGCACATTTAATGTGTGCCAGGCACTATTTTAAGTGCCTTATATGAATTAACTTATTTGATCCCCACAGCAACCATATGAGGAACTAGTCTCTCCATTTTGCAGATGAGGAAATTGGCACAGAGAGGTTATATAATTTGCCCAGGGTAGCATAGTAAGTGATGGACCACAGATTCAAACCCAGCAGGCTGGCTACCTCTCCAATAGTATAAAGTTCATAAAGTCTTTATTTCCTTTTCATATTTTAAGGAACAAGTAAGAATTAATAAACTGTAATGAATAATGGATGCTTTGCAATGCTTGGTGTAAGAAACAAATCAAAACATTTGAAACATGGTATCAAGTATCTTAGTGTAGAGTGATAGTTGTAACTGTAGAGTTTTATTTACAAGTGTAAATGCTGAAGTGAATTGATAGTGAATATTTGTTTCTTCCACTTGGTATTTGCGTGCACCTTATTGCTAATACCTTTCTCTGAGAAATTGCACTAACACTGAGACATCTTTTGTGTACTGTGACTTTTTACTTAAGTCTGGAAGAATGTCTAGAACATGCAATTACTGGACCACCACCCTGTTCCAGAGACAACCAGCCTTGAGGGGAGTTTTAGGAGAGGCTGAACAAAGGAGTAGTAAAACCTGTAGCAGCAGTTTTCATCATCTTTACCTGGTGTGTTCTCTCTGCAGAGTCACTGATTTCAGCAATTCAAGGTGATATTGAGGAAGCTAAGAAACGACTAGATTTACCAGAACATTTGAAAGTCAAAGAAGACAATTTCTTCCTGGTTCCTAAAAGCAAAATAATGAATGGCCACTGATGAAAAATTATCTTATTTAATCATTCACTGTTTTCTTGTATTTTACTGCTCATAACTATGCAGTCTCGTCTTGGTTATATTTTAAAAACTAAACATTTTCCTACAGCTGTGAATTAGTTTGAATAGTACAGTGTAACTATCATTATGCTTTAGCTGTTCAATTAAAGCCATTATGTTGTAGTACTGAAAAGATTCATTTTAAAAATCAAGATTCTTTTTATGTAATGTGTGGCTGAAGTTTACCACTAGAAAGGTCTTAACTGTCTTACAAGGAAAATGAAATGTGACTATAGGTAAAAAGGCGAATCACTAGTTTGAGATGAAAAGTGATTCTCGTGGTAAAATACTATCATGTATGTACTCGAACAGCATGTGCTGCTAAGCAGAGAAGGTTTATAAGAGTAAATGTATTAAACGGATTGATAGTCTATTGTAAATCTAGGGGGGAGATTCATACTTTGTAATTTTTATATTTTGTGCATTAATATATTACTACAAACATGAAGATTTGTGAAACTTTAATCATTTCATTTGTGAGGTCAAATCATTGTATTGTGTTCATTTTTTTAATAGCTGCCTCAGTTCTAATTGGCTTAGATGCCCTCTCCTGTCAGGTTTTTGTGGTTTATTTTTTTGTTTGTTTGTTTTTGGTCTTTCTCTTAAAGCACTAAAATTAGTGCTTTTTGAGTTTGTAGTTTTCATTTTTGTGTTGTATAGCACTTTTCTCTTTTTAAGAGTAGGTATTTTCAACATCTTTCTTGACTTTGATTTTTTTTCCTTTAACTAATCGCCTTTACCAAGTTTTTTTTTTCCACTTATAATATCCTATGACTTACAAAGGATTGTATCTATCTCTACCATTCCATTCCTTTACTATATAAAAAAGCCCCAAAAGCTTAATCTTTAGGTTTTTGCAAAGTTTAAA
Source organism: Saccopteryx bilineata (assembly GCF_036850765.1). Lineage (NCBI taxonomy): Eukaryota > Metazoa > Chordata > Mammalia > Chiroptera > Emballonuridae > Saccopteryx > Saccopteryx bilineata. The sequence continues at coordinate 51,932,781 of NC_089491.1, forward strand.
CGAACACAGTAGCAGTTCATGTATATATACCAGTTTCCTGAAGAACACAAAATACTATTTTCCTCTATGGATACTGTGTAAGAGCCAATTAACTATGAAATAGAAAGTTATTTATTTTTTAACATGATTATATGTTCCTGAGCAAAACAAATTGTTTCAGTTATGCACACTGTAATTTGATAAGAGTGCTTGTAGCTTGGGGAAAGGTATAAATAATAAGTTTTAAGTTAAATAATCTTTATACTATACATTTTTTCCGCCTAACAACTAACAAGTGATTTTTGACTATTGGAGACTTTCGTTTATATTAGCAGAAAGTTGAAATTTTTTGCTACTTAGGAAATTAAGATTATAGGTTCTTTTGGCCCCTGAAGCCGGACATTGTATTATTCACTTTGCAACAGATTTGGTGGGGGGATGAAGACATGTATGTAGGAGGTAATGTTAAAGATAACTTATTACAAATCATTTTTCTCTAATCTACACAAACTAATTTTAACCAAAATACACATTTATAAGGTATTAGGATAACATTTAAAGTTAATGTTAGAAAAGGGGAAGCATGGATAAATTCAGTGGAATTATGTTTTACATTTTGGTATATGAATTTATGATAGCCTATGTAGTGTGACTTTTTCTCTAAAAATACTTAGGAACTGTAATTTCATGTTATAAATCTTGTATTGAAAGAAGCCTCAAGTATCAGTGGCTTTATGAAATAAAGAATGAAACACATGAAAAGTGTAAAACCAGATTTGTGTTTGAATAGATTGCTGCTACCTATGTCCTCAGTAAGTGTGCGGAAGTCCTTTGATATGTGTCACCTTACATTTTATTAAATTGCCATCACTTGAAAATTGTATATTGTGTGGGTTAGGAGTTAGGTAATGGCATCTTACATTTTTTTAAATTTTACTTTATTGATGAAAGAAATTGTAATAGTACCATTTTTGATTGGTCTGAATGATTTCAGGTTTTGCAATAAATCTTGACTAAGTGATGTCATAAGTTTGCTCACCTCTTATTTATTCATTCATTAATTCAACTATAGTTGACACATATTTTATATTTGTTTCAGGGGTCCAGCATAGTGGTTAAACATTTATATAATTTACAGCGTGATCCTCCTGATAAGCCTGGTACCCACCTGGCACCGTACAGAGTTTTTACAATATTACTAACTATATTCCTTATGCTGTACTTTATATCCCTGGGATGTGTTTTAGCTACCAATTTGTACTTCTCAATCGCTTTACCTTTTTCATCTGGCTCCCCAACCCCCCTCCTGTCGGCAATCATTAGCTTTCTGTATGTGTAAGTCTGTTTCTGTTTTATTTTGTTCTTTAGAGTCCACATATAAGTGAAATTGTGTAGTATTTGTCTTTGTGACTTATGTCACTTAGCATAATATCCTAGGTTCATTCATACTGATGAAAATGGTAAGGTTTCATTTGTATGAATGTACAACTTTATCCAATGATGGACACCTAGGTTAATTCCATATCTTGGCTATTGTAAATAATGCTGTAGTTGGCCCTGGCTGGTTGGCTCAAAGGATGGAGCATCGGCTTGGCATGTGGACGTCCTGGGCTCAATCCCCAGTCAGGGCACACATAAGTGACCATCTGCTTCTCTCCCTCTCCCCTTGCTCTCTTCCTCTCTCACAGCCAGTGGCTAGATTGGTTCAAGTGTCAGCCCCAGATGCTGAGGATAGCTTGGTTGAATCGAGCATCAGTCCCAGATGGGGGTTGCCAGGTGGATCCCCAGTTAGGGCACATGCAGGAATCTGTCTCTATCCCTCTTCCTTTCACTTAATAACAAAATAATGCTGCAGTGAACATAGGGGTACATACATCTTTTCAAATTAGTGTTTTGGGTTTCTTTAGATAAATACCCAGAAGTGGAATTGCTGGGTCATAAAGTAGTTCTATTTTTAATTTTTGAGGAACCTCAATACTGGTTTTCATATTGGCTAGGCCATTAACAGTTCCATCAACAGTGCTCAAGGGTTTCCTTTTCTCCATCTCACCAACATTTGTTGATTTATTGATGATACCTGTTCTGACAGGTGTGAAGTGATACCTCAATGTAGTTTTAATTTTTTTTAATGTTTATTGATTTTAGAGAGGAAGGGAGAGGGAGTAAGAGACAGGGACATTGATATGCCCTGTCCAGGGATCGAACTGGCTACCTCTGTGCTCTGATATGATGCTCCAACCAAGCTATCTGGCCAGAGCTCATTGTAGTTTTAATTTGCATTTCTCTATGACTAGTGATGTTGAACATCTTTTCAGACATCTATTGGCATCTGAGTCCTCTTTGGAAAAGTGTTTATTGAGGTCCTCTTCCCATTTTTTAATCGTTCATTTTTTTATGTTATATGAGTTTTTGGGGTTTTTTTTGGCAGAGACAGAGTCAGAGAGGGACAGACAGGAAGGGAGAGAGATGAGAAACAGCAATTCTTCGTTATGGCTCCTTAGTTGTTCATTGATTGATTTCTCATATGTGCCTTGACTAGGGAGCTATAGCAGACCAAGTGATCCCTTGCTTGAGCCAGCGACCTTGGGCTCAAGCTGGTGAGCCTTGTTCAAACCAGATGAGCCTGCACTTAAACTGGCGACCTTGGGGTCTCGAACCTGGGTCCTCTGCATCCCAGTCTGACACTATCCACTGCACCACTTCCTGATCATGCATATTGTATGAGTTTTTATAACTTTTGGATATTAACTTACTGGATGTATCATTGGTGAATATCTTCTCCCATTCAGTAGATTGTCTTTTTTGTTGTTGATGGTTTTCTTTGTTTTGCAGAAACTTTTTAGTTTGTAATCCCATTTGTTTATTTTTTCTTTTGTTTCCCTTGTCCTCATTTCTCACTTTTCTAAGTAGCATGTTGAAATCTCTCACCTGTCCCACTCGGAATGTGAATCATCTCTTTGTCCAGTGTATCCACACTATATTTGCTCCTTGCCCATTAGTCACTTTATAGCCAGCTAGGTTATCAGATCAGTTATCATAGAGAGACCACATTCACATAACTTATCACAGTTTATTGTTATTGTTCTTTTTTATTACTAGTTGTTAATGTCTTACTGTACCTAATTTATAAATTAAATATCATTTAATGTATAGGAAAAAAATTAGCATATAAAATATGGTTCTGTTTGCAGATTTAGGCATTCACTGGGGGTCTTAATACGTATTCCCCACAGATAATGGGAGTCTACTGTATAGTATATTCAGTTGGATTGAAAGACACTTAACAGATGGGCGGTAACTGTATTTGTTAGTAGCGTTCACAACTAGATGAATTCACATACCAACTCCACAATAGTCTGTTCATAGTAGCTGCTCCAAATCTCCAGTCATACTTTTATAAAATCCTTAGTTTTTAGACTCATGACTTTTTTTACACTCAAGACCTCTAGAGCAGGGGTCCCCAAACTACGGCCTGCGGGCCGCATGCGGCCCCCTAAGGCCATTTATCTGGCCCCACCACACTTCCTGAAGGGGCACCTCTTTCATTGGTGGTCAGCGAGAGGAGCATAGTTCCCATTGAAATACTGGTCAGTTTGTTGAATTAAATTTACTTGTTCTTTATTTTAAATATTGTATTCCCGTTTTGTTTTTTTACTTTAAAATAAGGTGTGTGCAGTGTGCATAGGGATTTGTTCATAGTTTTTTTTATAGTCTGGCCCTCCAACGGTCTGAGGGACAGTGAACTGGCCCCCTGTGTAAAAAGTTTGGGGACCCCTGCTCTAGAGTATAATCTTCTAAAGGTCTCGGGCTGCATTTTAATTTTTTCAATACCTATGTTTAGAAAGTGCCTTGTCCATAATTATACATTAGTTAGAAATGTTGCTTTGAGAGTGGGACCTTGATGCAGTAAGAGAATTAAAGTTGATGAGACAAGTAATTTTTAAAGCTTCCTTGGCTCTGTCTTTGTCCTATTCTGTTTTTCAAGGCAAGCTCTAGGGCCGAGTTTTGTTATCTTTTAAAGCCTAGTTAAAAATCATGGGTATTGAATCTCATTTTTCTCAGAAAAATTGTGACTTCTAAAATTTTATTTCTAATCTTTCATGAATTAACACATTAAAAAATACAATAAATCACTAGAAAAGTGACATGTGGATAAGAGATTTCTAAACACTCCCAATTTCAGTAGTGGACAGTTCACAGGACAGCAGCAGTCTAATAGACATTTTGGGTGACCCTGTGCTAGAGACCATAAACTTTTCTTCAGCTGTAGCAGGGTTGACAAGTTTCTTTTTTTTGTAAAGGGCCAGTCTTTATTAGGACACAATAAGATAGTAACCTTTTTCCTAATTACTATTTTTTCTTTTTTTTTTTCTGAAGCTGGAAACGGGGAGAGACAGACAGACTCCCGCATGCGCCCGACCGGGATCCACCTGGCACGCCCACCAGGGGCGATGCTCTGCCCACCAGGGGGCGGTGCTCTGCCCCTCCGGGGCGTCGCTCTGCCGAGACCAGAGCCACTCTAGCGCCTGGGGCAGAGGCCAAGGAGCCATCCCCAGCGCCCGGGCCATCTTTGCTCCAATGAAGCCTTGGCTGCGGGAGGGGAAGAGAGAGACAGAGAGGAAGGAGGGGGGGGGGTGGAGAAGCAGATGGGCGCTTCTCCTATGTACCCTGGCCGGGAATCAAACCCAGGTCTCCCGCATGCCAGGCCGACGCTCTACCGCTGAGCCAACCAGCCAGGGCCTGCTATGAAAGTTTTATGTTATATGCACATTTTATTATGATGTATAGGTGCTTAAATTGGGGGGAATACGTATGGATTTAGAGTGATATTGGTATATTCAAGTCTGGTGTGTCCAGGTGAATTAAAGATGTTGACTGTTTTAGTTGGAGGTGTAGATGATCACAAGATGCCAACACTGGATGAGAACTGAATGTTATCCCCTAAATTCATATGTTGAAGTTCTAACTAACACCCAATGTATTAGCAGGTGAGGCCTTTGGGATGTCATTAGGTCATGTGGGTGGACCCCTCATCAGTGGGATTAGTGCCCTTATGAAAGACTCCAGAAAGCTCTCTAGCTCTCTTTTCACATGTGAGGATACAATGAGAAGTCAGCCGTCTGAGAGGTGAAGCAGAGTTTGCCGCTCCAAAATATGCCTTTTGGGATATTTTAAACTGGTTATGTTTAAGACAAGAAAAGACTCAGTAAAAAAACCCGACCTTCCCTCTAACTGCCTAAAAGAATTTAGAGGGCCTGCTCAAGGAAGGGAGATGTCATAGATAACCATAGTTTAATATGAACTAGGTGGGATGGACAGAAAGAAACCTGGCAAGGCCCATTTAGTCAACATCCATATCCCAGCCTGACCTGTGTTGGCATAGTGGCTAGAATGTCCACCTAGAATGCTGAGGTCACTGGTTTGAAACCCTGGGATTGCTCAGTCAAAGCACATGCAAGAAGCAACTACAAGTTGATGCTTCTGCTTTCCTACCCCCACCCCACCTTTCTCTCCTCTCTCTAAAATCAGTAAATAAAATCTTTAAAATATCCTCCCTGTGTCCATTGTTTCAGGATGACACAATGAATATTAACTCATACATCTTGTAAATGGCCTTACTTCCATTTGAGGTCATAAACCCCTGTGTCCCCTTTAGTCCAGAATGGTATATAGACCTAATTTTGCTTTACTGTCAGAAATTTTCGTGCTTATGTGAATTCCCTGTGCACACATATTAACACTTGGTTTTCTCTTGTTAATCTGCCTTCTGTCATTTTATTAGTTCACCCAGAACTTTCTAAAGGTAGGAGGAAAAATTATTTTTCCTCTGCCAGATCTGCATCCCAGAAGAGGTCTGTCACCATAATTTAATCACTGGCACCCTGACCTTGGACTTACAGCCTTCAGAACTATGAGAAATAAATTTCTGTTGTATGTTATTTTATTATAGTAGCCTGAACAGACTAAGACAGGACCCCTGATGTCAAACTTTAAAATAGATGATGAACACCCCCTCCTCTCCCTGTCCCTCGCCTTCATTTTCTCCGCCTCTCTCTCTGCCTTCCCTGCTCTCCTCTTTTCTCTCTAATGGAAACAGGTATGAGCAATGGATTAGGAATGAGGAAAATATGAACAAAGATATTATCTATAAAGAATCTGTAATTTTTCTTGGAACTAGATTTGAGGTGTCAGATTGCCTGCTCCTAGGATATCGGTCTTAGTAGAGTTTTTAAAATACCAATGCTGTAAACCAGTACTATTTCTCTGGGTTACCCAGAACAGTGAGGAGAGCTCAGGCACTGAGGGGTGGGTGGGAACAGGGTGGGTCCTGTACCAGTTAGGAGTCTTGAACACTCACTATTGATGTATGTAGTGGAACCTCATCATAGGAAGGGCTTAGGTTGTAAAGTCAGCAAGCGTGGCCAAAAGAGAAGTCAAAACTACCCATAAAAACTTACCTTTAAATTGCTAAAACCTAGGTTTTTTGAAGCTTAAACCTGAGATTTTATTCTTTTGTGTCTGTATTTTGGCTAAGGCCTCATTCTGGAGCAGTAGAGGCCTTAGTTGGTTTTGAATAGGCAGGGATAACTGAACAAATAGAAAACATTACTTTTCTCTTTTATACTCTTGTCCAGTAAGCCCATGTAGTTGCATTCTCTTAAGTTAAATACAAATAATATGCAATGCACTGTGTTGTCTTTTGTCTTTTCCATAGCAGACCTAAACCTCATATGTTACCATTTAGGTTGGGAATCGAATTGGTTGCAAGTAACAGAAATGGAATGGCCGATTTAAGCAGGAGAAGAATTTACTGGGAGAATCATGGGTAGCTCAGAGAATGGATGGGAGAACAGGAATCTGGGTGAGACAAGGGGACCTCTGAACAAAAGGGTCAGGATCCCAGCCTAAATCACACCAGAGAGCCAGTCATTGAAGACAATGCCACTGGTACTGAGCAAGAATGCTGCAAATTCCCACCAAATGCCACCTGAACCACATCCTCCACAAGGCTGGCTGCCCTGTTGCTTCAGAAAGTGATCTTTATATGACTAACATCTGATTGGCTAACCTTAAAACACCTGTTTAAGTGTTAGCTGCATGGGGAGTGGAAACCTGAGTACCTGGCTGGTTCAGCTTCTGTGCAGAGACATGCTTTTCATCAGGACTCATACAGTGGGACTCACAAACCCCTAAACATGAGGAGGTTCAGATAACAAGGCAGTTGGTCAAATAAGTTTGTAAATATAATATATATGTTTGCTCACTTATAGTTTGCATTGCATGTGGGGGACAGGCTGTAAGCAGGCAGGGTCGTTATAGCCTGAGGCTTAGTTTTAAGACTAAGCTTTCCCCCACACCCTTGACTGTTGCATGATGTGGGTGGTGCACTCTCATGAGGAATCCCATTATGCCTCAGATAAGTGACTTTGTATCAGAGACTTCCTTGTTTGTATATTGGATTAAAGGTTTTGATTTATATACTATAAAATGGGGCAGAGGAGCCCATGCTAGAGGAGAGCAGAGAAAGTCCATGTGGAGGAGAGGAGAAGCAGCCAAGATGGTGGAGTGCTGAAGGAGAAGCCAGTTTGCGCAAACAGAAGGAGTTGGGGAGCAGAGGTGAATAAGGCTGGTGAGGTACAAACCTTTGATTCTAGGAAACTTGGATAAGTCAGTGGTTTTGGGAGCCCTGAATGGAAAAGGAAGTGTTTTCCCACTGTGTGTATTTTTTGTCTGCCAGGTGCAAGCTAGGATTAAAGCTAATGGCCCACCAGTTCTTGGCTTTGTTGTTACATTACCGTCTGTCTGAATCAAATGTGAACCTGCACGGGCCAGGCGGCCGTGATGGTGGCCGTGGCTACTGGCTTTACAAAGGCAGTTAGAAAAAGACAATTATCTAGTACCATTATCCAACTCTGAAAGGAAATGATAATCTGAGTATGTGCTGTTTATCCACTCCTTCAGCCATTCAAAAAAGCAGTTCTTATACTGTTAAACTGTTCCAGAGACTGATAAAACCTTTATAATTTGAAGGAGAAAAAATATATACTCTACAGTATTTTCCTTTTTATTTTGATTTTCAGGAAGCTCAGGCCCAAGGTTCAAACCACAGTAGCTCTAATTATCACCTAAAACTGTAATTTTCAAAATGTTCTCAAAGATCCCCAAGGACCTCATGGAAGTGCCCTGGTGAAGGGCAAGCCAGGAACCCTGCCCTTCCCACCTGCTTACTTTAAGGCAGCTCTCTTAGCTTTTTATCTGTGGTTCTGCCAAAGACTGCATTTGATTAAGGGCCTCTATTGCTGAGTAATACTTAAACTTCTGTTTGAATTGATTAGGTCACATGCCTCCTGCTCCCTCAAGGTTCCCATTTTCTATTTCCCTGTAAATAGTTTCATTTTGTACACATAATAGCACCATAAGCGCTTTTCTGGAAGCAAGTGGATAGAAATCCTAAAAGAGTCATTCCCTCTAGGGCATTGAGAGGATTTCCTGCTCAGATCTAACTAAACAAATACCTGCTGCTGAGTCACTCATTGGAATTCTGGGTAAATTTCAGGGTCCCAGTAGGCCTCTCTGAACCTTTAAAATATTCTCTATAGCTGCCCAGGGAGTTGTTTTGCTTACAGATTTGCTGGTGTTTCAAATTTATTAAAGGTTCCCCATCCAGTACAGTATTTCTGTCAAATGTGTTTTTTCTTATTTTGTGTTTGGCACATGCAGGTTCGCATTTGATTTGGACAGACAGTAATGAAACAACGGAGCCAAGAACTGGTGGGCCATTAGCTTTAATCCTAGCTTGCACCCGGCAGACAAAAAATACACACAGTGGGAAAACACTTCCCTTTCCATTCAGGGCTCCCAAAGCCACTGACTTATCCGAGTTTCCTAGAATCAAAGGTTTCTAGCTCACTAACCTTATTCACTTCTGTTCCCCATCTCCTTCTGTCTGCACAAACTCTGCACAAACTGGCTTCTCCTTCAGCACTCCACCATCTTGGCTGCTTCTCCTCTCCTCCACATGGCCTTTCTCTGCTCTCCTCTAGCATGGGCTCCTCTGCCCCATTTTATAGTATATAAATCAAAACCTTTAATCTAATATACAAACAAGGAAGTCTCTGATACAAAGTCACTTCTCTGAGGCATAATTGGATTCCTCATGAGAGTGTACCACCCCACATCATGCAACAGTCAAGGGTGTGGGGAAAAGCTTAGTCTTAAAACTAAGCCTTAGGGTATAACAACCCTACCTGCTTACAGCCTGTCCCCCACACCCAATGCAAACTATAAGTGAGCAAACATATATATATTATATTTACAAACTTATTTGACCAACACTCTTGAACTCAACAAATGCTAATACTAATATTTTTAGGTTTCCCCCATATTTCAAAACTAGGATTTTCACCTGGCCCTTTACCTGACCAGCAAGAGCTGTTCTCTACTGTTTGCTATAGATTTAATTTGAATACTTTTTTGAAGTTAAAGGAGGTGGAAGACTGTGTTATCTTGGATTCTGTCCTTATTGAACATTTGTTTTGTTTTCAGTCTTATAAAGGGATGGATAATATGAAATTATCTATTACTGCAACAGCTTAATTACATTGAGGATATCATGTTCTTTGTAAGAACACAGTTTTAAAGTCAAGCACAGATAACTAGGTGCACATTGAATATTCAAAAGAACAGTAAGTTCCCCAAAGTCACTAGAGAATCACCCCAAAATGTAGGTGATTACATTCTATTTCATCCACTGATTAGTGGTAAGTTTGAGAGTTTGTAGCAACATGAGCTTCAATGTTCTTTTATTTATGTCACTTGTTTGTTTGTTTGTTTTTTAATAAATTTTTATTAATGGTAATGGGATGACATTAATAAATCAGGGTACATATATTCAAAGAAAACATGTCTAGGTTATTTTGTCATTAAATTATGTTGCGTACCCCTTGCCCAAAGTCAGATTGTCCTCCGCCACCCTCTATCTAGTTCTCTGTGCCCCTCCCCCTCCCCCTCCCCCTAACTCTCTCCCTCCCTCCCTCCCATGTCCTCCCTCCCCCCACCCCTGGTAACCACCACACTCTTGTCCATGTCTCTTAGTCTCATTTTTATGTTCCACCAATGTATGGAATCATGTAGTTCTTGTTTTTTTCTGATTTACTTATTTCACTCCTTATAATGTTATCAAGATCCCACCATTTTGCTGTAAATGATCTGATGTCATCATTTCTTATGGCTGAGTAGTATTCCATAGTGTATATGTGCCACATCTTCTTTATCCAGTCTTCTATTGAAGGGCTTTTTGGTTGTTTCCATGTCTTGGCCACTGTGAACAGTGCTGCAATGAACATGGGGCTACATGTGTCTTCACGTATCAATGTTTCTGAGGTTTTGGGGTATATACCCAGTAGAGGGATTGCTGGGTCATAAGGTAGTTCTATTTGCAGTTTTTTGAGGAACCACCATACTTTCCTCCATAATGGTTGTACTACTTTACAGTCCCACCAACAGTGAATGAGGGTTCCTTTTTCTCCACAGCCTCTCCAACATTTGCTATTACCCGTCTTGTTGTTAATAGCTAATCTAACAGGGGTGAGGTGGTATCTCATTGTAGTTTTGATTTGCATTTCTCTAATAACTAATGAAGCTGAGCATCTTTTCATATATCTGTTGGCCATTTGTATCTCTTCCTGGGAGAAGTGTCTGTTCATGTCCTCTTCCCATTTTTTAATGGGATTGTTTGTTTGTTTGTTGTTGAGTTTTATGAGTTCTTTGTAAATTTTGGATATTAGGCCCTTATCTGAGCTGTTGTTTGAAAATATCATTTCCCATTTAGTTGGCTGTCTGTTTATTTTGTTATCAGTTTCTCTTGCTGAGCAAAAACTTTTTATTCTGATGTAGTCCCATTCATTTATCCTTGCCTTCACTTCTCTTGCCATTGGAGTCAAGTTCATAAAATGTTCTTTAAAACCCAGGTCCATGATTTTAGTACCTATGTCTTCTTCTATGTACTTTATTGTTTCAGGTCTTATATTTAGGTCTTTGATCCATTTTGAATTAATTTTAGTACACGGGGACAGGCTATAGTCGAGTTTCATTCTTTTGCATGTGGTTTTCCAGTTTTCCCAACACCATTTGTTGAAGAGGCTTTCTTTTCTCCATTGTATGTTATTGGCCCCTTTATCAAAGATTATTTGACCAGATGTTATTGTTATGACACTTCAGGTGAAGAAACAAAGTCAGAGATAAGCTCAGTGACTCAAACTGCGTAGGTAGAAAATTTCAGAGCTTAGTGTGGGACCCAGGTCTTCAACCAGTTTCAATTTGGTCACAGTCTTGGTAGACTCAGGCTTAGCTGCCTGGTCTTGTTGAAGTTGTGTCCCTGGGACTGTGGGAGCTGGGGATGGTGGAGGGGTAGGCGACAGTGTTTCCTAAGCCCACCAGTTAGCAGCTTTTGTAGGACAGTGTAGCTCACCCTTTGCTTGGCTCTTGTTTCTACTGGTTGGAGTGTTTCAGGCCCAAGAAAAGAGTTAGCAAAGTTCGAGATTAAACTTTTAGCAGAGGCATCAAAAAGACAGAAAGTTCGCAAACATAATCCTTAATCAACTTGACAACTGTGGATGAGAACAAGGTCTCTGACTCTGGAGCAACTGGGACATGACAAGCATGCGGCACACAGACTGGACCAGAAGAGTCAGCTAATATCCAGGGCGAGTGCCCAGGCTTAAGCCCTAAGTCCCTGGCAAGCTCCTTGGGCTACTTGTTATTTTATTCACACCCCCTCCCTCTTTCCCTTGTAGAGTTCTATCATACACAGACTCCACAGAAAAGGTATGTTCCCTAGTAATCTGCAAAATTTGATTATAGCAGACTCCAAGCCTTTGCTCATTTTCTTCACGGGTGAAACCTTTGCAAAAAATGATGCTAAATCCCCCATCTTCCAATATTAGCTCCTAAAAAATCCAGGTCATGCAAGAGACTGTGAAACCTGTTCTGCCCATCTCCCCCCTCCTGCTGATAAGAGGAGTGGGGCTGAAGTGGGGGGAGAGGGAGAATTCCTATGGAGATGAATATCTGTGTTTTATCCTCTTCAAGGGTATCCATCGGAGCTTGTGTCCACCAGGAGGAGGGATATAATTGTATGAGGGGCTGTGGCTAGATTGGCTATTGGCAACAGAACACTGGAGAGAAGTTGGCACTTTCACTCAGTGGAGGGGGAAAGGGAAGGAGGCAAAGACGTGTGCTTTCCTGGACCAGATATGCAGATGTGGCTGGAGCCGTATGTACCCAAAGTGACAGCCTGGAATGGTGAAGTGTGCCCCAGAAGAGGGGCAGAGGAAGAATTTCCAGAAACCTAGGGCCTCAAGAGCCTAAAGGAGGCTTTGGGTGCACCACAAATACTGCAATTGAATTGCCCCAGAAGGAAAAGTTCAGATTTGCTACTTTAAGCTCAGCAAGCTCAAGGTCACCCATGTAGGGCTTTTCCCCCAATCCAAGGCTTTTAAAACTGTGTTATAAATCAAATCAGTGCATTGTGCTCAGCTTAAAGACAGTAAATTAGAACATGATAAAGATAAGTAATATGGATAAGTATTGTTTCCTGAAACTTGCTTCAGGTTATAAATAGGTGTAGGTGTATATTTTACTTTTTTTTTTTTTGTATTTTTCCTAAGTTAGAAGCGGGAGACAGACTCCCACCTGTGCCTGACCGGGATCCACCCAGCATGCCCCCCAGGGGGCGATGCTCTGCCCATCTCCCAATGGAAGAGAGAGAGAAGGAGAGAGAGAAGGGTGGAGAAAGCAGATGGGCGCTTCTGTGTGCCCTGACCGGGAGTTGAATCCAGGACTTCCACACGCCAGGCTGACGCTCCAACACTGGGTCAACTGGCCAGGGCCTATACTTTTTTATTGTGGATCACAGTCAAAAACCATTTGAGGCCTGGCACGATGGCTCAGAGGAGAAAGTGTTGCCCTGGTGTGCGGAGGGCGTGGGTTTGTGCCCGGTCAGGGCACATTGAAGAAGTAAGCAATGAGTGCACAACTAAATGGATCAACTAAGTGGAGCAACGAGTTGATGCTTCTCTCTCTCTCTCTCTCTCCCTACCCCTCACTTGCCCCCCAATCAATGGAAAAAATTTTTTTAAAAAGTTTGAAAGCCTCTCTTTTTATTTACTCTCCTTTCGTTTGGTTCTGGAGGGATTAGTCAACTGAACTCTGAGAGTTTAAAAACAAGACCTCTGAGCCAGTTTCTATACCAGTTATTTTGTTTCTCTGTGGTTTAGTGTCTTATCCTTGAAATACGGGTAACAGTAGCGCCTACTTATAGGGGTTTTATGACGATTAAAAGGATTAAACAAATTGATCCATGCAAAGTGCTTTTCACAGTACCTGAAAAACTAAGTACTCAATAAATGCTAATTACAGAATTGTAATGGTGTTCCCCTGGCCAAAGATAGCATTGAAACTTGCCACCATCTTGAAAGGACATAGCAAACTGTTCCCAAAGTTATACAGGGTGGGGCAAAAGTGGTGGGTTGCTTGGAAAATAATACACTAATTGATAAGTTATAATACAAGAATAAACTCCGTTTTGCATACTTAGAACTGTAAACTTACTTTGTCCCCACCCTGTATGCAGAGTCCAGTTTTATGCATCTGTAGACAGCGATTTCTGTGAGCAAATAGGCATTTCACAGTATTTATGTAACAGCATTGTGTTCTAGCACTTTGCTACATGCTGGAGGTACCATGTGGAATCAGATGATGTCCCTGATGTTGAGAAACCGTGTCTCCCAGAGAAATTCCAATTTATTTGACTCTATCTTCATCACCCCCATGTGGTGCCTGGTATATTTTAGGTCTTCAGGGAGTATGTGTTGAATGCCCCTCTATGGAAGGAATCGTGATCTCGCTTTACATCATCCAGGGGCAGTGAATGAGGGAGCATCTTGCCCATTCATTTGTTCTGGTACAATCAAGATGAGGAGGAAAGAATGCATAGTAGACCTTTCTGCAAATGCCAACGTTTTGTAAAAGTCTACGTTTGAGAAAAGATGAATTTGTTCTTGGAGACATCCTTTGGTGTCCATTTCAAAGTGTTTATTGAAAGAAAATTTCAGGAAAAGAATGAGAAAGGAAACAAATGGTGCCAAATGACAGAGAAGAACCTCACAGATTCCTTCTGTCTTTGCTGCTCAGAGCAGCTGGCAAGCTAGCAGGAAAAAAAAAAAAAAAAGCAGGGGATGTGGCGTGGCCTCCTGAATCATTCATGTGGTCTCTCTCCTTCCCCCTTTCCAACATTCCTTATCCGTCAGCTATGCAAACAGGGCTCTGATGTCACTACCTGAGGAAGGTCAGGCTGGGTGAGTACGGCCAGCCCTTCTTCCTGCCCACTCCCACCCACTAGAGGATGGCAAAGATTTCTAAGTATGAAATTAAGAAATTAAAGGGTGGTATGCTTTTTGTTTTGTTTTTAGCCTAGAGAAAGTGGAAACCAGGAAGATTAAACAAAACAAAAAAAAGACTGATTTGGAACAATGTAAATTCCTCCCCATCTACTGCCTTGGAAGGAGTATGGAGCTGCAGGTGGGTGAGGTCTGGTGTCAGAATGTGTGTGTATGTATCTTTTTTTATTTTTTACGGAATCGGTATCCTTTAAATGTTTACTTTATTGATTTTTAGAAAGAGGAAGGAAGAAAGCAGGAAAAGGAACATCTGTTTCTGTATGTGCCCTGACCAGGGATCAAACCAGCAACCTCTATGCCTGGAGATGATGCTCTAACCAACTGAGCTATCCCACCAGGGCTTTTTATGGAATTCTTCTGAGTTTATTTGAGCCAAACTGATGACAGTGCTAGGAAGCAAAATCTCAAATGCTCTTGTGACTTGACTTTTTTTTTTTTATTTAGTGAGAGGAGGGGAGGCAGATAGACTGCCACATGCTCCTGACGGGAATCCACCTGGCAAACCCACTAGGGGTGATGCTCTGCCTATCTGGGGTCCTTGCTTCATTGTAACTGGAGCCATTTTTTAGCACCTGAGGTAGAGGCCCTGGAGCCATCCTCAGCACCCGGGGCCAACTCGCCCAATTGAGCCATGGCTGCAGGAGGGGAGAAGAGAGATAGAGATAGAGTGAGTGGAAGAGAGAGAGAGAAGCTAGCAGGGAATGGGTGAAGAAGTAGATGGGTGCTTCTCCTGTGTGCCCAGACCAGGAATTGAACCTGGGACATCCACATTCCAGGCCAATGCTCTACCACTGAGCAAACTGGCGAGGGCCTCATATATGTCTTTTTTAAAAGGGCCAAGAATTACCTTTTAAAATGGCCAACAGTAAGAGTTTACACATCAGTTGTTCTGCAGTTTACAAGCTTACAATACACAAGGCACAGCCATATACATGATCTCAAGTGACTTGGCCAGTGTCACATAGAGCTAAGATGGAAGATATTTTGCATTTGAAGATCAGCTCTTTTTGAATTATTCTTTAGGTCTTAAAAATAAATTCTTCCTCTTCCATATCAAACCATCTTTCTTAATATTTTCCTTCTATCTGTATGTTTTATAGATCTTAAAAAGCTCATCATCCCTTTTCCCCAAAGCTGCCACTTTTGGTATCTAAGTTCTTTGATCCCCCTTGAGGGTGGAGGTAGATACAGTAGCTGATGCATTTTGCAAGCCTCATAGTGCTGTGACCACATTAAAGTCACGGTCAGCTTCACGGGTGTGCCCTCTGAGCAATTGCACAGGTCCTGATGCTTTAAACTGATAAGAACAGATACTACACTTGATCTTAGCCAAAAGGCCGAGAAGCAATGGTCCTGATGCTTTAGAAGGGCCTCAGACTTAGTTCAATGTTGTGCTGCTGTCATTTTCTAATTATTTTCTTCTTTTTATTAAGCGAGAGGTGGGGGGCGGGGCTGAGACAGACTCCCACTTGTGCTCTGACCCGAGATCCACCCTGCGCTCCGACCAGTCTGCTGCTCCATTGCTTGGCAACTGAGCTATTTTGGTGCCTGAGGCAAGGCCATGGAGCCATCCTCAGAGCTCTCAGCTAACTTTGCTTGAACCATTCAAGCCATGACTGCGGGATGGGAAAGGAGGGGGGTGGAGGAGAGAAGATGGTCGTTTCTCCTGTGTGCCCTGCCCAGAAACCAAACTTGGGACTTCTACATGCCAGGCCGACGCTCTATGTTGAGCCAACTGGCCAGGGCCCATTTTCAAATTCTTAATTTTTATATTGGGTAGGTACCACATATTATGTACTCACCTCTGTTGGACTCAATTAGTTTTCTAAAAACTGCATCCCAATGGTTGACCTGAGAATATTGTTTGATTTCTCCCAGTTTCCACAGTGTAAGTGGTATGCCTGCCTAGAATGAACTACGGATGAATAGGGAAATAACATTGATGTAGCTCCTTACAGTTTGCAACAGACATTTTCTGCATAATCTCCTTTAATCCTCACAAGCAAATGTCAGGTGGCTAGCTTATTTAAGGCCATCAGAAATCTACCCACAGAGGATGAAACTGATCTCTTTAAAAGTGAAAATCAACAGAAACACAAGACAGCAATTATCCAGATGTACAGTTGTACTGCCAAGGAAGTTACAAAGGCAATAAAGGACTCAGCATGGAATATGCCCAAAGGGATCATGGGAATAAAAAATTCAAAAATCAAACCTTGGCAGAGAGAGAGACAGAGACTGCTCTTGGCGCATCCTGGAGCCTCTGTCACAAAGATCCTTCATGATCTGTCACAGCCCAGGGACGAGAAAACTCCTTTGGTAAGGATTCTATCTACCTAGTCACTTTTTTTTTTCTTTTTTCTTTTTTTTCAGAAAGGCAGGGAGAGAGAGACAGGAACATTGAGCTCTTCTTGTATGTGCCCTGATCGGGGAATCGAACTGGCAACTCTGCGATCTGGGACAATGCTCCACCAACCTAGCTATCTGGCCAGGGCTTAATTTTTGTTGATTTTTAGAAAGATAGAGAAACGAGAGGGAGAAAGGAAGCATTTGTTGTTCCACTCAGTTGTTTTTTTAAATTTTTTGATTGCTTCCCATGTGAACCTGACCAGGGATTGAACCCATAGCCTTGTTGTTTCAGGACGACACTCTTAACTGACTGAGCTAACGGGCTGGGGCCATAGTCACTTCTTGATTAGCAATTTGATTCAGTGTTTGTGTTCTTTTGTTCCAGGAACAGATTGGTACTGAAAACACTGCTCAAGTCACCTTTATTAGCTTGGTGGCCAGAGACCTGGAATCTGGGACTCAGACTAAATAGCACCTTTTGACAACCCCGCAGCACTCAGACTGTGGGTTTTACTTGCTCCCACCTAGTTGTCTTGACTTTCTGATCTCCTGCCCCTGCCTGCCCCATTTGCACAGGTCTGGTTCTAATCTGACGTCTGAAGATCAGGCCACTGTTGCTCCTGCATGCACGGGCTCACTGGGTGTGAGTGGAGGAGCGTGATGAGCTACGACCTTGTCCGTGGGAGTGGAAGGAGGCGGTGGAGGATGCCCGTGTGAGTATTTCCTCCCACGGTCCTGACAGACCTCCTTTCCCAGCTGTTCTCAGGCCACTTGCAAGTCCTGTATTGTAAGGGTTTGCCTACACGGACTCAAAGTAGAAGTGACCTAAAGAAAGACTGGACTGCTGTCCTCCTCCCTTCTCCAGTGTTCTCAGCACACTCCTAAGATTACCTATGGCTTTGTAGCCAAACTCGGACATTTGAGTTTTTTAAGACTTGGGGAGATAGGAGGGATTTCTCATAGAAGCCTGAATTCTCTTTGACAATCAAGGTATAAATAGGATTTCTATTAAGAAACTATTCTTGGCCCTGGCTGGGAAGCTCAGGTGGTTAGAAGGTCATCCTGATATGCTGAGTCTGTTCAATCTCTGGTCAGTGCACATACAAGAATCAACCAATGACGGCATGAATAAGTGAAACAACAAAATTGATGTTTATCTGTCTTTTTCTCTCAAAATCAATAAAAAATATAAAATAAAGAAACTATTCTACTAGGGTGGAACTATGGTTGATTTTTAAAGAATGAAAGCTGTGGGGAGGTAAATAGTTTTCATTAAAGATCAAGCATTTAGCCAATGTGTTCATTGAATGTATGGGCCTTTAACCAAAACTTAGATCACTTCAGTGAAGATTGAATTTAATTTTTTCCTGCTTTTGCAGCAAATCACTGTTTGGGTTTCCGAAAGAACAAGTGCTTGTTTCTCTATCTGCTGAGAAATCACCTAAGAAAATCCAGTTAATCTGGTTACTTAAAACCACTTGTTTGAGTGCCTTTGCTTTGCCTTGAAGAAGAAAGCCTTGTGAACAAGCACTGAGTGGGTGTGGCTTTGGTTTCAGATTATGTGTATAGAGCAAGTTGTCTACTTTTTTCTCCCTCATGTAATCTTCACAAATCCTTTCACAACAACAGGTTTATGGAAAGGAGACTATTAAGGAGATTTCATGGCTACTAAAATGATATGGGAGGGGGTTGGGGGGAGTTAGTACTTACAGAACCCCTTCTGTACACTGGGCCCATTGCATATGTATGTCATTTATTCTTCATGGCAACCTCTGCAGGGCTGGAGTTCAAGTTCCCCACACATAGTAGAGAATCAGAGAAGTACAGAAACTTGGCCAAGAAAGAGTCAGAGCTGGAATTCCATTCTAGAAATCTTTAACCCCTAAACTCATGCTATTTCTATTATGCCAAACCATCTTTATACCAACGAATACAGGAATGGTGAATATAATCAAAGAGTCCTCGACCGAGATTTTGAAAAATGAAAGAGCTTCATACATAGGACTAGTTTATGAATGGATGGAATGAGATGTACTGAAACTCAACTGAGGGCATATTTGGTCAAGCTAGTGCTGAGCCAATGTCTTTTTGACATTTGTGGGAAGTTCCCACGTTTTAAGCTCATCAGTGCCTTGAGAAACAAGACCACAAGGAAGAAATAAGGGGAGAAGGGAAGGTCGGGTCCACCAAAGTTACTATCTCCTTGCTCTGTTTATCTGGCCTCTACTAATGTCAGGGACCTAAGTTTGCCTGAGGACCAAGACCCTATATTGCATGTAGTTGAAAATGACCTGTGATTTCAAGTTCAGGTGAAAAGTGCTTGCCATTGTACAGACCACAGGGGTAGTCGAGATAGAGACTTGCCCACTCCTACTGAGCTCTGCAGATCCTTTTATTCTCCTAAACACTTCCCTCAACATTTTCCCCAAAATAGCATAGATGCAAGATAGGCTTTTTCTAACAGTCTCTGTGTTCTAATGGTTTTATTGTTTTCTTTTCCTGAATTACTGCTTTGCCTGCATTCTCCCTCACTTCATGGTTATTTGTACAGATGTCTGGTTTTCTGCCTCAATATTGAACTCTCTGGGGGAAGACAATGTTGTTTATCTTTGCTTTCCACAGTTTAGCTCGCATAATCCACATAGATTTTTAATTTCAGAAATATACTTGAAATGATGGTGTACATAAACTTATTCTGAAACGTAACCATTATAGCATATTTTCTATAGTCTTTATAAACTTACTTTTAAAGTGTTGTGAAATAGTTTTAAGTCATAAACAAAAATGAATTTTTTTTTTCGTGAACACTTTGGTTCTACTTATATTTTCCAGCAAAAAATTGGTGAACTCAAACAGAACAAATATTGAAAAGACTCGACGACACCTTTTGCTAAATTGATTTCCAGAAGAGTTTTGTTGGCTATGGTGGGCAGAATCTTAACATAACCTATCGAGATTTCTCACTTTGATCTCCCAGACTATGAACATGATGAGATATCATGCCTACAATTGTGTTGCATTATAGCCGAGGAGAGATTCGGGCCTCATGTCATCGCGTGAGCATTTTAAAAGCAGAGTTGTCTCCAGCTAGTGTAGCAAGAGAGAACGTCGGGAAGATTCTGGGCATGAAAAGGATTCAATACATGAGGGTCAGCTTTAAAGGGGGGGAGAGGGGACATTCATAAGACAGAGAGTGGCTTCCTGGAGCTGAGAAGTGACCCCTGACCCACAGCCTGGAAAAAAGCAGGGACCTCAATCTTATAGACACAAGAAACTGAATTCTGCCAGCACCCTGAGTACTGTGGAAGAAAACAATTCCTCAGAGCTCCCAGGTAAGCTAGCTTGGCTGACACCTTGATTTTGACCCTACAAAATCCTAAGCAGAGAGCCCAGCCAAGCCTATCTGGACTTCTGACCTATAAACTATGAGATAATAAATGGATGTTGTTGGGTGACGGAGGACGATCTCTCTTTGGGTGATAGGTATGCAACAGAACTCAATGACAAGATAACCTGGAAATGTTTTCTTTGAATATATGTACCCTGATTTATTGATGTCACCCCATTAAAATAAAAATTTATTTATAAAAAAATAAATAAATGGATGTTGTTTTAAGCTATTAAATTTGTGGCAGGTTGTTATGCAGTAATAGGAAATGAATATATTGGCTTACTCTATACCAAGTAATACATGAAATTGTCCATGATGCTATAAATAGCAATGAATTGAACTCGAGAATTGTGTGCTATATTAAGTCTTTGCTAAGATATTGTGGATTAAATTTGTTTTTGATTGCTGATGGAAATGAGCAAAAAACAATTTTGCGGCCTTCTGATAGCATTGGAGTGGGGAATTAATGGGAAAAAAGAAAATTCTGGGTGAGAGATTTGATATTGAAAGAAAACAATTACAGAAAAAAAAGATTCTATCTAAAAAATTGGTGTGTTGAATCTGCTTTGTCCCAGCTTATGAAAGCCAATGTTACGTTTTTTAGTAATTTTGCATGATAGTTGTTAGATACAGCTACTATTAAAAATTAAATTAAAAAACTTTCATTTAAAGAAGTTATATTAAAAACTCAAGTAACAAATATCCAAAACCCATCACCCCCTAGTTATTTTAAATTTCATTATTAGCTATCTTCTTGAGGATATTTATACCAAATGCATTTGTATGGTAGAAAAACTATATACTATTTCACTTCTTGCCAACTCCACATTAAGTGACATCACAGTTGAAGCTTGAAATTGGCAATCATGATAGTATTATACTATGGTAACAGTCGATGTCTTTCTGAGCCAATGAGACAATACAGAAGTATTTCTTTGTCTTGGATCAGAGCTAAGGCCTTTTTCATGTTGGACATGGACCCAAGAGGGTATAAAG
Source organism: Saccopteryx bilineata (assembly GCF_036850765.1). Classification (NCBI taxonomy): domain Eukaryota; kingdom Metazoa; phylum Chordata; class Mammalia; order Chiroptera; family Emballonuridae; genus Saccopteryx; species Saccopteryx bilineata. The sequence goes on from NC_089491.1 coordinate 51,953,955, forward strand.
TCTGGTGAACCTGCAGCCATCCTGCCAGTGTGAGGAGTGACCTCCAGTGAGAATGGAGCCAACATAACAAAGGATAGATGTGAAAGATGATGCATGATTGTACTAGTGCATAAAAAGTGCTCAGAAATGTCTATTAATACATCCCCATAGAATTATCTGGTCTTAATTTTGTTTCCAATTTTAAAATTATGTTCTATGAACTGAAACCTTACAAGCTTTTGCCTAGCCTCTTGGTGTATTTCCAGTCTACAAAGGTGTTCTTAATATTTCCAAGATGTTTGCAAAACAGAAAAACCAAAAAGTAACTTTGTTTTCCGACCACAAATGTACCTATTTAGACAATTGTTAGCACAGTATTCAACAGAAGTCTGAGAATAATGTGGCGTGAATAAGAATAAATAAGAAAAGATGTCAAACTTAACTAATACCCAGCATGAACCTTCTTTTCAGGCTCACATAGAGTAACAACAACACAACTTTTCTTAGTATTCAAGGTCATCTCAACCTCATTTAATCCTTAACTCTGTAACATAAACACCTATTTTTCCTGTAAAACAATTTCCAGGTTACACAAAGAAATGTCAAACTCAGTCTATCAGAGCTTTGGAATTATCAGGAGAGATAAAAACATAGTATAAACAAAATTACTTTTTTTATAGGCTACACTTTGTAATTACACAGCAAGAAGTGAGAAATTCTTCCATTGATATAACGGCTATCTTACATGTATTTTTATTTTATCTGTAAGAATTATAAGGGAACAAACGGGGCTTCAAAATTTTAAAGAGGTGATTTAAAATGATCAAAATTTTTAGAAGCATATCATATCTGTGTGTGATACACATGGTCTCTTAAGATGTCTTAAAGATTTTCAAAAAAAATTTAAAAGTATAGGGTTTTATGATATGTAAAAATTATCTTAAATCCAAATTTTAGTGTCCATAAATAGAGCTTCATTGGAGCACAGCCCACCCACTGTTATGGATTGGCTTCATTCACACCATAATGGCAGAGTGGAGTAGCTGTGCAAAGCCTAAAGTGTTTACTATCTGGCCCTTTCCAGAGAAAGTGTGCCAATCTATATTTAACAGCTTTCCCCTAAAGAAACACCGATGTCTTCAATAAACTGAAGACTTCTTCATAGAGATTTCTTGTGTTCATGACATATCATGTTTAAAGAAACAATTACAGAAAATGCACAAATCTAGTCAAGATAATGCAGATGCCATATCATAAAATAAATTAATAGGCATGCCTTTATTAGATTTAGGATGTTTCTTTTTCCATTTTATGCCAGTGCAGTATAATTATTAAGAACATTTGCACCTGACCAGGTGGTGGTGCAGTGGACGGAATGTTGGCCTGGGATGTTGAGGACTCAGGTTCAAAACCCTGAGGTTGCAGGCTTGAGCGTGGGCTCACCAGCTTGAGCTCAGGGTTGCTGGCTTGGGCATGGTTTCATAGACATGACCCCATAGTCACTGGCTTGAACTCAAAGGTTGCTGGCTTGAGCAAGGGGTCACTGGCTCGGCTATAGCTCCCCAGTCAAGGCACATATGAGAAAGCAGTCAATGAACAACTAAGGTGCTGCAATGAAGAATTGATGCTTCTCATCTCTCTCCCTTCCTGTCTGTCTGCCCCTCCCTCTCTCTCTGTCTCTAAAAGAAAGAAAACATTTGCTATAGGGTATTCTTTTTCCTTGAATTTTGATTAGCTTTCGGTGACTTTGGGTGAGTTACTTAACCTCTCATAAGCCTCATTTTTTCTATAAAAACAGAGTTATAATGTTATTAGCCTCATGAAGTTATGGTGGTATTAAGTGGGGTGATTTTTTTTTAAATGATATTTTAGCCATGTTAGGTTACCCATGAGCTGTGAGGTGGGGTGATTTTTTATTTTATTTTATTTATTTATTTATTTATTTATTTATTTATTTATTTTTTACAGAGACAGAGAGTGAGTCAGAGAGAGGGATAGACAGGGACAGACAGACAGGAACAGAGAGCGATGAGAAGCATCAATCATTAGTTTTTCATTGAGCGTTGCAACACCTTAGTTGTTCATTGATTGCTTCCTCATATGTGCCTTGACCATGGGCCTTCAGCAGACTGAGTAACCCCTTGATGGACCCAGCGACCTTGGGTTCAAGCTGGTAGGCTTTTGCTCAAACCAGATGAGCTCGCGCTCAAGCTGGCGACCTCGGAGTCTTGAACTTGGGTCCTCGGCATCCCAGTCCGATGCTCTATGCACTGTGCCACCGCCTGGTCAGGCAGGTGATTTTTTTAAAAGTTATTTAGCATGGTACCCGTTAGTAGATGTGCAATAATTTTTTTTTATAATTATCACCATCATCTGAAAATATCACTTTCTGGTTGTTTGTTCATGGTACTACCTATAATTTCTGCTTTGACAAGGAAAAACTTCTCAGGTGCATGAATTCAAGCATGTATTTGACAGGAAAGTAGAAAACAGGAGGCCTACAATATCTAGAAACAAAAATCACAGGGACAAAGAGTGTTGGTAGGCTGGTCAGCAGCTGGATTAAGCTTGTGAGTGAAAGTTGGGATTTTCCATGTGAGATTGCATTCCAACTTTTTCTATGGAGAGTCCACAGTCTTTTGACAAGCTAATGATGAAAGTAGTTTAAGTCTCTTTTTAGAGTGGATGAAGTTTTTGTCATTTTATCCATTTTAAGTTAAGTTAGCACAGCCGTTTTCATTTTGTTGATGTCTTAGCTGATGTTTCCAACCAGAAACACTCTTAGAAAATCATGAGGGTGTAATGTTGCCATTCTTGGAATGTGAGTGACTGCCTTTCTACTGGGTTTGCTGCTGTCCCCTGCCTGAGCTTGCTTTGCCCTGAGAACCATGAGGACTCTGGACTAGTGCAGAGAAACCAGAGCCCTGCAAACACATGATTCCTCAGCTGTGATGCTGCTTCCTTCTTCTTTCCTCATCTCTGAATAGGTCCTGACTAGCCTCAGCAGAGATGGTCTCTTTTGCTCATCAGGGGCAGTCTGGAGTCAACTGTTAAATGGCATGAGGAGGAGAACCTTCTTTAGCTGCCCTTGCAGAACAAATCTCTGCCTAGAGAGAGCTATCAGGAGGAAAATTCCCTAAGACAAAGAACTCTTTCAGCTTCTCACACCTTAAAATCATTTACAGAAACATCAGAATTCCAGAAGGTAATAGGTATCTCCACAGCACAGCCACGAGACAGATTTTCTACAGGTTTGTTTCCTTTTTTGGAAAAAAAAAATCACATAAAACAATTTAAACAAATAGCACTTGTTTTTACTTCCTGTGTTTTGTGTCTTGACATACTGTTTTGAGGGAAATCCCTCCAGATTTTATTTTTGTTCCTCAATTATGGTCAAACCATTCCGGTTTATTGGGTTTAGCCACCTAAAGGAAGAATAAAATATTTCAGCATTCTGACATAATCTAGTTGGAATCTTGGTGAAGAAGACAAACACAGACACCCACATGTCAACCTGGTGTGTGAAGATAAAACCCAAAACTGTAATGCCCACACGCATGCCTGTGAGTGGGGTGGGGTGGTCTCTGTCTACTGGTAGGAGTAGCTCTCATCATCGTATTCTAGCTCATCTTCATCATCATCATCTAGCAGCCCATACTTAAATTTCCGGTAGACAGTGCCATCTTGGCCCATGTAGACTATGTCATCATCATCATCTTCATCATAGTCGCGGTCCCTGTACTCAATCACCTGATCCTCCTCAAAGTTGGTTCTCTCGCGATAGTTGCTCTTATAGGAGGAGTAAGACTTGCTAGGATCAGCCAGCTTTTCATAGCCTCCCTTCTCTGCTGGTTGGGCTTGGCGCCGCGATTTCCTCCAGATGACCACAGCTGCCCCCAGCAGGAGCACCAGCATAATGACGGAGGTGATGAGCAAGGCCGTCTTGGAACGCTCAGGGGCAGATCCAATCTCACTTGCTCGAAGGATGCACTCATCTGTTGGAAGATGACTCCAAAGGAAGAGGGGAGAAAGAAAGAATGAGAGAGAAAAGATGGAATGGAGAAAATTAGTTTCTGAGGTTAAAAACTTCACCCTTATGTTTTAAATCTAAAATGGTCTGATTTTCTTAAAGGGCACACCACTCTGCAGAAATGCAGTGTGTACTGCACAGGAGTTCCAGTTTATGTCAGATGATGCCATCGAACCCTTCTAGAATGAAGGTCAGTTTGAGATCCAAAGGGAGCCTCTGCATCTCCATACTTCATGGGTCAGTTGCCAGATGTCCAACCTCCCCAATCGGTTCTTCTATTTCTCTCCTGAGAAATATATTCCATCTTAGGCCTTGATTCACTTAATGCTAAATAAATAACTGACTTTTGCTAAGATTGTGCTCTCTCCCCAGCTAGTCTCAAACCTGGTCCCACATGATTCAAAGACAAGAGCAGATTGTTTATAAAACCATTGACTCTAATTTCTGTGTGAGGCCTTAATATACTTAGTTCAATCTGTTGCTTGACAGTTGAGAAAACTGAGGCCCACAGAGAGAAAGTGAATTTTCACATTGTCAGAGCCAAGAGCGAGCATGTGGAGCAATCAATTCAAACCCAGAAATTCTAATTTCATGATACAGTCTGGAGATGTTAGGATAAAACACACTGACAAATGTTTTTGACTTCTTGGCATTCTGTGACCCTTATCTGGTAGGGAGAGAAGTACTGCCTTGAAATTTCTTCTATCATAATTAAGATTTCTGAAGTTGAGAGCTCTGCCCCCTGTCATTCATCAGCCTCCATTTTGATGCCTTAATTGAGAATGTGGAGTAACCAAAACTGTCACAGAAGGAAAGATGAAACCATAACTTCAGCAATGAGTTCATTTTTCTTACTTTTCACTCATTTATTCAGGTGGTGTGATTTGAGCACATTACTTAATTCTTTTTCTCTTCCTTAACCCACCAAATGAGAGTAAGAAAAAAAGTATAAAAGGACTAGAGAAAAAAACCCCCAAAACACTAGCAGACTATGTTGTCTGTATAAGCTGAAAGACACATTGTTTTCCATAAATATCAATATTTTCTGAATTACCTGAGTCTGCCTTCAGAATTCTTTTATGAGGAATTCTAGGTACATTGGACATACTAGCTGAATGATATGATACTGCCACCAATTATTTTTAAGGGCACTTGTTTTTGCTTATTAGAGATTGGCTGATTACATCTGATTCATCACCACCCTCTCTCTTTCTGCTAGTGATAAGCAAGTCGTCTATTTCATTGTAACTCTCATTCTCATGGGACTTTGTCCATTAAGCAGAGTTTCTTCTTCTAAAGTAACAGCACTATCATTATGACTTTCATTAGCGATACAGCACAGAATTTGTCCCTGGAGGAAATATTAAAGGACCAGAGAGATGGATAAGCAATCGGTGTGTGGTACTTGGAGGTAAATGCTGCCTGAGGCAGGAGAATCAATAAAGGATCTTTGGAGATTGGTTCAATTACTAGGGCACCATATGCAATCATGTCTTACTGTTCTACAGTTTTAGCTCTGCAGAGTGAAGTTGGCCTCTGTGATCTGGTTTCTTTGAAGGAGCAAGTGTCTCAGTAAAGAATGAGTAGGTAATCAAGAATGTTTAGACTTTTTGCAGAGCTGCCCTAGGTAGATCTTTGAGAGCCACAGAAAGCCCAGGAAAGCTGACTAGTTTTAAATAGGGAAAAGGCTTACAGAAACTCTACTCCCAACATGCACATACTTCTGGTTTCATTTAAAGCCATTGATGTAATTAAGGTTATTATTCTTAGCTGACACAGCA